>NC_091990.1:163502339-163868818 GCF_044704955.1 Pristiophorus japonicus | reverse complement strand
GGGGGGAGAGACGGTGTGATGGGGGGGGGGGGGGGAGAGACGGTGCGAGGGGGAGGGGGGGAGAGACGGTGCGAGGGGGAGGGGGGGGGAGAGGAGAGACGGTGCGAGGGGAGGGGGGGGGGGAGAGACGGTGCGAGGGGGAGGGGGGGAGAGACGGTGCGAGGGGGAGGGGGGGAGAGACGGTGCGAGGGGGAGGGGGGGGGAGACGGTGCGAGGGGGGGGGGGGGGGAGAGACGGTGTGATGGGGGGGGGGGGGGGGGAGAGACGGTGTGATGGGGGGGGGGGGGGGGAGAGACGGTGTGAGGGGGAGGGGGGGGGAGAGACGGTGTGATGGGGGGGGGGGAGAGACGGTGTGAGGGGGGGGGGGGGAGAGACGGTGCGGGGGGGGGGGGGGAGAGACGGTGCGGGGGGGGGGGGGGAGAGACGGTGCGAGGGGGAGGGGGGGAGACGGTGCGAGGGGGGGGGGGAGAGACGGTGCGAGGGGGGGGGGGGGAGAGACGGTGCGAGGGGGGGGGGGGGAGACGGTGCGAGGGGGGGGGGGAGAGACGGTGCGAGGGGGGGGGGGGGAGAGACGGTGCGGGGGGGGGGGGGAGAGACGGTGCGAGGGGGAGGGGGGGGGAGACGGTGTGAGGGGGGGGGGGGGGGAGAGACGGTGTGAGGGGGGGGGGGGGGGAGACGGTGTGAGGGGGGGGGGGGGGGGAGAGACGGTGTGAGGGGGGGGGGGGAGAGACGGTGTGAGGGGGGGGGGGGGGAGAGACGGTGTGAGGGGGGGGGGGGGGGAGAGACGGTGTGAGGGGGGGGGGGGAGAGACGGTGCGAGGGGGAGGGGGGGGGGAGAGACGGTGCGAGGGGGAGGGGGGGGGGAGAGACGGTGCGAGGGGGAGGGGGGGGGGGAGAGACGGTGCGAGGGGGAGGGGGGGGGGAGAGACGGTGCGAGGGGGAGGGGGGGGGGGAGAGACGGTGCGAGGGGGAGGGGGGGGGGGAGAGACGGTGCGAGGGGGAGGGGGGGGGGGAGAGACGGTGCGAGGGGGAGGGGGGGGGGGAGAGACGGTGCGAGGGGGAGGGGGGGGGGGAGAGACGGTGCGAGGGGGAGGGGGGGGGAGAGACGGTGCGAGGGGGAGGGGGGGGGGGAGAGACGGTGCGAGGGGGAGGGGGGGGAGAGACGGTGCGAGGGGGAGGGGGGGGGGGATGATGTGAGGCGACGGCGGGGGGGGGGGGGGGGGCGGACGGACGGGGGGGCGGGGGATGGTGCGAGGGGACGGGAGGGAGGGGCGAGACCTGGAAAGATGGGCGTGTCCACAAGGAAAATGTGCGAGAATGCAGAGAATTGGAGTCTGCTGTGGGGGACACCTGAGAAGGAGATGGAGGAGGAGGAGTGAGACGTGGAGGCGGGAGGGGGAAGGAAACTAGGGTGAGGGGGGGGGAGCATGGAGAAAGAGGGGAAACTGATGAGCAGGAGTGTAAGAGCAGGAAGGAGACTGGAATTGAGGGGTGTCCAGGAGGAGGACAATTGTTGGGGGTGGGGTGGGGATGATTGTGTGTCTGTGCTCCCCTGGCTCCCTTCCCTCTCGCCTCCCTGGCTTCAAATTCCCTAACTGCTGCTGGAGGAGGAGGGAGGTGGAGTGGGATTGGTCCACGAGAATGCAGGAGACCGTGCCGAGCGAGGGAACGGAAGTGTTTGAGTAAATTACTGGAACAGTCTGAAACCCAATGCAGTCAGACTGACTGACACCAACTTCCTGCAAGGGCTCGATACTGAGCAGCCATCATCATCGTAGGCGGTCCCTCGTATCGAGGATGACTTACTTCCACCCCAACAAAGGGACAAGTTCACAGATGTTTCAATGAAGGACCCGACTACATCCTGAAGGGTGGAAGATGCCTGTGTGTGGATTTTTTTTAACGTGGGGTGATCGCTGCACACCAGCCACCACACGGGCTCGACAGAGCTAGGTCTTGGTCCAGTGGCAAGGGTTACCCAAGACGACTGGAGACCTGCTCTGCAGCACGGACCAAGTGCGCGTGCACGCATATATCGCAGTGTGGGCTGGCCCGTGCTGCCCCTGGGCCCCGAACTCTCGCCTCTCCTGGGCCCCGAACTCATCCCTTTACAGTCTCTCTCCGCTCCATCGCCCCGACCTCGCCGCTCCTGCTGTACCTGCCCGCGCTCCAATCACCGACCTGGGCCTTGATGACATCACTCTTCGCTGCCCTCTCCCTCCTGCACCAGCTCGCGCTGTACCTTGCTCACGGCCGCCTCTCCTTTTATGGCCCTGACCTGCCGCTGACGGTCTCTCACAGGCCGGGGTCTCCACACTGCCCACGGCCGCCGCTCACCGAGCTGTACCCAGCCTCTGTTTCCCGTGACCCAGCTTTAAAACCCCCTCACAGGGTAGGCCTCACTGCTGTTTGTGTGTTTTGGCTGAATGGCTGCAGCATCTTTTTAGGGAGCACTCTTACTGAAGAGAATATCTTTTATTTGACGGTGTAGAGGTGTGACGATCGGAGCTTGGTCCTTTTTGTTTGATTGTGGGGGAATGCGGACAGCCATTTGGTCAGTTAGCCCCTCCTGTTTTCAGTGTGTTTGCTGGAGCAACTTGGCAACAAGAGGGACCAAAGCTGCTGCCGAGTTCTCCCACATGCTTTCCACTTGAAGTAACTTCCTGTTGGGCTGTCGGTGTTTTTCATCGAGTTGGAGGGGGGAGGGGTTGAAGTGGAGCCTGAGAGAGACTCGCTGATGAAACATTTACACGTTGTTCCCCTCCGAGGCAGGCGGGCAGTTTGTGGGTGGGGGGTTTAATCAGGTCCCACAGGGAGGGAGCTGGCTCTCTGGGGGTTAGTCTATGGACAGGGGAGGGGAGGGGAGGGGGGGGGGTGAATGAATTGGATGCCTTGGAGTGAATGATTCAACTGCAGTTTCAGTTGAGTGCATTGGATGCTTTCACAAGTCACGAGTAAAGCTTCAGTGATTTTAATGGCAGAGATTAATATTCTCTCCTCTTCTATATCTTTTTTTTTTTCTCCCCCGCTTGCATGCTACCCCTCGGAGACATTACCGACAGAAACGGGTTTCTTTTCCTGCTGTATGTCAATGGCCCGACCTCTACCCCACCACCACCTTTTCTGTCAGACCGTCTCTCTGACAACAGCATCCTAACTTTGGGAATACAAAATTCATCCTATTTTTGCTTCTCTCCAAAAATTCTCCCCTTTCTCCAACAACTTCCTTGCTAACTTACGAAGTTTCACCCAACATGAACTACGACTCGCACGTTGCTCTGCCTGCGTTCTATCGCACGCCAAATCCCGCTGCACTGGCTCCTGTGAACTGTCCAGAATTACAGGTCACCTCCTCCAGCTTTGCATCCCCATTCCTGGGTCCTCTGGTTCTGGCCTCTAGCACTGATTGAGACCCTCCAGTAAAGTGCTGGGTTAGCTGTCGGAAGCCTTTCTGCAACGATTATTTGCAAGGTTTTTTTGTGTCCTTCTGCGCACGACTGACCTGGCGCCCCCTCCCCCTCCCCCCTCCCCCTCCCCCCTCCCCCTCCCCCTCCCCCTCCCCCGCACTCAGTCCTGCGCATGCGCAGACTCGAATCTCTCAGCCAGATGTTGGTGTGCCAGATGATGCGCACTGACCTGCAGGTCTAACTGTGGGAGCACTTTGTCTACCATGATCATATGATGGGTGTTGGAGCACACACTGTCCTCGTCCTGGGTGTCTGCAAGAGGCCCTTTAATTGCAGTGTTGACCAACAGTCATTTTAAATCCCCTCCCCCACTTGCAGCTTCCTGGGTGGGGGGGTTACTGTTCAAACATCAAAACCTATCCCTTTTACTGTGCAAGATTCCACCAGTCCGTCAATCCTGTGGTACCTCGCCCAAGTGATCGTTCTTGATGCCCGTGTCCTAGCGGTGAATGTTAGGATACTCGACTCCAGGAAGATCCTGTTCTCTGTCGTGCACAGTGCTCTCGGGCGGGAACCGTGGCTGAATTATCGCCCGCAGACCAAGGCTCCATTGCAGTGTGTGCTCCCTGCTGCTTTGGCTGAGATCCGCGAATTCTGCACGGGCCATGGATTGAACACGGGAGCTTCTTGCTCTGTGTGGCTGTTTTATTCCAGATTTAACGGCCCTTTTTTTTTTTTGATTCTCTTTTTCCTACAAGCGATGGAACGTCTGGGAGCAGTTTGGGGATGGTGTGAGGAACCGCTGACAGTATAGTTCCCTGCAGCCGCATTGTCTTTCCCCCTGACTCATCCTGTGTTTTCCGAGGCTGCGGCACCACCAGCTGGCTCTCGTTAGCCGGTGGTGCGCTGGTTTTGAATTGTGGCCAATATACACTGGGGGAGGGGCCAAAACAGAGCAATGGTTTCCATCCTGCAGGAAAGTGCCCTCACTGCTCAAAGCATCCCATTGCTGTTTGACGATGATTTATTTTCGCGTTTGAATAAAAGGAGGATCGGAACCTGGAAGTTGGGCCAGATGGCCATCTTATTATTTGAATTCATTTTCATTTTTCTGTGGGCTGTGAGAGCAGTCGAATGGCCATTTTGTTTATTGTGAATGTTATGATGTGGGAGAGAGATATTAGTGTTGGGGAATAGAACACTTATTTGGCACTCCCAGGTCAGCTACAGCAAAGTTTAGACTCAATGACTCTGTCTATATTGCATCTGACCTGTGCCTACCCCCACCTGACTGAGCAGAGTGAAACTCCCTCTTACATCAGTGTCTTGGTCCTGAACTCTAATATCCCTCACTGCACCTCTCGTACCTATCTGATCATAGCCATGTAATCTTCTTCAATGTCTTCTCTTCCCACCAACACATCACCTACAGTCCTCCAAAGATCTGTCTTTGAGTTCCTACACTTTGACATCGCCATGCTACCCCTTGGCAACATCCTCAGCAGACAGCTTCCGCTGAGCCCAGCCTCGGCCTCTCGGCTGCCTCTGTTGGTCTGTTTGTCCACCATCCAGTCTCTGATCCAGGCAAACATCAGAAGACCAAAGCCATCGTCTTCAATCCCCACCACAAAACCCACTCTCCGTGCCACCGATTCTATCCCTTGTTCCAGCCACTGTCTCATGTTCACCTGCACAGCTTGCGACCTTGGTGTCCCATTTCATCCCAACCAGAGCTTCCAACTTCCTTTCCTATCCAACAGAAAGACCCACGCAACATCGCTTGGCTCTGTCTCTCTCCCAACTCCCTGACTGAAACCCCCAGCCTTGCCTGTGTCGCCTTCATACTCGATTATTGCAATGCTGACCTGTTCTGCACCCTCTGTAACCCTGGTGCCCGTATCCTGCACTACACCAAGTCACCCATCACCCATGTCCTCGCTGATCTAAGTTGGCTCCCAGTCCTCCATACCTCAAACCTAAAATTCTCATCCTTCTGGTTAAATCCCATGCTCTTCTTCCCCCCCCCCCCCCATCTCTGTAACCCCCACCCAGTCACCCTCTGAGCACTCTGTTCCACTGACTCTGGCCTCTTGTGAATCCCCCGTCCGTGCACTGTACCACTAGTGACCCAGCTCTTGGATTCCCTCCCTAAACAACCCCCAACCCCCACTTCCCTCTCCTGCCTTAGAGCCACCTCTTCAGCTACCGACCGTAATAGCTGTGTCTTTGGCCAATGCTTTTTTTGAATACACCTCGGTGAAGTTCCTTGAGCCATTCGTCGTGAAATTCAAGGGGGCCAAAATTGGTGAAGGCCAAGGCCCACCCAAGTGCTGCCCAAAGGGCCGCCAAGAGACCGGGCGGTACTTTGCCGGGAAGATTCCTTTCAGAGGTGGCAGTACCACCCTGTGGCAAAATAACAGCTTATGCCGTCCATCTGGGCGGCAGCGGGCAGGAGCGCTCAATCTCGGCGGCAACGGCGCTTGCTGCCCAAGTGCCACCGAGGATGGAGTCGAGCCCACAGAGGGTGGGGGTGGTAGGGAAGGGGGGGGGGGTGGGTGGAAGAGAGAGACCTGAAATAAAAATCATAGCAAACAACAAACATCACAACACCTTCGGGGGGACCCCATCCAGGAAAGTCGCTGTATTTATATAAAAAAAAATGTTTTACAGATGTTCACCAACCTTTTTTCCTGTTCTTCGTACTTCCCGTCAGGGTTAGAACAGACTCCAGGCAGCGGCCCTTCCCCCTGCTCACGGCAACTCCCGCCCGCACCAATCTGGCAGCTCGGCGGGCGGGGGGGGCTACTTGGCCGCCAGAGGACATCAGCTGGCGGTACTCCCCTCCCGCCCAAGTGGAAAATGGCAGAGGGGAGACCGGCGGCAGAACTCAGCAGCAGTGGGCAGTAAAGCCACCAATATCGGGGCCAAGTGTCCATTTCCGACACCCACCACTGGCTGCTGCTTGTGGTATTATCAATTCAATGCTGAATTATAATCATAGAATGTCACAACACAAGCAATTCATCGCAACAATCCTGTGCCACTGTTTTTCGGGAAACTGTTTAGTGGCCCATGGCCACGAGGAGCTAAATTAATTTTGCTATGGGCCTTTCCAACCAGCAGATGGAATGAAAGTGGTCTCCATCAGTCTGGGCTGGAATTGAATTCCGAGGTGAAGATACTTGTGTCAAAGAGTAAATGGACTTTGTAATGAGAAGAATTCGATAGAGGGAGGGCTCTAATGAACCAGTCAGTGTCCTGGTGAGGGAGGGGGAACCAGGACGGCTCCAGTGAGCAAGCCACTCTCTCGCAGGATCAGGAGAGAATGCTGCCATTAACCACACAACAGAAAGCTGAATCTGGGGATAATTGGATGGCTGGAGCACGAATGAAGGCATTGTGCTGTGTGTTAAATACGCACTAATTACACGCCCTCTTCCTGGGCTGACTGCTGGGAATCTGCGCACACCTCAAATGGGAACTCGTGCATTTCTGCTACGTTGTCTTCTCCCTCCCCCGTCTCTGATCATGCTGATTGCCGAGATGTGATTCCATGGTCACCAGTAGCGTTCAAACTTTCACTTCATCCGAGTGGCCATTCGTTGTAAGACAGTTATTCCACCATGAAGGCCCTGTCCCCTGCTCCTCATCCTCATCCACCCCCCACAATGATAGTTAGGGATCAAAAGTGTGAACTTTGACTAATTCCCTCGCCCCTCCTTCCAAATTAAGGCACTGAGGCCAATTACAGTGCCCCAGCTGCCCGATCTGGGGCCCGGTAACAGCCTGACCATATAACCACTATATTTGGCTGTGCTGTCTGGGGGCGGGGGGGGGGAAATGGGGTTTAAATGTTAACTTGGCTCAGCTGATGGCACTCTTGCCTCTGAGCCAGGATGTTGTGGGTTCAAGTCCCACTCTGAGACTTGAGCTCACACAATCTATGCTGACGCTCCAGTGCAGCACTGAAGGAGTGCAGCATTGTCAGAGGTGCCCTCTTTCAGATGAGATCTCAAACCAAGATCCTGTCTGCCGGTTCCGGCGGTTAAGAAACTTTCACCAATCGCCTGGATGGGTCGCAGAGGAATTTTCCCAGATTTTCTCTCCCTAAATTGGCCTGGGTTTTTGTCTGGCTTTTGCCTTTCCCAGGCGATCACATGGCTCCGGTTGGGGTGGCGTGTAGAATGTTTCAGTATAAGGGGTGTCGCAGTTGTGTGAGGCGGACTGGGTGCTCTTTGCCTTTCCGCCATTGTTCATGGGTTTATATGTAATGGTCAGGGCTGCTGACCAAGGGCCGTGCGTTTGTCGGACGGCGCGGACACGGTGGGCCGGCATGGCCTCCTCCTGCACTGTAAATTTCTATGTTTCTATAACATGTATTGGAAAAGGAGCAAGGAATTCTCCTCTTGTTGTGGCTGCCATCCCTTCCTCAACCCGGTTATTGAGCTGGCTTGCTGGTCGTGGTGTCTTGCCGTGTGTAAATTTGCTGCTGCGATTATCTCCATAACAGCAGTGAATGCACTTGGGGAGTCGTTCATTAGACGGAGTGGTGTGGAGTGTGCCGAGGGCTCGGTGAGTTGGTGGATAAATGCTGTGTACTGTACACAGGCTGCATTGCCAACAGTATTAAAAAGAGCAGTGGGGTGGGGTCTTGTGTTGTTTTCAAGATGTAAGTCACGGTACAGCAATGCTGCAGTGAGCAAGTCTCCAGGGGACCAGTCAGATTGTTGAGTCAGGCAGCAATCCTGGGGAAACATTTTGCTGCAGTGGATCGCACTGAGATGCACGCTGCCTGTGCCCGTCAATACAGGGTCCGTGCTGTGTGTGTGTGTGTGTGTGTCGGGGTTAAACATTGCCTGGTGATGCTCTTGCGGCTGTGTGTTTTTTGCCGTGTGAGCAGGTGGTCGCCATGGTGACTGTGTCTGCTCCGATCCTGCGTGTGTGTTGTGCAAACAGCCCGACACGGAGCCAGCTGGCCAGGAATGCTGGCTGGGGAGGGAGGCAGAGCTTTTCCACTCTTCGTCTGAGCTTGGCTGGCCGCCCGGCCCTTGTTTCCAGCCGCCTCGCCCCCCTGGGATTTCTCTGGCTGCAGAGAATGCTGGCTTCGTCTCTTCCAGCCAGCTCTCCACACGGACTCGGAGCTGGGCTGGCCATTTTGAGCAGGGCTGTTGATTATTTTATATTCAGCCCATGGTGCACAGTGCCTGCGGATTTTAGCGCACGTTGTGGCCAGTGGCGAAGGTGTGCGGCGGCCTCGAACACCACGTGGCTCCCCAGACCTTGCCCCCTGGGGAGGCAAAGGCAAAGCCCCAGGAGAATGCGGATATTTAAGACCGAAGTAGACAGTTTCTTAAACAAATAAGAGGTTATGGGGAGCGGGCGGGGAAGTGGAGCTGAGTCCGTGATCAGATCAGCCATGATCTTATTAAATGGCGGAGCAGGCTCCAGGGGCCGAATGACCTAATCCTCCTATTATGGATGATCTTATTAAATGTGTCTCTTCACTTGGAGCTCATATTATTCCCCGTCACCACCTGCCTTCTCGGGGATGGGGGGAGGGGGGACCGGAAATGGCAAAAGCCAAAGGAAGGGAAATGAGGCTATTGAACCAGGGGAGGGGGGGGAGGGAGGAAAGGGATGTGGGTTTATCTGGGACAGGGTGTATCCCACAAAGGCGACCACCCCCTGTGCTCAGAATGGATGGCGGGCGGACTGTGTGTCCCATCATCCGAGAGAGTCCCTCGGGATCGAGGAAGACTTGCTTCCACTCTCAAAATGTGTCCTTAGTTGGCTGAACGGTCCAATACGAGAACCACAGTCCCTGTCACAGGTGGGACAGACAGTCGTTGAGGGAAGGGGTGGGTGGGACTGGTTTGCTGCACGCTCTTTCCGCTGCCTGCGCTTGGTTTCTGCATGCTCGCGGCGATGAGACTCGAGGTGCTCAGCGCCCTCCCGGATGCGCTTCCTCCACTTAGGGCAGTCTTTGGCCAGGGTCTCCCAGGTGTCGGTGGAGATGTTGCACTTTATCAGGGAGGCTTTGAGGGTGTCCTTGTAACGTTTCCTCTGCCCACCTTTGGCTCGTTTGCCGTGAAGGAGCTCAGTGTAGAGCGTTTGCTTTGGGAGCCTCGTGTCTGGCTTGCGAACAGTGTGGCCTGCCCAGCGGAGCTGATCGAGTGTGGTCATTGCTTCAATGCTGGAGATGTTGGCCTGGTTGAGGACGCTAGTGTTGGTGCGTCTGTCTTCCCAGGGGATTTGTGGGACCTTGCAGCGACATCGTTGGTGATATTTCTCCAGCAACTTGAGGTGTCTCTGCTGTATGTGGTCCATGTTTCTGAGCCATACAGGAGGGTGGGTATTACTACAACCCTGTAGACCATGAGCTTGGTGGCAGTTTTGAGGGCCTGGTCTTCAAACACACTTTTCCTCAGGCGGCTGAAGGCTGCACTGGCGCACTGAAGGTGGTGTTGGATCTCGTCGTCTGTGTCTGTCCTTGTTGATGAGAGGCTCCTGAGGTATGGGAAATGGTCCATGCAGCATCAGGTGACAGGAGTTTCACAGCTAATGCTGATCGATTAACTTTGTGTACCGATTATGGCCTACCCATGCCTGCTGATATGTCGACTCTGTTCTTCCTTTTGCTTGTGTCGGGTGGGGGGGAGGGTGTTGTGAACCTTTAAACCCCCAGACAAAATAAAAATACTCTTGGATCCTTGTCGAGGTAATCCTGGAGCAGCCCCTGGGCCCTGCTAGCCCTATGCAGAATAGTTTTATCCTCCATCACCTGCTGGCACTGACTGGGTTACAGTTTCCCAGCATGCACCAGCACCTTGCCCAAAGGCCATTCTTTTTGTTTGAGCTTGAATAGTGAATATCAACAGGCCATTCAGGGCCTTAAATCCAAGCGATTTATTTTTTGTCCTTGTTTGAAGTACACTCACGCACTTTATTGCCAGTTCGTTAGATATATTCAAGAGGGAGTTAGATATGGCCCTTATGGCTAAAGGGATCAAGGGGTATGGAGAGAAAGCAGGAAAGGGATACTGAGGTGAATGATCAGCCATGATCTTGAATGGTGGTGCAGGCTCGAAGGGCCAAATGGCCTACTCCTGCACCTATTTTCTATGTTTCCTTGTTTCTATACTGGTCACGTGCAAGAGCGATTCTCTCTCCTCTCTCTTTCCCGCCCTCCCCCTCCCATTCAGAAGTACTGAGCCCCTATTACTGGCGCTGGCCTATTCAGCTAATTCAGCACAAGCCACAAATCAAGTGTGTGGCCTTCTGCTCTGAATTACACCAGTTCATGCATTTCACCGACTGAGCCAACAAGGGGGCTCTCAAAATTTGACCTCCAATCACTTCCAGTTCCATAGCCGTGGGAATGAATGGAGAGCTGTTTGTGTGAGGCGGGGTACCTGGGAGTAATCTGAGCGAGTGGTCAACATTTCTCCCCCCCCCCCACCCCACCCCCCCGCTTCCGCAGGTTCACCTTCTCTGACAAACTGTGTGAGCAAATGGGCCGAGTGCACTTGCTGTGTGAGCCAATATGATGTGATAGCTGTTGGTGTTGTGCCGTCTTCTGTTTTCATTTCTACTGCAGATTGCTGCCTGCAGTAACACTTTTTGATTATTTAATTGGATAAAGCAGGCCAGGTCTTTGTCCTTTCAGGGGCCGCAGTTCATTAGAGTGTTGGAGGAGGGCGGGAGAAATAGATGAACAATAACCTATGCCCAAAACATCTTGAGGAATATCCGCTCACTCCCCACAACTGGTCAATGCTGTGGTGCCTGGGAATAACCGTAACACCAGAGGAGAGTGACGCCTGGCATTTATGGGAAAAGGAAGTTTAACGGAGGAGTGTGTACTTGTGGGAGGGGGAGGTGCTGAGTTGGAGCTGTCACTTGGATTTCCATTCTGCGGGGGGGGGGCAGGTGTATCGTGCACTGTGGAGAACAGCCAGCACTGCATTCGCACATTCTGTTCTTCCAGATATTGGTTGTGTCTGCTGAGACTATTTTGAGCTGCACAGTGCCAGGGTGCGATGCAGACATCACAGAGCTGTCACATGGCAGTGGGGCAGTTTGAGGTGATTATGCATAAAGAGCATCAGATAAAAAAATAAAATGTTGTGGATGCAGGAAATCTGAGATTTAAAAACCGAGAGTGCAAGTCCGGCAGCGTCTCGGGAGAGGAGCCGTTAACGTTTCAAATCGCTGACATTTCATCAGAACTGGAAAACATTAGAGATTTAACAAGTTTTACACAAGTAGAGAGGGGGGGCAGGGGAGAGCAAAAAGTAAGGTCTCTGGTGGGTTGGAAGACAGGAGTGATTAAATGAAGCAAAGGGACGGTGGTATGAGGAAAAAGGTGGAGATCAGTGAAGAAACACAAGGTGGGACGAGGAGATGTAAATGACGACAGAACCATTACCAGCACGTGCTGTCAGTAATGGGAGCGGTGATTATGGTCTGAGATTGTTGAACTCCATGTTGAGTCCAGAAGGTTGTGACGTGCCTGATCGGAAGATGAGGTGCTGTTCCTTGAGCTACATTGGAACAGTGTAGGAGGCCGAGGACGGAGAGGTCAGAGTGGGAGTGAGACGGAGCATTAAAGTGACAGGCGACCGGAAGCTCGGGGTCACACTTACGGACTGAACAGAGGTGCTCCGTAAAGCGGTCACCCAATCTACACTTGGTCTCCTCAATGTAGAGGAGACCACATCGTGAGCAGTGAATACAGTATACTAAATTGAAAGAAGTACAAGTAAATCGCTGTTTCACCTGGAAGGAGTATTTGGGGCCCTGGACAGTGGGAAGGGAGGGGGTAAAAGGGCAGGTGTTGCATCTCCTGCGCTTGCACGGGAAGGTGCCGTGGGAAGGGGAGGGGGTGCTGGGGGTGACTGCGGAATGGACCAGGGTATCAGAGGGGACGGATCCTCCTGACTGCTGAGCAGGGAGGGGAGGGGAGGGGGAGATGTGATTGGTGGTGGGATCATGCTGCTGGTGGCGGGAGGAGTGAAGGTCAGGCCCGAGCCTGTGGTTGAAGTCTCGCCGCCAGTGAGATTGCCGGGGATCGGTTGAGGCAGCTGAGTCGGCCAATGGGGAGTGAGGGTCCAGTTGGAGGGACTTGGCAGCAGGGAGGGCGATCTGGGAGGCAAGTCTTGATTGGAGGATGGGCAGTGGGCTCTTGCAGCACGGGTTTAGGGGTAGGAAAATACTTTGGGGGTTTGGACGTGCACCCACTGTTGGGGCCGGGGGCTTAGAGAGAGAGAGAGAGAGAGAGGTGAAGGATAGCAGCAGAAGGACAGCGGAGAGCTCCCTAGGGAGCTGCAATCTCATTCGCCATCTAGATCCAAGGATCCATCTACACCTCTCCTTCCACAAAGTGGACCTCTGACCTTCCCAATGCCAGGCCTCGGATCTCTGGCCACCTCTCTGAAGGGCACTGCTCAGTACCAAGCTTACGGCTCACATCCTGCCGTAGGCTCATACAGCGGAGCCTGGTCTCCAGTTGTCTCCGACCCCCTTTGTCACTGGACCAAGACCTCGCTCTGCTAAGCCCGTGTGTTAGCCGGTGTGCAACGGCCACCCCACATTAAAAAAAAAAAAAATCCATGCACAGGCATCTTCCACCCTTCAAGTCGCGATTTCGAGGGACTGCCTATGATGATGATAATGGCGGAGCATAATCCGTCGAATGTGGAGGAGGAGGTGAGGATAAGGGGAAGTCCTATGGTGGTTCTGAGCAGGAGGGGAAGGGGTGGGGTTAGAAGTGTGGGAAATGGGATGGACACAGTCCATCAACCACAGTGGAGGGTAATTCTCCTTTTTGAGGAAAAAGGAGAACCAATCTGAAGCACTGGTGTGGTAGGTGACATCGTCAGAACAGATGTGACGGAGAAACTGGGAAAATGTAATAGTCCTTTCAGGAAGAAGCAGAAGGCCTGATAGCCACCCTAATGGGGGATGGAGGTGTCAAGGGACTGGATGGCCATGGTGAAAAGCAGATAGGGCTAGGAAACTGGAAATGGTAAAGTGGCGGAGGGCGTCTGAAGAGTCGTGAAAATAGGTCCGAAGAGACTGGACAAGGGAGAAAAAATAGAGTGGAGGTAGGAAGGTAAAATTGGTGCAAGTCTGATTTCTCACTTGCTCCTCCGCAGTGTTGTGGCACCAGTACACTGAATAAGTTCAGTGATAATTTAACAGTGCTATCAGTCTAAACTGCAGCCTGGAGAATCTCATGCAGTCTGTCTACGGGCTGCTTTCTCCGAGAGTAGAAACACCCTGAGAGACCACGTTACCGAGGTGCTCCGATTATTTCCCAGCCATCTGGTGTGGCCCAGGTCCAGCCAGATATAGCTCTCACCCCAGAGTGAAGCTCCCTTAAACACAGCAACCAGTGGCGATATCCACACGCCACACATTCCTCAAGCTGGTGGCTAATCTCGTCCGTGCTCTGCTGTCACTGATCTGGATCGGACTCGATCAGCCACCACGCAGGGTCCTCAGCTGGCTCTCCCCTAGGGGCATTCCTGCACATTATGGTCGTAGCACATCCCCAGCTATTTAATCTGGGCTTGCAGCCACTGCCCGGTGTGTGGCTCGTGTAGGCTTGGCAGAGGGAATGACCACGGCAAAATGATGTGCGAGGTTTGAGTGGCGCATAGTTGGCGTGTGACCTGGTGAAGGAATGGCATTGGTGCAATGCTAGTGTGACCTGGTAAGTGGGAAGGGCTTGGTGTCTTGCAGTGCTAACTGTGGCATGGCCTGGTGTGGCCCGGTAGATGGGAGCGACTTGGTTTCTTGGGGTGCTAGCCATCGGATGGGATGGGTGCCTGAATCTGTGATGAGCCAGCCCGATGCCTTGGAGACTGACTGTATGGTGTGTTTATACAGCAGTGGAGCCTGCTGCCGGTGAGCTCCTTTGGCATTGTGTGGGTTAGAGAGTGACCGAAACAATGGGTTCACGAGGAAATGGAGCAGGGTTCCAGCAGCATTTCCTCATTACACCATCATTCAGTGCAGTAATGTAATGGTACTGCTCCAACAACCCTGGCCTTGCGAAGCTGAATTTGATAAATCTGGTCATTTTGATCATTTGTGGGTTAGCACCAGAAAGCTGAACATGAAAGCGGCCAGATTGTCCTAAAAATCCCAGTGTCCTTGAGGTGGCAAACCTGCTGTGCGATGGCGCCCAGGAATCCAGTGCCCACAGTGTGGCTGACTTTTTTTCTTTAATGCCTTGTGAAGTGGCTGAGCTGGCCACTCGCTTACACAAACAATCGTTGCTGGTGAGCCCCCAGCACCACCTCGGGGCAACTAGGACCATGTCCCGACAGCAACTTTAAACAATGAGTTGTGCAGCGTTCCCTGAAATCCTGCTGTCACACTTCAGCATTGTATGTTGGAAGGAGACCGCCACTGAAACCAAACAACTCCCATCCCCAACGTCAGGAAGTTCTGTGTTTATATGCAGTTTAAATATACTTTTGTTGGAGTGCTGAGATTTTGCCTGAGGCTCAGGAAGCCTGTGTATTTGTGCTGCGGGCTGCAGCATGGGAGGAAAGGCACGCGGGGAGGGGGGGGGGGCGGTGCGAATGATTAGAAGTCAGTAAACATTTAAAATGAAACTCTGGCTGTTGACCTCATTCACTTTAAAATGGGGGCCGTCCAGTAAAATGGAGCCATGGGTGGTGGGTGCAGCAAGTGATGTGTCAGCCTCCCCCAATCTGGTACCAGAACCTCGGTGTAAGAGGAAATGGCTCCAGACTGGAGTTCCTTGTGTTTGCTTCGTTGCTGATGGAAAATGATTCAGCAACCTGAACTAATAAGCTCCGCATTGCGAAGGCGTACGTTGGAACAAAATGCCTCTGATATTGGAACACTGAAACACAAACAGTCCGGCTTTTCAACAGGCAAGTCAGGAATTGCTGGAGATAAACGATGCAAAGTGAAAACACCAAATGTTGGAAACACTAGGCAGGTCTGTGGAGAGAGAAGGGAAGTTAACCTTTCGGGTCCTGGCCCGGTTCTGATGAAAACACAAACATTAACTTGCTGTTTTGGGCGCACATTCTGTCTGACCTGCTGAGCATCTCTGGCATTTTCTGTCGTCTCTTTGCTCAGTTTTATCACACTTCTTTAAAAGAAATTTCTGTCATGACTATTCAAAACCTGCCTTGTCTGGATGGAGTCACTCAAGATCATCTCTCCCGGCCCTGTTCCAACACCAAATGTTTGAACTTCTGACGGGTACTGAAATCCTGGTGTTGATTGGGTTGAGAAAGAGGGAACGTCGTAATCATCACATCAATTTTTCTCCCCTTTCCCCTGTGTTGTTGAAGTATTAGTTACTGAAGTTTGTGATTTTTTTTTTTTATACAAGTAAAGGCAATCTCTGGCTTCAAGATACAATCCTACCCCTTATCCTGCCTGGATTTAAACCCGCTGGCTACAATAACTGAAGGTGGTGAGATTGGGAATGTTTTCCCGATTGGACTGGTTGTTGGTGATGGACTAAGTGCAAGCCAGGGAACAGAAGGTTGTTACAGACCCGAGACCTCCGACTAGAACCATTAGATGGACATTCCCAGGTGAACGATTACTGACTGGACTTTTATCTGAAGCTCTCACAGCCGTTGGTCCCAACACAACAGGTGGATTAACAGTCGCTCCAGCTTTGGCGTTTAGCATCCTGGGGTGTTGCAGTGTCTCAGCAACTTGTGCTCAAGATTCACTGAGAAATGTCGGGAAGGGGGTGCTGTGAGCCTGGTAAAACCCGGACTGGTCTACGGAGAGGAGCCTGTCTGAGCAAGGTCACACCTGGGTAGGCCCCAGGATGTGGTTGAGCAGCATGCTTGAGTCCACTTCTGACTCCGTTCCCACAATGTTTCTGATTCTTGTGTTTGCTAGATAACGCCCCATTGTTTTATACTTATCACCTGTCACTCTATTAGGAATATCTGTACCTTCTCAAAATACATTCAGAAATACATTTCGGATACAGTTAGAATTTCTGTTGTCGTGATTGGACCCTTCTCTGCGAATGGGGGGGTGGAAACAATATTTGGGGTACACTGGCCTTCTCCATGGGGGGGGGGGGGGGGCAGACAATATCTGGGGTACACTGGGCCCCAATGTGTGTGTGTGGAGGGGAGGAGGTGACAGTATCTGGGGTACACTGGGCCTCTCTAGTGTGGGGATCAGTATATGGGGTATTGTGGGCCCCTATTGTGGGGGGGTGGGTGGGGGAGGGACAGACAGTATCTGGGTACACTGTCCTTCTCGGGGAGGGCGAGAGGAGGTGGTCAGTATCTGGGTACACTGGGCCCCTCTCCGGTGGGGGGGGGGGGGTGGTGACAGTATCTGGGTTCTCTGGGGGGGGGGGGGTGACAATATCTGGGTACACTGGGCCCCTCTCTGGGGGGGAGGGGTGACAGTATCTGGGTACACTGGGCCTCTCTCTGGGGGGGAGGGTGACAGTATCTGGGTACACTGGGCCTCTCTCTGGGGGAGGGGTGACAGTATCTGGGTACACTGGGCCTCTCTCTGGGGGAGGGGTGACAGTATATGGGTACACTGGGCCTCTGGGGGGGGGGGTGACAGTATCTGGGTGGGCCCCTCTCTGGGGGGGGGGGGTGACAGTATATGGGTACACTGGGCCTCTCTCTGGGGGGGAGGGTGACAGTATCTGGGTACACTGGGCCCCTCTCTGGGGGAGGGGTGACAGTATCTGGGTACACTGGGCCCCTCTCTGGGGGGGGGGTGACAGTATCTGGGTACATTGGGCCCCTCTCTGGGGGGGAGGGTGACAGTATCTGGGTACACTGGGCCTCTCTCTGGGGGAGGGGTGACAGTATCTGGGTACACTGGGCCCCTCTCTGGGGGGGGGGTGACAGTATCTGGGTACATTGGGCCCCTCTCTGGGGGAGGGGGTGACAGTATCTGGGTACATTGGGCCCCTCTCTGGGGGGGAGGGTGACAGTATCTGGGTACACTGGGCCTCTCTCTGGGGGAGGGGTGACAGTATCTGGGTACACTGGGCCCCTCTCTGGGGGAGGGGTGACAGTATCTGGGTACACTGGGCCCCTCTCTGGGGGGGGGGGTGACAGTATCTGGGTACATTGGGCCCCTCTCTGGGGGGGAGGGTGACAGTATCTGGGTACACTGGGCCTCTCTCTGGGGGAGGGGTGACAGTATCTGGGTACACTGGGCCCCTCTCTGGGGGGGGGGGGTGACAGTATCTGGGTACATTGGGCCCCTCTCTGGGGGAGGGGGTGACAGTATCTGGGGTACACTGGCCCCTGTGTGTGGAGTGGGGGGGATGACAGTACCTGGGGTACACTGGGCCCCTCTCTGAAGGTCATATTCTGATGGGAATGGTTCAGCAGTGGAATCTGTTTAAGTGCCAGCTGCAATTTTCATTGGTTTCAACAGCTGGAGTATTGCTGGCGAGCGCACACTTACTCTGAAAGGTAGATTTCTGCACGTGTGCATTTACATGTGAACAGGGGGTTGAGTTTCGACTGCAAACCTCACGGAATAACAGTGTGAAATCCCCTGTGTGTGGGCTGTGGCAGGTGATCTAGTCCTGGGTCTCGATCTCGCTGCGTTTCCTGCACTGAAGCAGCACTGCATCGCGGGATATCTCGATTGAGGTTATGTGGCTGAAACAAGTTGATTGAAAGGCCCCACTGTACGTCTGTGCGGACCGGTACTCCCAACAAAGGACAGGAGGTTGAAATAAGTGTCGAGCCGAAAAATCACCCCTACACCAGGAAGGTGACCAGTGAATGGGGGGCTTTTAGGCTGGGCCGGAATTTGGGGTGCACGGTATGGGTAGCACGAGCTCTGGAGGGGCGAGCCCTCTGTTTCCTTCTCTTTCCCCTCCCCTCCTCCTCCTCCTCCTCACCACCCACAGTGTGCAAATGACCTGCTCCTGCTTGCTGTAACAATTATTTTCATCGCACATCGTGTTTAATGCAGGCTCTGGAGCCCATTACTGTAATATTTTCCAGATTCAGTTCCACCGAGTGCCACTTGTAACTGGAGAACATACCCCAGTCTCGAGCTGCAAGCGGGCCAGTGAGCCTGGGGTGGGTGGGGATGCGAGTTTGGCAATGTCACTGACGTCGTATGCTCATGGGGCAGGCTAACTATTGATGAAAAGCCATCTGATACCGAGACCGACCTTCTCCTGTGTGAAGTGTTTTGTTTATCTTTCTAAGTTTACTTCCTCTCTGAGGCACTGTGTGACTTGCTGTTGTGCAGTTCTGTGGACGAGCTGCCCTGTAAATGACCTCTCCAGGTTTGAGCCTGGCTGGTAAGTATTGGCAGAGTATTCTACTGTGAAGGGCATCGGAGCTAAGCCCAATCCAGGCCTTGTCCAACATCCACACACGCACTTTCAGGCCAGAGCCACTGGATAGCAGAGGATTAGCAGGCCTGGCTTTTTTTTTTCCTGTTTCTAAGTCCATGATGGCTGTGACCAATTGAAGTGCTCCAGCTGAGATGGGCTAACTCTGGACCTTGATGCTGCGTATGGCTGCAGGCACTGTCCTTACCTTTTGTCCACGCTGAACCACAAAAATAAATTGGAAACTGCCAAAGAGCTACAAGTTTGTGTTACTAACAAAGATGCTCCGATTTCCCCAATGCATTGGTACCCTGCTGGTCTAATGCATTCCATAGAATCTACTGCAACAGAAACTGGTTTATGCCGATGTTATACTTCATACCCTCGAATGACCTCTTCCCAGCCTGTGCCTGTATTCCCTTTTTGCTCATGTGCATTGTCTTCCCTAAATGCATCAATGTTTCAACCACAGATCCCTATGGAGCATCTCCCTGCACTTTCTGCCAGTCTGAGGGTGCTCCTATCCTGTTTTGTGCCCATTCTCATATTCCATTCTGCTGGCCCCTGACTCCACACAGTCTGTCGTTTGTCATGAATCTCATGTGGCACCTTTTATAGAAGGCCTTCAGCGCCCATCCCACAATGGATAAATATCCTGGGTCTGGGCTTTGCACCATGAGAGAAATAAGGATGAAATCGGAGTTCAACTGTTAAACCCATTTAAAGACTGCACACAAAACTAACACGGCAGGAACGGTATGCCAGCATTGGTGGAGAGAACAGACAGAATAAAGTCTCCGTTGTAGAGTAATCGAGTCTCAAACACTATCAGAAAAAGGAGTGGGAAAATATATATAATTTTTTTTTTGGGGTGGGCGAGGGGAGATTCATGAGTGGAAAGCAAAGGACTGGAAGTGCTGGAAGTCTGAAACAAAGATTTCGAAATGCATTCAGTCAGCATCTGTGAAGACCAGAACCGAGGTAATGTTTCGGGCACAGCTAGTTGCCTCTGACCCAGAGCTGTTGGGCTCAGCTGGCTGGTCTGAAGGCCTCCCCTATTTTGGCCAGTTGCCCCAGTCATTGGCTCACAGAGCTGTATAAACCAGTCTCCTTATACCAGCTGAGTGCTTGGCTCTGATTGGTAGCACATCACAAAAAGAAAACAAGCTTCAAAACACAGATGAGTCTAAAAGAGGCTTTTATCCAAGTTCTGGCACTGCGACCAGTGTGGAGTCGGTGATATTCTGATGATGTCCTTGTGAGTCAGTACAAAGGGTTTATAGAACGCTCTCCACATCAAAACAGATGCATATTGTATTCTGGTCACAGCCAGAGGTGGTGTGATTTGGTTCGTCACTGCTGCCTTCATCTCCCACTAATTATAACACTTTTTCTCTATGGAGTGTGTGTTTTTATTTTTCTATTTTGAACCTCTCTGTATTTAGTCTCTCGCCGGTATTGTTTGATGTAGATTTTATAGTGTCAGCCTGGCACATTTGGTGTCATTTTTGCCTCTGTCGGGAGGTCCTGGGTTCAATCAGTCGGCAGGTACTTGGGGTTCTACATTGTTGGTGATGCCCATTAAATGATTGATTAGTAACCAAGGCCCTGTCGGCCTGTTCCACTGTTTCAGGTGGATATTAAAACTTCCATTGGGAAAAGAGCAAGAGTTTTTCTGATGCTGAATAACACTGACTATATTAAAACATGTTTAAATCAGTACTCATTGAACGTGTGATGAAGACTTGCTGCCATATTTGCCCTCCAGCGATCCATAGTCGGAAGTGCTTTGAGATCTACAAGTCTCATAGAATCATTGGGCCCAAGTTTCCCCAGGAGTTGCTCCGTTTTTAACAGTGGGGGGGGGGGTTGGGACTTTGGCCCATAGTCTCATCGTGTCTGCACCGGCCGACAGAGCTACCCAGCCTAAACCCACTTTCCCGCTCTTGGTCCGTAGCCCTCTAGGTTACGGCACTTCACGTACACATCCAAGTACTTTTTAAATGTGGTGAGGGTTTCTGCCTCTACCACCCTTTCACGCAGTGAGTTCCAGACCCCCACCACCCTCCTGGGTGAAGAAATTTTCCCTCCAATCCCCTCTAAACCCCTACCAATTATTTAAATCTTGAGCTATAAGAATGGTACATGACTAAACAATCCCAGCCTGATTACTGGGTGTAAATACTAAACTGGCTGTCTCACTCAGCCTGCTGAAGGAAATGAACCAATAGGGGGATATTATTTGAGGATATAACGAGCATGGTGGATACAGGTGTACCGATGGATGTGGTGTATTTAGATTTCCAAAAGGCATTCGATAAGGTGCCACACAAAAGGTTACTGCAGAAGATAAAGGTACGCAGAGTCAGAGGAAATGTATTAGCATGGATCGAGAATTGGCTGGCTAACAGAAAGCAGAGAGTTGGGATAAATGGGTCCTTTTCAGGTTGGAAATCGGTGGTTAGTGGTGTGCCACAGGGATCGGTGCTGGGACCACAACTGTTTACAATATACATAGATGACCTGGAAGAGGGGACAGAGTGTAGTGTAACAAAATTTGCAGATGACACAAAGATTAGTGGGAAAGCGGGTTGTGTAGAGGACACAGAAAGGCTGCAAAGAGATTTAGATAGGTTAAGCGAATGGGCTAAGGTTTGGCAGATGGAATACAATGTCGGAAAGTGTGAGGTCATCCACCTTGGGGGGGGGGGGGGAAAAAAACAGTAAAAGGTAATATTATTTGAATGGGGAGAAATTACAACATGCTGCAGTGCAGAGGGACCTGGGGGTCCTTGTGCATGAATCCCAAAAAGTTAGTTTGCAGGTGCAGCAGGTAATCAGGAAGGCGAATGGAATGTTGGCCTTCATTGCGAGAGGGATGGAGTACAAAAGCAGGGAGGTCCTGCTGCAACTGTACAGGGTATTGGTGAGGCCACACCTGGAGTACTGCATGCAGTTTTGGTCACCTTACTTAAGGAAGGATATACTGGCTTTGGAGGGGATACAGAGACGATTCACTAGGCTGATTCCAGAGATGAGAGGGTTACCTTATGATGATAGATTGAGTAGACAGGGTCTTTACTCGTTGGAGTTCAGAAGGATGAGGGGTGATCTTATAGAAACATTTAAAATAATGAAAGGGCTAGACAAGATAGAGGCAGAGAGGTTGTTTCCACTGGTCGGGGAGACTAGAACTAGGGGGCACAGCCTCAAAATACGGGGGAGCCAATTTAAAACCGAGTTGAGAAGGAATTTCTTCTCCCAGAGGGTTGTGAATCTGTGGAATTCTCTTCCCAAGGAAGCAGTTGAGGCTAGCTCATTGAATATATTCAAGTCACAGATAGATAGATTTTTAACCAATAAGGGAATTAAGGGTTACGGGGAGAGGGCGGGTAAGTGGAGCTGAGTCCACAGCCAGATCAGCCATGATCTTATTGAATAGCGGAGCAGGCTCGAGAGACTAGATGGCCTACTCCTGTTCCTAATTCTTATGTTCTTATTCCAGGTGGTGGTTGTCTGTACCTCAACATTTACCTGCCTTTGATCCATATCGTTCAATACCCTTACCTAAAAAACTGCCAATCGCAGTCTTCAAACTTTCCATTGACCCAGCATTCACTGCCTATTGGGGACGAGAAGGTCCTGTACTTCCACTGTCCTGTCTGTGAAAGTGTTTCCTGATTTTAGTCCTGAATGGTCCAGCTCTAATTGTCAGATGTTCCCCCGTGTTCTAGATTCCCCCACCAGAAGAAATCGTTTTTCTGTATCTACGTTTTAACATTTTAACCACCTCAATTAGATCTCCCTCTCATTCAGGGGGATATAAGCTAAGTTCATGCAACCTGTCGTCATGATTTAACCCTTTACGCTGTGGTAACATTGGCTATCTGCTATTCAGTCCCCTTGACAAGGGGACGAAGCCCCTATTTCCCCTTCACTCATGGAACAGTCGGCTCAAAAATCACACCGCCATTTTTACTGAAAGTGATGGGAAGCAGTAGAGCGGGTGATATCGGCAGTACCGAGGGACGCAGGGCGGGTGATATCGGCAGTACCGAGGGACGCAGGGCGGGTGATATCGGCAGTACCGAGGGACGCAGGGCGGGTAATATCGGCAGTACCGAGGGACGCAGGGCGGGTGATATCGGCAGTACCGAGGGACGCAGGGCGGGTAATATCGGCAGTACCGAGGGACGCAGGGCGGGTGATATCGGCAGTACCGAGGGACGCAGGGCGGGTGATATCGGCAGTACCGAGGGACGCAGGGCGGGTGATATCGCCAGTACCGAGTGACGCAGGGCAGGTAATATCGGCAGTACCGAGGGACGCAGGGCGGGTGATATCGGCAGTACCGAGTGACGCAGGGCGGGTAATATCGGCAGTACCGAGAGACGCAGGGCGGGTAATATCGGCAGTACCGAGGGACGCAGGGCAGGTAATATCGGCAGTACCGAGGGACGCAGGGCGGGTGATATCGGCAGTACCGAGTGACGCAGGGCAGGTAATATCGGCAGTACCGAGGGACGCAGGGCGGGTGATATCGGCAGTACCGAGTGACGCAGGGCGGGTAATATCGGCAGTACCGAGGGACGCAGGGCAGGTAATATCGGCAGTACCGAGGGACGCAGGGCGGGTAATATCGGCAGTACCGAGGGACGCAGGGCGGGTAATATCGGCAGTACCGAGGGACGCAGGGCGGGTAATATCGGCAGTACCGAGAGACGCAGGGCGGGTAATATCGGCAGTACCGAGGGACGCAGGGCGGGTAATATCGGCAGTACCGAGGGACGCAGGGCGGGTAATATCGGCAGTACCGAGAGACGCAGGGCGGGTGATATCGGCAGTACCGAGGGACGCAGGGCGGGTGATATCGGCAGTACCGAGTGACGCAGGGCGGGTAATATCGGCAGTACCGAGAGACGCAGGGCGGGTAATATCGGCAGTACCGAGGGACGCAGGGCGGGTAATATCGGCAGTACCGAGGGACGCAGGGCGGGTAATATCGGCAGTACCGAGGGACGCAGGGCGGGTAATATCGGCAGTACCGAGAGACGCAGGGCGGGTGATATCGGCAGTACCGAGAGACGCAGGGCGGGTAATATCGGCAGTACCGAGAGACGCAGGGCGGGTAATATCGGCAGTACCGAGTGACGCAGGGCGGGTGATATCGGCAGTACCGAGGGACGCAGGGCGGGTGATATCGGCAGTACCGAGGGACGCAGGGCGGGTGATATCGCCAGTACCGAGGGACGCAGGGCGGGTGATATCGGCAGTACCGAGGGACGCAGGGCGGGTAATATCGGCAGTACCGAGTGACGCAGGGCGGGTAATATCGGCAGTACCGAGTGACGCAGGGCAGGTGATATCGGCAGTACCGAGAGACGCAGGGCGGGTGATATCGGCAGTACCGAGAGACGCAGGGCGGGTGATATCGGCAGTACCGAGGGACGCAGGGCGGGTGATATCGGCAGTACCGAGGGACGCAGGGCGGGTGATATCGGCAGTACCGAGAGACGCAGGGCGGGTGATATCGCCAGTACCGAGGGACGCAGGGCGGGTGATATCGGCAGTACCGAGAGACGCAGGGCGGGTGATATCGGCAGTACCGAGAGACGCAGGGCGGGTAATATCGGCAGTACCGAGTGACGCAGAGATGGTAATATCGGCAGTACCGAGGGACGCAGGGCGGGTAATATCGGCAGTACCGAGAGACGCAGGGCGGGTAATATCGGCAGTACCGAGAGACGCAGGGCGGGTAATATCGGCAGTACCGAGGGACGCAGGGCGGGTGATATCGGCAGTACCGAGAGACGCAGGGCGGGTAATATCGCCAGTACCGAGTGACGCAGGGCGGGTAATATCGGCAGTACCGAGAGACGCAGGGCGGGTAATATCGGCAGTACCGAGGGACGCAGGGCGGATGATATCGGCAGTACCGAGAGACGCAGGGCGGGTGATATCGGCAGTACCGAGAGACGCAGGGCGGGTAATATCGGCAGTACCGAGGGACGCAGGGCGGGTGATATCGGCAGTACCGAGTGACGCAGCAAGGCAGGTGAGCGGTTAATACCGAGTGACAGCAGGCTCCCCTGGTGTCCAAGGACTTTCAGCTTGTGACTGTTTTTACTACCCCAGAAGTATGTGCAATAGAGCGAGGCAGGGGAGAGGGGGGAACCTCTGGTATCAGTTCTTTGGAAACATAATCAGTCAGATACATCTGTAACTTGTCAGTTATGTATTTCTTATCTGATAAATCCACCCACAAATAGCATTTGAAATATTTTGAAAAGCTGTAAAATGGCCATTCACTGAAATTGTTTTGTAAAATGGAGTGATTGGGTTAGCTGTTGCCATGGTGACGATATTTCTGGGCTTTGAGGATGTGCTCGGTGCTGTGCTGTCACCACAACAGTTTGCTCCGGACTTGTCCTGTTTTGTTCTGGTTCTTGTCCCCGTCCTGCTCTGGCCCCCCCCCCACCCCCCCCACCAATGGTCTCTCCCTGGGGCTGCCCGATAATATCTCCCCCATCTGCCCGTTCTTCTCGCGTCTAGGCGGCGAGTGTTGGCAGCTAGTCAACCATGGGAGGCATCAACAACGGGCTCGATACCGCTCTCACCTGGTGCCGCTGGGTGGCGATTAGGAATGGTAATCCTGATCGTGACCCGGGAATGCTTGGGCCGATTGAGGTGCCCGTACTGCCACCAGTTGCCCGTTTGGATGAGGATTCCAAAATGGACTATAAAATGGCCTCACCCAGACCACAAAAAAAAAATAAAAGAATAGGAGGGAAAAGCATTGAGCAGCCAGGCACGGCACGGCAGTGAGTTGGATAAAGTCGTCCTTCCCAGATAATGTGTGCAGTGGGGAGCGTTGCTTTTTCATGTTAATCGTTGCTCTTTCTCCCCTCGCAGGGGTCTACATCCTGATTGGTGTTGGGGCTGTGATGATGATTGTCGGTTTCCTCGGTTGCTATGGTGCCATCCAGGAATCCCAGTGCATGCTGGGAACGGTAAGACACACACATTCCTTTCTGGTTGGCTCTCTCTTGTTATACATCGGGTGTCCCACTCTGCAGATATGGTGCAGGTACCACAGCAAGATTCTCCCGCTTGTCTCAGTTCACTGGAGCAATCTGTTCCTTTCACTGACTCTGACCGGGAGTGCTGTGTAAACTCCCTTCCTGCTCGCAAGTTTAAGGAGTGTTTGGAAGTGAGATATGCAGAAAGACACATCCCAGATTGTGTGCCCTCAGCGTGTTTCATTGTTCTCCTACAGCTACCGATCGTTACTGGCTACAGTAATGTGGGGACTGACCGATACGCCTTTCAGTGCCAATTTATACATAGAAACATAGAAATTTACAGCACACAGGAGGAGGCCATTCCGGCCCACCGTGTCCGCGCCGGCCGACAAAGAGCCGCACGGCCCTCGGTCAGCAGCCCTGAAGGTTGCATATAAACCTATAAACAATGGCGGAAAGGCAAAGCGCACCCAGCCCAACAAGTCCGCCTCACACAACTGCGACACCCCTTACACCGAAACATTCTACACTCTCACCCCAACACGTGTCCAGCAGAGTGCCGGAGGGTATTTATCCACGGGGGACGAGGGTGGGAGATAGCACAGTCCCACCCAATCCTGCCTTGATTCAATTTTCCAGCAGGGTCAGTTGTACAGCAATCATAAGCGGGAACCTTGGCTCATTTTCCCTTCTCCCCCATCGCCCCTAAGCCCAGGAGCAGTGAGGCCAATTGCCAGTTCCCAATCAGATCAGTTAACGCCACACAGGCCAGACATCAAACCCGGAAATTTCTGATCAAGGTGTTTGCTATCCACAACCTTATTTTGAATGATCGAATCATGGCTTTGCCTGAAGCATGATTTGTGGGTGGGGACACCTTGCCTGAACTGAAGCACCCCTCTCTTTCCCCCCCACCCAACCCCTGGCTATACTTTCTGCACCCGATCTGCCAACACTCCCACGGGCGGCAGTGCTATGGTCCTTAGCAAGTCAAAATCTTGGTCACTCCTAATCCTCTGGTATCTTCAATTTCTTCAAGCACCTTGCCTTGTTCCACCCCTCCCATCTTTTGAAGTCCTTAATTATTGCCCCCAATTACCGCTCCTGAGTACTCTTTAAACCCCCCCCCCCCCCCACCCCTGCAGCATTTCTTCCCTCAGCTTGTAGCTTGTGCTCATCAGAACAACTCCTTATCCATGGTGATTTCAATCTTCATCTCTGCTCCCTCTGCCCTCTGAATTCACTGCCCTCCTGTCCTTCCTAAATGTTGCCCTCCATGTAAACTCTCCGACCCATATTCACAGCCACCCCCTTGACTGTGCCGTCTCCTGTACTCCCATAATCTTCATCACAAACGAGGCCATTTCTCACCATTTCTTTGTATCCTCATCAGTCCCACTTCCTCCTGTGTTCATCCAGGGAATAACTCTCCCACAGTCACTCCCAACTATGTAGCCATTCACTTTAGTTGTGATTTGCTCACCCACTCTCGCCTCCACCTCAAATGACCGTGTTCCGTTCAAAACCTTTCGTCTCTCCCATCCCGGTCATTTTCATCTTTGCTTCCTTAACTCAAAGGGATGCAAACCTGATCCTATCTGCGTTAGTTATCGGGCCCTCTCAAACCACCCACGATTCCACATTTATCCCACACAGCAAAGATAACCCCCAGCTTATTACTTTCATTACCAGTCACATCCATAAATTCCTGTCCTTGCCCGCTCCACTCTCACTTGCAATAGGTGTGGGAGCTCATGGACTATTGCCACTTGATTGATCCCATGTGTTCAGCTGCCTCTGCCTCTATCACTTTCCCTTGCCCACCTAGCCCTGAACCCCATCTCTCATTTTCTGCTGTCTCCCCTCGTGCTTTCTGAGCTCCTCTTGTCTGTTGACCTTATTCCCATTGAACTGCTGAACAACCAGCCTCTCCATGTCCCCCATGCAAGTTGAGTTTGTAAATCGCGATCTCCTCACGTACTCCCCTGGATCCTTATGTCCCTGCCATCTATCAGTCCAACTCCAACCTCCCTTTCCTCTCCAGTCCTTGAGCAGATTATCACCTCCTAAATCTGTGCCCATCACTCCCACATTCTCACTGTTTGAACCTCTCCAATCAGGTTCTGATCCCTGCCACAGCACCACAATGGCCCAATCAAATGCACAAATGATACCCTCTGCCTGTGACCATGCTATATTATCACTTGACTACCTGCAGCCTCTACACAGCCCTTCAAACCATCCGCCTCCTTGGTCTCTCTCCTGTTGTCTAGCTCAATGGGACTCTTTGCTTGGTTGTACTTTTGCCTGTCCAATTGTAGTCGGTGCATCTCTAGTAATGACGTCACTTCCTGCTCCTGCTCCATGAACCAGCAGTGTGTCCAAATGATTGATATTTGGCCCCCCTCTTCTTGCTCAACTCTCTTGGTGTCATTATTCACAGATATCGGTTCAGCATCCACATGTATGGTCGCACCACACAGCTCCACCTCTCTCTTCCCTTCCAATGTTGTCTGAATGCTGTGATGGCTGCACTCCCATCCTCCGCCCTCTGTATTCCAGCTCACTTTGCACTAAGGCCCACCTACCCATCACCTTGTCCTTGATGACGTACATTGGCTCCCGTTACCCCATCGCCTCAAGTTTAACATTTTCATCCTCCTAGCCTTGTTCCTCCCTATTTTTGTAACCTCCTCCAGCTGTACAAACCCAGCCCTCTTCCGTTGGCCTTTTGTGCCCCCTTCCTTCCTTTGCCCACCATTGACGGCTGTGATTGCCGTTGCCGAGGCCAAGCTCGGGAATCCCCTCTGCCGCTCCACCTCCCTCAGCTTTTAACATTCTCCTTAAAAGCCACCTCTGTAACCGAACTTTCCGTTGCCCATCCACTTTGGCTCAGCGGCCATCTCTGCGATCATGCCTCTACGAATGGCCTTGGGACGTTTTCCTACATGTAAGTGAAAGTTGTTTCGGTAATTAACAAACCCCATAGGCTATTTACCCATCAAACCAATGAAGCATGCCATACACTCTCGGGCATACACTCCTGCATGCTTCAGTGTATGTGTACTACCTCTTGGCCGTGTTTGGGCCAACACTCCATGCATTCTCCTAATGTGGGCAGTTTTGGGGCTCGAGAAGGTATATTGTTTGAGGTCTCGTGCCTCTCCCTGATGAGAAGCGCTCTGTTCTGAGAACGGAGATCCAACCCAGTGCTGGTAGTTTTGTGTTGCTTACGAAGAGCAGCGGCTAGGTTCTGCAACAACGCAAGTCTGCACTGTACTGAGTGTCTCCTGCCACAGGGCACTGAGCCCAACGATGCTGGCTGTCGGAACCAGAACAGAAAATCCTGGCCATGTCACAGTGCCTGAAATAGAAATTCCCCCAGCGCTTAATGTCCTCGCTCTCTCGCGTCAAATCAAACATGCACAACCTCAAACATTTTAGAAATGTTCAGATATCCAAGTAGAATTGGATCAATTTACAAATCGGCAATGCTTTAAACGGTTCCGTATCAGTACCATATTCCAGATAAACATCATTTTATCCACAAGAAAGTGTTTCCCCAACTCCAGTCGGTTTACAAACGCACTGATGACGAATCGTGTCCAAACACAGAGCCAGCGTGACTCGCGTGCAGTGCCCTGGCACTCTTGCAGTCTGCAGACACGGGAACGTGAAATCTGAGAAGTCTGGCTCCAAAGCAAAATACAGCTAGAATAAAAACAGAAATCTCTGAAAATACTCAGCGGGTCAGGCAGCATCTGTGAGAGAAACAGAGTCAATGTTTCAGGTCGATGACCCTTCACCAGAACAGTTCTGCCTGACCTGAGTATTTTCAGCATTTTCTGTTTATATTCTAGAAGTCTGGGCTGGGAGCAGCCCAGGTCCAAGAGGTTTAACCCATTGCACCACGCAGTCCGCCTCGAGCCCCTTGTTTCATTGTATCCTGCATTCTGCGTCGGGAGATGTTAGACTACAACACGCCTCACTAGAGGTCATCGTCACCATAGACAGTCGCTCGGAATCGCGGAAGACTTGCTTCCACTCCTGAAGTGAGTTCTTTGGTGGCTGAACAGTCCAATATGGGAATTACAATCTCTGTCACAAGTGGGACAGACAGTCGTTGAGGAAAGGGTGGGTGGGACAGGTTTGCCGCACGCTCCTTCCGCTGCCTGCGCTTGATTTCTGCATGCTCTCGGCGACGAGACTCGAGGTGCTCAGCGCCCTCCTGGATGCACTTCCTCCACTTAGGGTGGTCTTTGGCCAGGGTCTCCCAGGTGTTGGTGGGGATGTTGCACTTTATCAGGGAGGCTTTGAGGGTGTCCTTGTAACGTTTCCTCTGCCCATCTTTGGCTTGTTTGCCGTGAAGGAGTTCCGAGTAGAGCGTTTGCTTTGGGAGTCTCGTGTCTGGAGGTAATCACTTCCATATTTGCTCCTCCCATTAACCACTGAGGTGATTTCATGATATTGTTTCTGACACTAAGTACCATCCACCCTACAGTTCGCTACTTATTTTCCAAATCCTTCTGAGTGCTTGTGTTGCTGCCATGTTTCCTGTTTACTTTTGCTTGGCAGTAATCACCAAGGTTGATTGGAGTCCATTTAATGCTTGATTGTTCTTGACAGGGGCCCCCCACCCCGCCATTTCCTGCTCTTTTATTTGGGTCAGTTTCTTGCCCCCTTGACCGGAAGGTGCTGATTCTTGCTGTGATACCATTTCACAGGCACCACTTGCCCTCAGTACCTCCCCCAAGAGGCCATTCATAACACAAGAAATAGGAGCAGGAGTCGGCCATTCGGCCCCTCGAGCCTGCTCCGCCATTCAATAAGATCATGGCTGATCATCTGCTTTAACTCCACTTTCCGGCACTATCCCCATATCCCTTGATTCCAAAAATCCAAAAATCTATCGATCTCTGTCTTGAATATACTCAAAAGACTGAGCATCCACAGCCCTCTGGGGCAGAGAATTCCAAAGATTCACCACCCTCTGAGTGAAGACGTTTTTCTTCATCTCAGTCCTAAATGGCTGACCCCTTATCCTGAACCTGTGATTCCCTGGTTCTAGACTCCCCAGCCCGGGGGAAGCATCCTTCCTGCATCCACCCTGTCAAGCCCTGTAAGAATTTTGTATGTTTCAATGAGATCACCTCTCATTCTTCTAAACTCTAGAGAATATAGGCCTAGTCTATTCAGTCTCTCCTCATAGGACAATCCCTCCCATCCCAGGAATCAGTCTGGTTTGTTGTACCTCTCAATGGCAAGTATATCCTTCCTTAGATAATGAAACCAATACTGTACACAGTACTCCAATTCTACATGTGCGAGCCTCGACGGTGAACTTTGGCAGGCGGTTCCGCCATGGAAGCATCACAGCTGAACTCAATGCACCCTCCCCACACCCCTCAACCCAATATCCACAAATGGGGTTGGGGGTAATATATTAGCATGGATAGAGGACTGGCTAACTAACAGAAAACAGAGAGTTGGGATAAATGGGTCAATTTCCAGTTGGCAAACAGTAACTAGTGGGGTGCCGCAGGGATCAGTGCTGGGGCCTCAACTATTTACAATCTATATTAATGACCTGGATGAAGGGACCGAGTGTAATGTAGCCAAGTTTGCTGATGATACAAAGATGGGTGGGAAAGCAAATTGTGAGGACACAACAAATGTGCAAAGGGATATAGACAGGCTAAGTGAGTGGGCAAACATTTGGCAGATGGAGTATAATGTGGGAAAATGTGAGGTTATCCACTTTGGCAGAACAAATAGAAAAGCAGAGGGTTGTAAATCTGTGGAATTCTCTGCCCCAGAGAGCTGTGGAGGCTGGGTCATTGAATATATTTAAGGTGGAGATAGAAAGATTTTTGAGCGATAAGGGAATAAAGGGTTATGGGGAGCGGGCAGGGAAGTGGAGCTGAGTCCATGATCAGATCAGCCATGATCTTATTAAATGGCAGAGCAGGCTCGAGAGGCCGAATGGCCGACTCCGGTTCCTATTTCTTATGTTCTAATGGCACTTTCCAGCGGTGATCATTTTTATATCACAGCTTTATAACCTAATGGGGAGATTTTAACTCCCACCGCCATATAGGAATCAAAATTAAAGCAATAGGCTTACTACTGGTTTCCTGTTCCACCTCCATCTTCGAGGCGACTGTTTAGGCAGTGGAGGTACTGACCTGACCCGGACGGAAGCCAGTATATTTAGATGGGGGTTATATTGCAAAGATAGAATCCCAAAGTCATATTTACGGCCGACTGATCTGCTGTGGGCTCTCCCCTCAGAATCTCTCGACTTCGAAATGGAGGCACTCAAAAGTAGGTGCAGAAATTATTTCTTTGAGAGGCCCGGGAGACACAGAAGACAAAGCATAATCCGAGAATGGTTAGAGCATGGAAGGCCATTCGGCCCGTCGAGCCTGTGCCGGTTCTCTGAGAAAGCAAGATACTTATCCAACTCCCTTTTGAAAGCCACGATTGAGTCTGCCTCCACCACCCTCTCAGGCCGTGTATTCCAGATCATAACCACTCGCTGCGTTAAAAGGTTTCCCTCGTGTTGCCTTTTGGTTCTGCCAGTCACCTTAAATCTGTGTCCTCTGGTTCTCGAGCCTTCCCCAATGGGAACAGTTTCTCTCTATCTACTCTGTCTAGACCCCTCATGATTTTGTCCTCTCGACCTTCTCTGCTCCAAGGAGAACAACCCCAGTTTCTCCAGTCTATCCACGTAACTGAAGTCCCTCATCCCTGGAACCATTCTGGTCAATCTCCCTCCGCACCCTCTCTAAGGCCGTCACATCCTTCCTAAAGTACGGTGCCCAGAATTGGACACAATACTCCAGTTGAGGCCGAACCAGTTTTTTTTTCTCTACAAGTTCATCATAATTTCCACACTTTTGTATGCTATACCCTTTTCCTGTCCCACACTAGATCCCACTCTGCAATTAATATCTTTCTTCCTAACTTCCATTACCTTCAGTCCCTGAAAATATTAAATTTAAAATCCTCATCCTTGCCTTTGGAGTGCTCCATGTCCTTGCTCATTCTGCAGCGTTGTATTTGCCTCCTGTGTCTTGTGTTCTCTGACTGACCTTTACAACCCTCTCTCTCTCCTACTATTGGAGGTAGAAGCTTCAAACACCTCAGTCCTGCTTGCTGGAACTCCGACCTGTGTTCTTCCACTTCTAATTAAAACTGTTTTTGTGATCCAGCATTGATTCGCCCTTCCTCTCTGGTTTCGTGTCTGTTCCCTATCTCTGTTGTGAAATGCCTTGGTGTGTATTTAAATGTTAACAGCACTGTATAAGTTGATTGTTTTTGTTGGGATGGTTGCAATAAGCCGATGCGATCTTCTCTGATCGAAAGCCAGCGACTTGCTGTGTCGTGTATGACGCAGTGTGCCCACGGTCAGCGATGACTTTGAATAAATGCTACGTAGTTTACTGGCGATGCCCATCACATTCCCTTCCTTTTGAAAGTTTGAAAATACTACTCAGGCCAGTGTCTGTCGACTAAAGCAAGTAGATTTACTCAGACTGACTAATGCATAGCAACAGTGGGGATGCAATGTATTTTCTTGCACAGCTTCCTGAGGCAACTTTCTCCGTGGATTTCCAGTACATTCCTGGAGTTCAAGCCTCCAGACAGAAATAAATACATCAGCAAATTATACCGTGATTTTCCTCTATGGTGGAACATCTCTTTTGAGATCAACAAACAAAGCTGGAGTTCAGCATCTTGTGAAGTGGGGGTTAAAGTCAAAGTATTACAGTCTTCCTCCAAATCTATCCCTTGATGGTTCAGCCACTAGAGCAAGTCCATTTGTCTTTACACGGGCTATCGATCAAGATATGTTAACATTTCAAATACTGTATTCCTTTTTGATGCAGTAATTGTAAACACTCTGCCTCTAGGTGTTACAAGGCCCAGTCTAGCCACGTTAAAACAAGGGTAGGGCTGGGTGTTGTGCAGGTGTTAATCAGAGCTGCATTAATGTTGTGTTCTTTTTTCCTTCAGTTCTTCGCCTGCCTGGTGATCCTATTTGCCTGCGAGGTGGCTGCTGGGATCTGGGGATTCGTAAACAAGGATGAGGTCACTAATGTCACAATACTTCCGTCTCCTGAATGTCCGAAGTAATCCGTGCTGTGATTGGGGGAGAAGTGGGTGGGAATTATTGAACCTTATACTGGATGGAGTAGGTATCTATCAGGCCTTCTATTTGGGGAGGAGGAAGGTTACAAGGTCTTGTAGTGGGGGAAAGGAATGGGAGCTAGCTGGCCTTTCACTGGAGATGGGGAGAGCCACTGGAATGTGTACTGGGGCAGGCTGTCAGATTGTGCATTAGTGGGGAGGGGCAGAACTTGCCAACCTTGTACTGGAGGAACAGGACTGGGTGAGAGATGGGGGAAGCGGATCTTAAATGGGAGGGAACTATAAAGTTACAGAGCCTCTCCACTCCCGTAAAGGCTATCAGCCTGTGGGGTGGGGGTGGGGGGCGGCTATTGGATAATGTACTCCTGCAGGGGGAGCTGCAGCAACATGGACTGGGGGGGAGGAGGAACGTGCGGATCTGGAGGGAGTACTGTGATCTGACACTCACTGTCCAGTCTCAGGAGTTGAATGTGATACCAGAGGGCCACCAGCACTCCTGGAAATTAACTCCAGCATGACTCGGTGCCTGTAGGGACAAGGAGAAGCATTGGGAATAATGGATGATGTGGGTGTACAGATCCTCTGGGAATGAATAATCTGATGTGTCTCCTGAGTAGCAGCGGCAGGATTGCGGGCAGAGTCTTGAACGTTCGGTCTTGTGCGCCCAACCCCACTGTCTGTCTTTTTTCGTTCTGCTGCTTGGAGCTAAACATTAGATTTTTTTTTTCCCCCACAGGTAGCTAAGGAGATGAAAGCATTCTATGACCAGGCCTCCAATGCATACAATATGCCGATGCAAAACCAGGAGAAGAAGGAACAGGCTAAAGCAGTGCTAGTGGCATTGCACAACGCGGTGAGGCACAGTTCTATTCTCAGTTATGCTGCACAATCGGAAGGAGCTCTGGCTGTGACTGAGCAGCATTTTGTGGCCGCCTGGTGCTGTGACATTTGGATCTTGCTGTGCCTGGAATTTCCATGTGGTTTCTCCAGCGGGAGATCACGGGAGACGCAGCAATCGCCGAATGGCTAAAAATAGTCATTTCTCTTGGGTTTGTGCCAAAGTTACGGAAACCCCCGTGGAAATGTTCGATTTAAATCGCGCTCCAGACAGGAGGCTGTTGCATTTGGTCATGTAAGGGGAGCTTGGGGTGTGGGTTCGAATCCACACTCCCCTGAAGTTCTGTACGTGCGATTTATGAGAATGGGTGAGTAACGAGGCACCAGACACAGTGGGTAAGAGTGCACAATGGCTGATGTTGTTTATTTAGAATAGTAAACACAAAGATAGAGGTCGTAAATAGCAGTAATGGCACAATCTCACTCAACAACACACAAAATTCTTGCAATAGGGAAGGGGAAGATAAGAGGTTGAAACATTCCACCCACACACAACCCCACCTCCCACTTCCACCCTTCTTACCAATTCCTATCCTAAATTGAGTCTGTGAGGGGGGTTGGGCTATAGTCACAATCCTATCGACTCCGAGGTTCTGGGGGGCACTTATTTCAGCGCGAGGTCCCTCTGGGGTGGGTTTCACATTGTTGGTCGGTTCGGTTTTCCTCCTCGATGTTGCGTCGGTTTCTTCTATTTGCCTCTCTGGTGGCTCCTAAGCAAAAAGCTGCTGGAGTTAAGCACACCTTCCCCAGACCGAGGGCCCTGTGAAGAGCTGACCCAACTCTCCTTTACCTCAACTCCACCACAACAAAAACTGACTCCCACCTTCTTAACTCAACTCTACAACTCAATGCAAAAGCTGACTCCAACCTCCAACCTCAAAAAACCTTCAACTCCCAACCTTGTGTGTGTTTTTTGCAGCCTTTTCTTATAGTCCGTTCATCTTCGCGCCAAAACTGTATGCCATTGACTTGGGTCTTCCTTGAATAAAATGGGGTGTGAATGGCAGTTCGATGTGTATCGATCTGTCTGGAATGGGAGATTAGCCACACCTCCTGTATCCTGTCGCTCACTGATGATTGTTCACTATCTCGACAGAGGTGCCACTCTGTCTGGGCTGACCAAAACGATTGCATCAGACCTGTGGGCCTTTGTTTAATTATTCAAACTGATACCCTTTGTGTTGCCTTGTGTATTACTGGGGAGATTTTGCCTGGACATGTTGCCTCTTCTGTGAGGGTTTTACATGAAAAGCTGGAGAAATGTCCTTTTAAAATATAAAGTTGCCTTGTATCCATATTTCTGGAAGAACCGAATGTACACTCTTCCCCCTTACGGTAGCTGGCTCATCCCCCATCCGGTTCCGTGCCCCTGTAACACTGTCTGTTACTGTACAGGGTGGCCAGAGTCCCATCATCCTCTGCGGTTTACAGGCTGTTGGCTGCAGTTGGTCATTTTAAACATGGCATCTTCCCATTCTCCCTGCCACATGTCTCTGTGGTTAGTTTTGCAGAACCTTAGTCATGTTGCAGAGCGGGGGAGGGGTCTCACAATGTGACTGTTTCGGTTCTGTTTTCTCCAGGAACCATTTGGGGGAAGCTTCCCTCACTCGTGTCCAGCATTGGGGCCAGAGTTTTCTGATCTTTCTAATCGAGTGAAGGGGAAGTGTTGTTTGAAATAGACTGGGTCATTGGAAGAGAGGGAGCTGGAGCTGCGGACTGTGAATACTGGGAGAATTAAACTCTCTGCCGGACTGTGTGTCGGGGAGCTGAGCACAGACCGCTCCTCTCCGCCCTGAGACACGGAGGCAATGGAAGGGGTCTGTTTTACACTGCTCTGAGGAGCAGGGGCGAGGTGTTTTTTCTTGTTGCTGAACTTGGGAATATTGGATCACCTGACAGTCAGATAGAGAAGGGCCCGCCCCAATTTCCAGCCATTTATTTTGAATGGAGAGAATGAGGAAAGGCCCCTTCATGGGTCCCTGCCCCGATATTCCAGGTCTCGCTGGGGCAGGGAGAATGAAGGAGGGGGTTTTCCTGGTTAAAGCTGCAAGGAGCGGCCTACTATAAGCTCCCGGAAACGAGTGTCTCGCCATGGTGGCGGTACTGTTGGACACAGCTCTGTGCTGCTGTAAGCCCAGGCACCTGGGGTGACATGTTTGTTGGCGTGTTTGGCAAGGAATGTCCCTGCCAATACTGTCAGCCAATGAAACCTGAGATGCAGATGTGCAAGAGACCCCTGTCTGCCCCCTCAGCTGTCTGATGTGGGACTGCTGCTCCGTCTGTCCTGAGCCAGTGGGCTGTTGGCAGTTTAGCTCCCATGCAGCATTTTTGACTGTGAGTTAGACAGCTGTAGGTTCATTAATACTTCTGTCTTGTTCTGTTGCTGTGTGTTACCATATCATGGCTAGAATCCTTCCAGCTTATTTTAAACTCACTTTTTTTTTCCCCTCTTTCCCTGTTCTCATTCAGCTGGACTGCTGTGGAGCCAACTTTGTGTCCAAGGTTTTGTTGGCTGAGCTCTGCCCCAAACAGGAGGGGATAGGCAAGTTTATTAAAAAAGTAAGTACCAGTTTATTCTCTTAGTGTTCTGTCCTCTAACTGACCCCTGGTTATACAGCTGGTTGGAAGTCGCATTTTGTTTTTACTGAACCTGCCAGGAGGAGCTCCCTCAGTCCACCTGCTGAGTTTTAGCCCTCGGCAAAGTTTGAGGTGTCCCAATTGGCCGGGTGACCTCAGGCTCGGGAGGGAGGGAAAATCCACCAGAGGTCCTATTCCCGACGGCTGTCTAGTGGCATTCTTCCGGGAATTTCCCGGATGTTGGGCGAGGTCCGGATGTGATGCCCTCCACAGTGAATAGCCTGCTGACACTCACCGTTCAGGTTCACAAGCCAATGGGCGCAGAGAGCTGCCCGTGCCGGTCAAACTGTACCCCGGCAGAAGTGGGAGAAAAGTAAAAATGTACTTTTAAAATAAAAATTATTTTCCAGAATTTTTCCAGTTTTCATTTTATGAAATGTAATTTTTTTTGTGGGGGGCGGGGTGGTGCTTAATACATTTTCAGGATACAAATTGTCTTATAATTTTGTCTATCACACGGACCTGGAAAGAAGGATTTTTTGCACTTAAATTGCTTCATCTCTATTGCTCGTTACACTTCTGGTTCTAACTTGAAACCTCAAAGGAAGGCTGGCAGCCTGAGCGTTAATCTGCCATGCCCACAGGGCAACGAACCCAGAGTTTACTCGGAACCTGACCGGCCGGCCATATTCAATGTCCCCTTTAACAGCTCAATAGCTCCACCAGCTGGCTGCTGACTTTAATGTCACCTGACGTGAGGTAATACGGCTCATCCGTCCAGCAAAATCCCCCAATTCCCCCCCCACACCCCCAGAGGCTTCCAACTCCTTAACTCTCGGGTTTTCTGTAGTGTGCGTGTGTATTTCGAAGTGAAAATTATCTGGTCACATTTTTATCATCGAAAATTAACAAGTTTCACAAGAAAAACAGTTAAATATAAGAAAAGCTTTTTTTCCATTTGAGCTCAAACCCCCAACCCACCCATCTTGGCTTCCTGCTACATTTTGAATCCCTATCGTTTTTCATGATGCATGTCCGTAGCAAACTATCACTGGTTTGACGCAATGCTCCAGCATCACCCGAACTGTACCATTGATACGTTTTGTACCTCCATGAGGCCGTGAGACTTTATCTCCTATTATTCCCTTTCAGCTAGCTCGAGGCACTCTTTCCCTATCTCTACCTATTTTCTCATCCGCTCACGCCTCTTGTCTCCTCCATGACTCCAGCAGCTCCTCGCTTAGGTTTGCTACCACTGAGCCCAATAACTGGGTGTCCGCCACACTCGGGTAGTGTGTGTGCCTCCGAGACACAAGGTCATGGGCTAAAAGCCCACTCCAGGATTTGACTTCAGCACAGTACTGACCGAGTGCTGCATTGGCAGAAGTGCCGTATTTTGGATGATGTGTTAGTCGAAGCCCCTTGGGCCGATTCAGGTGGACATTAAAGCTCCCATGGAAGAGTTCTGGCCAGAAATTATTCCTCGAACAACATCATGGAGCACAGATGGGCCAGGAATTCACTGCCATGGTGATATTGCCTCCAACCATACCGCTGACATTGTGTGCTCCGATCCTCCAGTGCTGAACTTGCACAAAATCTGCTGGGGAAGTGATTAGAATATGGCACAGCACGGCCAATGGCCAAAGTAAAAGCTGACTACCATGTGATACTAGCCAGACCAGCGGTGTTTAAAATCAACATTTGCAGGTGGAACTGATCGGCAGAGACAAGTCCAGATTCAAATTAAGAGAGCTGATTCATCTTGAGGACCTTTTAATATCTGCCTGGTTAGTTAATTAGCTGGAACAATGACCCCGCACTCCTCCCATTGAGGTACAAAGACAGAACCTCCATTTCTTCAAGCAGTCATGCAAACCCAGTGGTTTTCCTGACTTGCTGCTTGGATTGTAACAAGATGTAAATGGGCACTTTCTGATCACTGACGTCCACATTTACAACGCAGAGGATCAACCATCCCAATTACTATTTTAAAAAAAAGTGTCACTTTCAAATAGTAGTTTAAGGCTTCGGGACTGACAGCCCGCTCCCCTCCCACCTCCCCAACCCATCAGATAAATCCAATTGCTGGCGCTTTGTACCATTCATTGTCATAACTTCACCACTAAATACTTAAAAAAAAAAACTAATGAGATGCAATTATTTTAAACAGTAAACTACGACTCCCTGATTCCACTAAACAGACTAAGCTGCCAGCACCATTCTGCAATCTGCCTACTGGCAGCAGCAATCGCAGTGTCGTTCATTCAGTATATCTGATCACGCCATTGATTTTAAAGGCAGATAAGCCAAGATAATTAGCTGTTCAACGTTTCCGAGAGAGAGAGAGAGAGAGAGAGAGAGAGAGCGCAGTGAAGCAGTGCTAAAGTCTCAGGAAATTATGGAATTGTTGATATTTATGCCATAATTTCCTGGACTTGGATGTTTTAAATTGGGCCCTGTGACAGATGCATCACTGCAATGGTGCAAATCTCCAGGAAATGCTGAGCCATTATCTGCTCATTTATCTTTCTTGTTTGTGGTGCCTTACTCTGCAAAATGGCTGCTATATTTGCCTGTTCCCCTTAGCAGAGGGGTAAATAACCAGGAGGCATAGATTTAAAGTCGTTGGTTGAAGGATTAGAGGGAGATGAGGAAACACTTTTTCACCCAGAGGGTGGTGGGAGTCTGGAACTCACTTCCTGAAAGGGTGGTAGAGGCAAAACCCTCACAGCATTTAAAAAGTACTTGGATGTGCACCTGAAGTGCCGTAATCTACAGGGCTACGGACCAAGAGCTGGAAAGTGGGATTAGGCTGACACGGACACGATGGACCAAATGGCCTCCTCCTGTGTTGTAATTGTCTATGATTCTATGATTTCCCTGTCTGTTTCCTGGCTTTTGATGCCCATCCTGATCTCGATGGCTCAGCACCCGTTTCCCTTTCTATTGCCATTTGAAAAGAACCTTCAGACTGTTTTTGTGCGAAAGGTGAATATAAATGGAGTTGTTGCTGTTGAGATTGCCCTGTAGCCAGACTCTTGAGCTTGAGGTTAGAAAAGAAGATCTTGCATTTCTATAGTGCTTTTCATGAGCTCAGGATGTCCCAAAGTGCTTCACAGCCAAGGAAGTACCTTTGAAGTATAGTCACTGGTGTAACATAGGAAATGCAACAGCCAATTTGCACACAGCAAGCTCCCAAATACAGGAATTAAATAAATGACAGTCTATTAGTGATAATGGTTGAAGGACATATATTGGTCAGGACACTGGGGAGATGCTGATCTTCAAAATCGTTCCGTGGGATCTTTTCCATCCACCTGCGAGGGCAGGATGGGGCCTCGGTTTAATGTCTCGTCCAATAGTACAGCACTCCCTCGGTACTGCATTGTAGTGCCGGCCGAGATTATGTGATCAAGTCTCTCGGGTAGGGCCCCTCTAGACCCACTGATGTGGGAGAAAGTGCTACCACTGAGTCAAGGCTGACACCTAAGACTAGCTTCTCCAATGTTGCCTGGAGCTCATTCCCTTTCCACTTGGGATCAGACTTGTTGATTTCTCTACACCCTGTAATGTTTGTATATGGTGTTGTTTGATGACCAGGGCTGATCACTTTACCCCAAGCGTGGTCTAAAGTTGTAAATTCAGAGGATAACCATAGCGGGACCCCACACTTTCATTTTTTTTCCTTGATTTGCAACTATGAACAGATGGGGTCAATTTTCCTGGCTGCCCCAATTTATCAATATGTGTCATTAAACTGGTAATCTCTCTCCAAGACCATAGAATGCCTGATGTCGGAAGTGGAACCATATAACTTTGTTCTTGAGGTTGCCGTTTAGTCAAGGGAACTTTATTGTGCATCGAACCAGTACTGAAAGTGGGAATTTTGTAAACCTTGGGTCACACATTTTGAGGTAGAGTAAAGTGTAATGGAGTTGACAGTCCTGTAATATGTTCACTGAATCTGAAAATCAGCCAACAGTGCGAATAGATTCTGCTTCTCTGAACTCGAGTGGTTGCAAAGAGCATTTTGAGGTTTAGGGTGAAGTGCAGGTGGTTACAGGTCTGTCATTGGAAGTGGGAAAATTTGAGGTAGTGAATTAAGATCAGAACAAGATATTAAATGCAGTTGTTGGCTTCCAACAGTGTGTTGATGACGATGCACTTAGTGAGCTCCTTGACACATCCAGCGGTGGGAGTTTTGGGGGCGGTTTGTGAAGAATGGTAAGTTTGAGATGCAGTGACTGATGGTGAGCCTGGCTCAAGGTGCTTTGCTAATTGCTCTGTGTCTTAGGTGGACTGTGGCACACGGATCAACGAGCTGTTTACGGAGAAGCTGTACATCATCGGGATTGCTGCCGTCATCGTTGCAGTCATCATGGTATGAACCTTCCGCTTCCCTACCAGCGCAATCACAGATAACACAGGGATTTGTTAGCACATCGCTGAACCTTTGCTTTGTACAGGACTAGAAGGCATGCGTGGATTGATTAATTGTACACTGGTCTTTTACCTCTGGGCCTGGGATTGAATCCAACACAAAGTGATGGATCAAAGTCTCCTGCCTGTCAGCTGTGGGACTCCAACATGAAAGTAGTTTCAGCCACTTAATGTGATTTTTGATGGGTGTGGGCTCATAGCATAAATGTGTTCCTAATTCGGCAGTGAATAGACAAGCTTAGGTCACAAGTCTCCCCCCCCCCCCCCTTGCACTTAATAATGGGGGAAGGGGTAGTGGCTCCATGATAGCATGTGCAACTGACTTAACCAGGATTTCTGTCCGTCCCAATCGTCGGGTAAACTTCAATCCCAGGTGGCTGTATTACCCTGCTGGGAAGGGGCATTAACCTTGCCCATCGTGCTGATTGGGGTCAAATGAGACTGTTGAGACCCGGCCGTCCTGCACCCCTCCTACCCACCAAACGTGGTGGTACGAGTCTGGAGGTGGCAATTGTCCGCATAAATTAACGGGATTCTCTGCCGCAATCGGGAAAAAGCGGAATGGATGTTTCGATCACGTGTACGGCAGCCACTTGTGTGTTTTGAGCCTTAAAGGCTTCCAAATCTAATGCACTTGCCGCTGTGGGTTCTGAAGTTGCTGCTGGTTTTCAGTCCAGAAGCTGTGACCCTTTCCTTTCAAGGTGCAGTGGCAGTCCCTCAACCAATTTCCTGCCTCTGAATTGGGTGAGGTTAGGGATCAGTAGTTTCTCCCTCCCTCCCTCTCCCGGGAGCCGAACCCAAATTCCACCTCGCTGAGATCAGTTTAGCTCCGTGCAGACCGGGGGGGGGGGGCGGCTGAACGTTGTTAAAACCAGAGCCGGGCGTTTCGCGGGCAGTACAGGCCTCGCCTTCGAGCTCCTGATCGCTGAGCTGGACTGAAAGCTGACCTCGCAACATTTTTCCTTTCTTTATAACTTGTTTTTTTTTATATTTTTCTCCTCCATTTCAGATCCTGGAGATGATTTTCAGCATGGTGCTGTGCTGCGGGATCCGGAACAACTCTGTGTACTAGAGGGGCTCCCGCTGCCCCTCACAGGAGCCTCAGTGAGCGCAGCTGAAAGAAAAGCTTTGTAGTGGAATAGATCCTGTCATAAGATGACCCCAAACTAATCCTGTTGTCTGTGATATTGCCACTTGTCACCGAGTTTTGTAAAATATATATATGATTTTTTTAATATATATATATATATTATATAAAACCATCTTTGCAGGCACTGACGGTTCTCCCCTGGCGCCATGCAGCAGCACAGTGTGTTAACCACTCATCAGGTCTATAACCAGCATATCTCCATCCAACAGCTTCAGTGCTGCAGCACAGTCAGTCGTTTGAGTTTGGATATGAAGACTATTTAAGGGAAGAGAATGAACACCCATTGTGCTGCAGGAGGGGGCCCAATGTTCCTTTTGATCTGAAGCCTTGGATTGTGCAAATAGATGAATATATATATAATAAAATGAATTGGAATCTTTAAAAAAAAAACACAATTAAATTGCACGTTATCTGACCAGCTGAGAACTGTCTGCCCACAGTGTGCACGCAACTTGTGCAAACCTTCCAAAGTGATTGTACTGATTTCAAAGTTTTGATCTTTCTTCCCGTTGTACTGCAGGTACCTTTTTTTAAAAAGTATATATGTATAATATAACCCGTGCAGTGAGTAACTCATAATGATGGGGCCTGGTCACAGTTAGCACCTGGCCTTTTGCTTGCTTTTAGTTTCCTTGCGCACCATTGGTTCCATTTATATAAAGTAGCTCTGAATGAACGAGAGGAAACTGGGCCGTGCCCCCTGCTCTCCTGCATTTTAATGTCTCGTGTATCGGTGTAAACTAAAAGTAGATCCTCCTTCCTGTATCATTTCGGGCGACTTTTTCACGTTTTATATCCGGGTTTCAGATACCTTGGGGTTCTGTCTGCTTGAAGTCCAGCCTGTGTTTTTTGGGAGACCCTCGGCCTAAAGGTTTCTCACTGTTACCCAGTGGTTTCAGAAATTGCTTGTGTATAAGCTGCAATACCTTGCTTTCAGCTTCACAGTCAGAGTCCGCTGTTTTTTTTAATATAAGTCTTGCGTTTTTACTGTAAAATACTGCCAAGTGTGGCATACTAACCTAAAGACACCCAAGGGAATCACTAAAACCAATCTGGGCACGTACTTTTATAATCCATTTCCACACTCTGACCGCTTGAGCATTGGTAAAGTGCTATGTGGACACTGAGCTGTGGTCTCTGCCAGAGTCGGAACAGAATCTGAAACCCTCCCTCTCCCTCTCCCTCTCCCTCTCCCTCTCCCTCTCCCTCTCCCTCTCCCTCTCCCTCTCCCTCTCCCCCTCCCTCTCCCCCTCCCTCTCCCTCTCCCTCTCCCCACTGCCCCCCCCCCCCCCTCTCACTTCTCCATAATGTGCCTGAAACATAAAACACTTCTTCCTGCCAATGAGCTTCCTAAAAGTTGACAGAACAGTGCCTTTGTCTCCGTGTCAAAACGGATTGTGGTTTCAGTCAGTTGATCGAACGGGTGGGAGGATGAGCAAACGCAGGAGCGGAGATCATTCCGAGTCCCTTTGCTACCCCTGGGAAACCTTCGCCATGGCAATGCACTTAGCAGCTGCTACCCACCTTCAAAAGGAAGGTGATTGATTGGTTAGCAGGCAACCAACTTTCATTGAGTCCTGCTCCAGCCCCCAGCCCCAGACTTTCCCTGTAAATGTGGTGGTAGTCTGGATCATGCAGCCTCTGCCTTTCCCCACCTCACGTAAAACGTGTACAGTTTATTTGTTTGAAAGGCATAGGCACATTTGTCCAATGTTAATGATTTTATACCTTCAGTCTTAAGTCTGGTTCAATGTGTACTTACCAGCAGTGAGGTCGTCCCAGTAACGCAACGTGTGCTAATTTGTCACTGGTGGTTCAGTAAATTAAAAGGGATAGTTTAAGGGGAACGAGTATTTTCAATGACGGCCCTTCTGATTTTAATTTTAGTTGACAGTAGAGACATGGTTGGTCGCTCAGGCCTGTTGTCACCCAGAGGAGTTCTGATGAAGTGCCCGTTTGCTTCCTGTTGTCAGGCTCCCTTTCTACGGCAGTGATTCTAGAAGGGCTTTGCTGTATTGATCGTGATGTCTGAGATGGGTTGAACCTTTGTATACATTGGGTTATACTACGTGTAATGTGTCCCGTACGTTTTAGCATGTCTGCATCCAGTGGGTTTGTATACAGCCTGCCTGTTCTGTGAATACGTAACAATAAAGATCACTTCCTTTAACACAGCTTGGTCTCCAGTATGTTTATGCTGTGCCCGATAGACTCACTCACTGTCCTTTATATTTCATTCCCTGTCAGTTTTGTGCTCCAGGTGAGAGACGTTGGTGCAGGGAAATGGAACCTTTTCCCATTTCCATATCGGTATTGGGCAGTGTTGGGTCATGTATAACAAGGCTATGATGCCTCAACAACATATCTCCATCCTAACCTCCAGTACCTGTTGTGCCTGTGTCACAGTTGTCCATTTCCCATCCTGTGGCACTGCTGAGTGAGACTTGATTCAGTGGCTGTTTGTACCAAGAGTGGAATTACAACTGTTCAGTCTAATTTTATATAACATTTTTACAACCACTAGAGAGGAGACTTTCATCCCACCAATCTGGGTAAGGTTTGAGTCTTGGTCCCAGAGATCAACGGCCCGATACCACCTTCCTTCCCTGGACTACTTAACTTGAGCTGAGGGCTAACACACGAGCAGTTTTGTGCTTTTCTTTTTCCAGTTTCTCATCCTCTTCCGGGGGTGCAGTTCCACAAACACTGGCAGCTGGCCGATATCTCCAACAACTGGACATTTTTCTTGTGTGAGCCTAGACAGTTGATGTTGAATTCAGCAGTAGGGTACATCACTGGGCTTTGAGGCCAAGTATGGAACCCCAACTACTGACATCACCTATACCTGGGATTGAACCCAGCAGTTTTCTGCTCGACATGGCAGAGCATCACACTAAACAGTGCATTCATCCATCAGAGGAGCTGGTCAGTAGTTCGGTTCAAGCAGCAGAATCCTGGTTAATGTGCTGTGTGTGGGTAAGTTCCTACTGGATAGTGCAGAGTGCTGGTGTAGGAAAACCCTACTGTATGAAAGCTGACAGGTAGGAGAGCACTGGTCTGTACTGGGTCATTGCTTGTTGCAGGAGGTGGCAAAGCTGTGAATGCTGGAAATCTGAAATGGAAACCGAAACTGGTTGGTCAGCACCCGAAAAGGTCAACACTGGGGTCATCTTTCATTAGAACTGGCTCTTGTGCTGAGCATTGGAGGGCATGGGACTATCTGTACAGGGCAGAAGTGATGAAGGATGGCACACGTTCTCATTTAAGTGCTAACGGTTTCTAGCATTTTATGGGTTTATGTGTGAGATGCACATGGAGCAGTGAGTTTAAATGTAATCCATTATATGAACACCACATATATAATTGCTGCATCCACTTTGGTTTTTTACATCCACGCATTCAACGTCATACGATCCATCTAAATACTGGTTAGTTGTTGCATCCATCAGTGAGCAGTACCGGCTGGGCCAAACCTGCCATAGTTCCAGCGATGACCCTATACTGGTAGTGATTGATGTATAGATTGCAACGATGAACCTGCAATGTTTTTTTTTCTGATTTTTTTTTTTCCCCCTTCCCCAGCTGGTGTGTGTTTCCATAGATGGCTAATGCCTCTGGTACTGCACTTAATTAGCCAACCTTCACGTGAGCTAAAAGGGTATCAACAGATTATTTAATGAGAGAGCAAACATATCTTTGCCTGATCCTCCCACAGCTGACATCCATATGTTCCAGCAGGGATTACCATGGCTAGTCACTCCCTCAGTACTGCACAGTACTGTCCGTCTAGATTATGTGCGCAAGTCTCTGGGAATAGTGGGACATGGAGACAACAAAGAATGTTGTATAAATTCGACAAATTGCAACAAGAATAATTTGTCTTTCCTCCTGCCTCAGTAGCTGCCTCCATATAATCAAGTTGTTACAGGAGGGTTCTTGGTCTGATTGCAATCTGCTAGTACTTCGCCCCAAGTGCCCATTCTTCGTGTGTGAGCCCAGCCTGTGGGAGTAGTGATTAAGAAGGGTGGTGGGTGCAGCAGAGCTGATCGTGATCCTCTCCAGCTCCGAGCACAGGAATTGTGATCAGGAGCAGACATTCTGATTGACTTTTCCTCATTCCCACCCCGGGGGAACTGAAGCTGATTGCAGCACTAGCAGCGCTCCCCTCCAGTTGACATCCATTAACTCGGCTCAGCATGAGAATGGGCCCTGCATTCTACTGGTCCCTTCACTAAGGGAATGTCACAGTGCTGCTTTTGCTCTTGAATATCTGTGCTTGGGCTGTACAGTTTCCTCAGCAGCTTTTTAGCCATTTAAAGCACGTCAGCATAAGCAATGCATTCATTCAATCAGTTTTATTGAAACTGTTTCCTGCATGTACCTGCCCACTCAGCCTCTATTTTATTAATATTAATGGATTTACTGAGGACTTGCTGACAAATGAAGGAGCTTCAGGTTTAGACCTGCTGTGAAGTGAGTGAGTTTGCCCTCTATGACCCCAATAAGAGAAGGGATAACCATCTGTGGCTAACTAAGGAAATAAGTGATAGTATCAAATTGAAAAATAAGAACATACAATGTGGCCAAGTAATGGGAGGCCAGAGGCTGAGGAAACTTTTAAAAGCCAGCAAAGAACGACTCAAAAAATGAGGGAAGATAGATTATGAAAGTAAACTAGCACAAAATATAAAAACATACTAAAAGTTCCTACAGGTACATGAAAAGGAAAAGAGTGGCTAAAGTAAATGTTGGTCCCCTAGAGGATGAGATTGGGGAATTAATAATAAACAGGGAAATGGCAGAGACATTGAACAAATATTTTGTATCGGTCTTCACGGTAGAAGACATTAAAAGCATCCCAATAATAGATAATCAAGGGGCTATAGGGAGGGAGGAACTAAATACAATCACTATCACTAATGAAGTAGAAACAACCTCTCTGCCTCTATCTTGTCTATCCCTTTCATGATTTTAAATGTTTCTATAAGATCACCCCTCATCCTTCTGAACTCCAACGAGTAAAGACCCAGTCTACTCAATCTAGCATCATAAGGTAACCCCCTCATCTCCGGAATCAGCCTAGTGAATCGTCTCTGTACCCCCTCCAAAGCCAGTATATCCTTCCTTAAGTAAGGTGACCAAAACTGCAAGCAGTACTCCAGGTGAGGCCTTACCAATATCCTGTACAGTTGCAGCAGGACCTCCCTGCTTTTGTACTCCAAGCCTCTCGCAATGAAGGCCAACATTCCATTTGCCTTCCTGATTACCTGCTGCACCTGCAAACTAACTTTTTGAGATTCATGCACAAGGAGGGCCTTGTAAATGTCTGCTGTGTCATCTAGGGCGGGTGGCACGGTTTAATGTTTTTTGTTTTACAGATAAACTCAAAAAGAGTTTCATGCACAAGGACCCCCAGGTCCCTCTGCACCTCAGCATGTTGTAATTTCTCCCCATTCAAATAATATTCCCTTTTACTGTTTTTTTTTTTCCCAAGGTGGATGACCTTACACTTTCCGACATTGTATTCCATCTGCCAAACCTTAGCCCATTCGCTTAACCTATCTAAATCTCTTTGCAGCCTCTCTCTGTCCTCTACACAATCCGCTTTCCCACTAATCTTAGTGTCATCTGCAAATTTTGTTACACTACACTCTGTCCCCTCTTCCAGGTCATCTATGTATATTGTAAACAGTTGTGGTCCCAGCACCGATCCCTGTGGCACACCACTAACCACCGATTTCCAACCCGAAAAGGACCCATTTATCCCGACTCTGCTTTCTGTTCGCCAGCCAATTCTCTATCCATGCTAATACATTTCCTCTGACTCCGCGTACCTCTATCTTCTGCAGTAAACTTTTGTGTGGCACCTTATTGAATGCCTTCTGGAAATCTAAATACACCACATCCATCGGTACACCTCTATCCACCATGCTCGTTATATCCTCAAAGAATTCCAGTAAATTAGTTAAACATGATTTCCCTTTCATGAATCCATGCTGCGTCTGTTTGATTGCACTATTCCGATCTAGATGTCCCGCTATTTCTTCCTTAATGATAGTTTCAAGCATTTTCCCCACTACAGATGTTAAACTAACCGGCCTATAGTTACCTGCCTTTTGTCTGCCCCCTTTTTTAAACAGAGGCGTTACATTAGCTGCTTTCCAATCCGCTGGTACCTCCCCAGAGTCCAGAGAATTTTGGTAGATTATAACGAATGCATCTGCTATAACTTCCACCATCTCTTTTAATACCCTGGGATGCATTTCATCAGGCCCAGGGGACTTGTCTACCTTGAGTCCCATTAGCCTGTCCAGCAATACCCCCACTAGTGATAGTGATTGTCTCAAGGTCCTCCCTTCCCACATTCCTGTGACCAGCAATTTTTGGCATGGTTTTTGTGTCTTCCACTGTGAAGACCGAAGCAAAATAATTGTTTAAGGTCTCAGCCATTTCCACATTTCCCATTATTAAATCCCCCTTCTCATCTAAGGGACCAACATTTACTTTAGTCACTCTTTTCCGTTTTATATATCTGTAAAAGCTTTTACCAACTGTTTTTATGTTTTGCGCAAGTTTACCTTCGTAATCTATCTTTCCTTTCTTTATTGCTTTTTTAGTCATTCTTTGCTGTTGTTTAAAATTTTCCCAATCCTCTAGTTTCCCACTAACCTTGGCCACCTTATACACATTGGTCTTTGATTTGATACTCCTTTATTTCCTTGGTTATCCACGGCTGGTTATCCCTTCTCTTACCGCCCTTCTTTTTCACTGGAATATATTTTTGTTGCTCACTATGAAAGAGCTCCTTGAAAGTCCTCCACTGTTCAATTGTGCCACTGTTTAGTCTGTGTTTCCAGTCTACTTTAGCCAACTCTGCCCTCATCCCACTGTAGTCCCCTTTGTTTAAGCATAGTACGCTCGTTTGAGACACTACTTCCTCACCCTCAATCTGTATTACAAATTCAACCATACTGTGATCACTCATTCCGAGAGGATCTTTTACTAGGAGATCGTTTATTTTTCCTGTCTCATTACACAGGACCAGATCTAAGATAGCTTGCTCCCTTGTATGATCTGTTACATACTGTTCTAAGAAACAATCCCGTATGCATTCTTTGAATTCCTCCTCCAGGCTACCCCGTGCGATTTGAGTTGACCAATCAATATGTAGGTTAAAATCCCCCATGACTACTGCCGTTCCTTTTTCACATGCCTCCATTATTCCCTTGATTATTGCCCGCCCCACCGTGAAGTTATTATTTGGGGGCCTATAAACTACGCCCACCAGAGACTTTTTCCCCTTACTATCTCTAATCTCCACCCACAATGATTCAACATTTTGTTCATTAGAGCCAATATCGTCTCTCACAACTGCCCTGATATCATCCTTTATTAACAGAGCTACCCCACCTCCTTTCTCTTCTTGTCTATCTTTCCGAATCGTCAGATACCCCTGTATGTTTAATTCCCAGTCTTGGCCACCCTGCAACCACCTTTCTGTAATGGCCACTAAATCATACCCATTTGTAATGATTTGTGCCGTCAACTCATTTACTTTATTTCGAATGCTGCGTGCAGTTAGGTAGAGTGTTTTAATCCTAGTTTTTAAACCATGAGGTCACAGCTGGAGTACTGTGTACAGTTTTGGTCTCCGTATTTAAGGAAGGATATACTTGCATTGGAAGCTGTTCAGAGAAGGTTCACTAGGTTGATTCCGGAGAGGAGGAGGTTGAGTTATGAAGATAGATTGGGCCTATACACATTGGAGTTCAGAAGAATGAGGGGTGATCTTATCGGGCTCGACAAGGTGGATGCAGAGAGGATGTTTCCACTCAGGGGAAACTAAAACTAGGGGGTATAGTCTCAGAATAAGGGTCTGCCCATTTAAAACTCAGAAGAAATTCCTCAATTCAGAGGGTTGTAAATCTCTTAATTCTCTGTCCCAGAGAGTGGTGGAGGCTGGCTCATTGAATATATTTAAGGCGAAGATAGACAGATTTTTGAGCGATAAGGGAATAAAGGGTTATGGAGAATGGGCAGGGAAGTAGAGCTGAGTCCATGATCAGATCAGCCATGTTATTAAATGACGGAGCAGGACTGGAGGGGCTCTATGGCCTACTCCTGCTCCTATTTCTTACGTTCTTATGATACTGGTCATTGACTTCAGTTTCCTCATTCTGCTTGGATCAGCCATTGGGGGCTGGGGGGCCTCCTTTGTCTACCCAGGTATTTCCAACACCTCGTTCTGTGACAATCTGCCAGTACCTCACCTCAATGTTCCACTTACTCCCAGATGCACTAATCTTGTTAGTTAAATGATTTTTTTTTGTAAGGGAAAAACTCTCAAGAAATGATGAGACGAAGTGGAACTTGGCTGCTGTGTTTACAGTGATTTCATCTCTTTATTGGATAATGCTGCATGTGGGCAGCTCAGAAAACTGAATTTTCCCTGTTCGTTATCACAGCATCCCCAGAATTAAAACAACAATGAGTCAAATAAATCCAGTAGAGATTAGAATAAACATATAAAACAGGCAGCTAATGCTGGCCCGTTGACAGCTGAGTAGGACGGGTTAATGCATTGAAGATTTCAAATCCAAGCAGCAGCCAGTCTGTAGTTGCCAATTGACCGGCGATGCACTGCTAGCGTTTTCTATTATTTCATAAATTTGTGCAGCAACAGAAAAACCAGACGTTTGAAATCTTAATCTTTTCCTCCACGATTTCTGTAAGTCACTTATCCACACGGTGAATCGTACACAGGCTGTGCCTTCCCAAACACACAAAATGGATGTTGCATCTTGCATCAAGTGTTGCAGTTCTGCATTTCTTCCACTGAATAGATTCTAGTGAAGCAAAACTGAATATAATACAACAACTGGAAAACAGAATCAGCAATAGAATTCGGTCCTACATTCAACCTGGATCTTGGCATCAATGACAAGAGTAAGACAGTGAAGGAGAAAATTTAACAAGCACAGGAAACTACTGAAAGCAAGGTGATCATAGGGTGTATATCACCACAAGTAGACAAATCTGTCCTTTTGTATTGTGCTTACAGTAGCTTCCTTTTCAGACCCCTTGCCAGAAGAGAAGGTGCACTATTTCCATTGGGAACAATGCAACAGGGTGTTACCACAAATCTATCATCGCAGTTGTCTGATGCCACTTTCATCACTAACTTTTCACCCAATGCATTCAATTTTATCACAGTAGGAACTTGCACGCAACACCTATAAAAGACAGAAAGACAGAGGGGGGCATTAGAGAGCTGACCCTCTACAAAGAGCAGACCACAGATGTTAGGAAACCAACACCATGGGAGAAGTGCTGTATTTTGTTTGGGCCAATAGTGATCCCAATGTTATTATGCTCATAATAAAGTAATGTAACTGAGTACTGCAGACAGTGAGTAAGTGTGACCTTAGCTCCTTTATTCAAACTCTAGAGTGTTGGTACAGCATGGGAGGCCTGCTTATATAGTGCTCCCAAGGGATGCTGGTATCCCTTGGGACTCCAACAGGTACGCTCTCTGGTGGCGGTATGATACAGGTTACCAAGGGTCACGTCAAGTCAAATATCTCTAGCAAGTGTCCCGTCGGGAGGCGGTCACAACTAAAACAAAACAATCAACTTAAAGTGCGTGCGAGTATTATATAGTAATTTTATTCGATTTGCTGACAATACAAACTAAGTCATGTGGTGCCCACTGGTTACGTAAGGCTTCAAGCGAACCTGGGGCTACCACACAATCCCACTCCACTATTACCCGTGAGTGTATCATGGTTCTGAAAAGGGGAAAGCAGTCAGAGGAACCCTCCCCAATCATCCTACACATCCTGGTCCCAAGGCACTTCACAGGAGCATTATCAAACAACATTTGACACCGAGCCACATAAGAAGTTATTAGGACAGGTGCAAGAGGTAGGTTCCAAGGAGAACCTTGGAGTAGGAGAGAGAGTTCAGAAGGCACAGAGGGAATTCTAGAGCTGAGGACGCAAAGGCAAAAGGTGGCACCGTCAAACGTTACCTCACTCTCCACCATCCTGTACTGCTCTCCTTCTCCGCTAAAATAACAAAAAGGAATTGCCCTTTGGGAACTCCATAACTAACTCAGAACCACTTACTTCAGGTGCTGGCTGGGCTACAATAAGTACGATCAGTGCAGCTGAGGTGAAAATTAAAAGACTCTGCCCCAGAAGCATTTTTTCAATTCCTGTAATCTCTCAAAGTTTTCTTTAGGTTTCAGGCTTCAAAGTAAAAGGACCTCCACCAGTTTTAGCTGATGCCGGCAACTGGTGTGTGAATTTAACTTGTGCTTCCTTTAACTTAATTAAGCTTGGATTTTTCGGCCCTCTTCATTACAGTGACCTCTCAGCAGTATCAGCAAGCATACACAGGGAAGGCCACAGACCGCAATAGCAGCATAAGTGCAGCTGTCACAGGGCGGAAACCCAGCACTAATAGGTACTGTTCCAGAACCCTACCTCAAACTCACTTCAAAATGAGTGTAAATTTGAGGCCAAGATTTTTCACAAGAGGCCTTTTAAAAACTTCAGGCATATGGCATAAAAGGCACTGCAGCAACGTTGGATAGAAAGTTGGTCGCCAGACATGGAACAAAATGTTACGGTAACTATTTTGCTCAGATCAGAGAAGGGTTAGAGGTGATGTACCTCAAGCATCGGTGCTGCATCCACTTTCAGTGGGGAACTCAATCTGGAAATTTACTGACAGCACAAAAGTAGGAAGTTTGGCAAACAGTAAAGAGGAATGTAAAAGTTTTCAGAATGTCAGACAAGTTAGCAGAATGAGCAGACAGATGGCACTTTATGTGGGTACGTGTGCGGCAATATATTTTGGGAGAAAAAACAAGGAATGGGAATATGGATTCAGTAGAAAGATGTGAAGGGTGTAGGGATTGAGAGAGGCGCCCAGGGGTTCAAATACAGAATTCACAGAGAGTACAGGTAGATAAAGCCTTAAAAAAAAAACAGCATTTTGGGTTCTATAAATAGAGGCATAGAGTACATGAGGAAAGAAATAACGATGACTTTCTACAAAACATTGTTTTCTTCTTCTTCATAGGCAGTCCCTCGAAGCGAGGATGACTTGCTTCCACACCAAAAAGGGACGAGTTCACAGGTGTTTCAATGAGGGACCTAATATTCCAGATCCCAAACTATATCCTGAAGGGTGGAAGATGCCTGTGTGTGGATTGTTTTAGCGTGTGGTGACGGTTGCACACCAGCCACCACACGGGCTTGACAGAGTTAGGTCTGGGTCCGATGGCAAGGATTACCCAAGACTAACTGGAGACCAGCTCTGCTGCACGGACCTAGTGCGCACGCATATCGCAGTGTGGGCTGGCCCGTGCTGCCCCCGGGCCCTCGGCTCTTCTGGCCCCGATCTCTCTCCGTTCCTCTGCCCCGGTCATTCACCGCACCTCAGCTGTACCTGGGCCCCGCCGAAGTTCCTGCCCATACTCCAATCGGCGGCCTGGATTTTGGTGACGTCACCCAGTTGCCCTCCTGGAGCGGCTCGCGCTGTATCTTGAAGTGGCTCCTCGTCTTATACTCCCGACCTGCTGCTGGTGTGTCCTCGCAGGTCGGGGCACCAATTGTTTACACCATAGTTGGAAGCATGGTTATAGAAAGGACATTAAAGCTATAGGGAGCATACAGCAGAGATTCACACAGATGATGTCAGGGATGGGAAAATAGTTAAGAGATTTCACATACTGGGACTATTCCCACTGGAGCAGAGAAGGATAAAAGGAGATTTAATAGCAGTTTTTTTTAAAACTGAAGGAACAGAAATTGTGATTTGCACAGCTGTGAGAATAAACCCTGAGAAATGAAGCAACATAAAATGCAGATGATAATCTCAGGTGTTTTATTCCAACATCCCGATAATCACACTGTTTTAACAACCACAAGGAACACCAGTGTGGAAAATCAACATTGATATTGTATGCACTTTCCCTAATTACCCATGGATTGTCACAGCACTGACATCCATGTGGTGGGGCTCAGGAATCCAACCTTTTCAGGTGCATGAAGACAGTAATGAGAAAAAAGACAGCAAGGTACAGACAGGGAGAAGACGATATGCAGAATGTCCCCACCCCTTTGAAACAACAAGAACCCCCCTCCCCCACTGGTCATCAATAATATAACTTGAGGAAGAAGATTAGGAGCAGTGGGAGGCCCATATCTTGCACAGCAGTGAACGGAAACTTGAAATGTGTGCACTAATCTTGGAAGCTGATTTTTGCTCAAGAGATGGAGCAGATTACAAAGATAGACCATCCCATCATTAAAATGCACGGCCTGTTTCCCCAGCCATATATAGATTATATATTCGCGAAAAAGTCAGAAAGTGCACGTTAAAATAAACATTTGTTTTAACATATTCAGAGTTCTTTGGTTAAAAAAAACTCTGCGTTTTAATGGACAGAATCTCAGCCATTAGCAGTCATGTGATCAGACTGGGATCCAGTCGGAATAGATGATAATGCAGCTTGCATATGAATGTCGGAGACAAAAATTGAAAAATTTATAGAATTGTTGGCGTCATGGCAACCTATCACACAAAACATGAGATACAAATGTATTCAGGAGGGGGTGTGTACTGAAAATGTAACCAAATAAGTAAAAGACCTTCGAATGGTGGGGTTGGCAGGTTAGAGATACAAGGTCGACAGCCATGAGGGGGCTGGAAAGGGTGGTTCACTGCTACGCACTGTGATCGCCCAGTCAAATATCTTCTTCAGTGACAAGGCAATAGAAATCCGTTCTTGTTCCATAATTTCGAGATCCCAGATCTGCAATATCCACTTCAATTCTGTCTGTGTCCTCACAAGGGAGTTCCACACTGGGACTGGTCTTTGGTGTGTGAGGAAGGGCAGATACGGGTGGGGGAGGGCCTTTGTATATCGGCGCTCTCACTCCTAGGAAAAAGATAAAAACAGTCATTGCCAGCAGAACAGGCTCTTGTTCCTAGTATTCCTCGTCTGAGGCAAATTTGCCTTCCATGAAATCCTAATTACACCATGGCCAGATAAGATGTTAAAAATTGGGAAATGTTGAGTTTGAAAGGAAATCAGACAGACCTTTCCACCCAAAGGGTAAGAGAGTTGTAGAATGAGTTACTAGGAAGCGAGATTGAATTGAACAGTGTAAATGGGTTCAGGCGAGAAGTAGGATTCATTCTAGAGCGAAAAGAGACAGAGAGGTGTAATGAGAAGGCAGGTCAGAAGCAATAAGCTTGATGGACTTTTCTCATCCCGTGCTTTTTACTGTAAATATACAAGACCATGTGCACCACGTAGATCCCCATCGGTCACTCCAGGGAGTGGGGGGGGTGACATTTGATGTTAATAGATGTTGACCATTCCAGACTGCCGTCCACTGTGCACAGACAGGGAACAGGAGACTGGGGGCCAGGCAAGGGAATGGGAGACGAGCAAATGGAGAGGAGCGAGCAGGAGATTGGGGACGTCAGAGAGACACAAGCAGGGGACCGAGCCAAAGGTTTGGGGGTGACCGGAAGCCTAAAAGCCGGGAGAAAACGAGCCAAAGAGACAGGCAACCGGGGAAACTTGGAGAGAGGAGAGTAGGACAAAAGGAAGTGAAGACCACAGAGAAGCAATTGTGAGGCGAGCTGGAGAGAAGGAAATAGCACTCGATAGTCCAGAATTGACAAAAGAGCAGAACCAAGCCAGGGCAGCTACAGTACACTCCCCAGAGTGAGCTACAATGCCAGCAACCACAGTGACCACCAGCTATTTTCAACCTCCAAACCGTGACTTTAGTTTCTAGTCTCATACACAAGAATACAATGAGCGTACCAGTGCGGTTAAGGAGGCCTGCTGTACTTAGTGCAGAGTTTACTGATTAACTGGTAAGTGTAGTGACAGTGCAGAGTTACTGAATTACTGATAAGTGTAGTGAGAGTGTAGAGTTTACTGAATTACTGACAAACTCCTTGCCTACACTTAAGCACTGCACAGAATCAAATATCTTTTTTGTTTGTGTGCAGACTTGTCCTTAGAATTTGGTGACCTTGGTAAACAGAACTGAAGCCATGTGATGTACATACAGTCAAAGCATCAACAATCAGGCTACAGTTATTTCAAAACTATAAACAGAAAATTGAAAATACACAACAGGGGGTTAAAATCTGTACAAAGAAAGATCGGGTTAATGTTCCGACTGTGTATCCTTGACTGAAAATTGAAGATAATCAAAGTCTTTTAGTAAAGTTGGGAAAGAAAGAGAGGAAAAAGAGGCAAGAGGAGACAGAGTAACTTGTTCAATCAGAGAGGCAGTTCATGGGTTGAACGACACTCAAACTGCCCAATAGAAAACTGAAGGTGCAAAAGATGATCTCAGTGATGATCAGCCATGGAAAGAAATTAAAAGAACAAAAGACCATGTAAATAGTTAGTGAAAAGACACGGAAGAGGACCACTCAAAAGGGAAAGGCAAGAAAATGGGGGCAATTAGAAAAGCAAAATAAACTGCAAATGTAGGAGGTCTAAAATGAAAATGAGAAAAAAAAAAACCAGGCCACTAGCACAGGAACAGATCCCCTCCCGGAACACACAAGCACAACATTCTCACAAAGGGTCTCCATGCACCCAGTCTCTTTCCCTCCCTCCCCTCCCCACCCCACGAGACTAACAGTACCAGGCCAAGTCACCAGCACCCCCTGCTGTAAAGAAATGGGAGGACTGAAGTTATTAAAGTCAATGTTCAGACCAGAGGGACTTGCCGTGCCCAGGAATAAGGTGACTTTATTTTGAAAGTGAACGCTTATTTGTGCCTCCGATACATCGCCCCAGGTCCATCCATCGTCTCCAGACACGACTATGCCAATGCTTTCCTGGCCAACCTCTCATTCTCTACCCTTTAAATTTCAGCTCATACAAAATTCTGCCGCCTGAATCATATCCCATAAGAAGTCCCACTCACTCATCACTCTGCCCTTGTTAATCTACACTGTCTCCCGGTCCCTCAACACCTCAAACTTAAAAGTCACGTGTTTTTCTTTAAATCCATTCACGACCTTGCCCCTCCCCATCTCTAACCACCTCGAGCCCTACATCCCTCCCACCAAAACTCTCCTTTCCTCAGACTTTAGCCTCATGCATCTCCTCGCACTTTGCCCTACCATCTCGGTCCCACGCTCTGGAATTTCCTCTTTATTTTCTCTGCCTCTCAACCATCCTCTCCTTTAAAACCGCCTTAAAATCCACCTCTTTGACCATGCTTTTAGGTCACCCCGCCGAATAACTCCTACAATACACAGAGTTTTAAAACCCAGGGTTGGTGTCACTTAATCAATTCTTGTCTTTTGTTCTTTTCAACTTTACTGATGTCCTACTCTGTGAGCCTTTCATGAGGTATTCTCCCCAATCAATCACTCCACTCACCCAGGTCCCCCTCGGGGTCAGGGTCAGATCTGCAGTCCAGGTAATCTGGGTTCAGGATCAGCATCGGGTCCTTGTCATCCTGGAGCCGAGTCTGGGGATCTGCCATGACACATCGGTGATGTAGCTTCCGAGGCAAAAGCAATCGCAATTCTTTCCAGAAGTCAGAGGAGGGGGTCTGTTAAACAAGCATTACATGACTGTGGTGAGAATAGGAACTAAAGACCAATCTTTTCACCTTTTCCCATCAGGTAGGTCCAGACACATCATGTGCTCAGATCATTTCACCCCCTCCTGCCCTGGTGTCAAGTCAATAGTTCTTAATCTGCTGATTCAATAAAAAATAATTTGAGATGCAGCTGGATGCTCAGATGGAGAATTACATTCCTAAAAGAAGAAGTTTCAACACGATAAATGGCCTTTTCTCATCCTGGACTATTTATTTTGTGAATGGTTCAAATGGATCTGTATTGACTGCACTGGGCAGGTTGGGTTCAGTGTGCAGGGTGTCAGGCTGGTTAACCCAAGGCCACATTTGCTGCGTCGGTACAGCCTGTTGACACCCACAATTCACAAGTGGGGGATGTCAACCTTCTACACCCAAATCAACATTCAAAGTGGGAAGTAATTAAGCCACATGCTCTATTGCCCAGTTTAGAATCTTCAAGAATCACCACGACTGCCTACTTCCACCTCCGTAACATCGCACATCTCTCACCCTGCCTCAGCTCATCTGCTGCTGAAACCCTCATCCATGTCTGTTACACCTCTAGAGTTGACTATTCTGATGTTCTCATGGCTAGCTTCCCATTTTCCACTCTCCATAAACTTCAGTTCATCCAAAACTATGTTGCCCGTGTTCTAAATCGCACCAAGTCCCGTTTACCCATCACCCCTGTGCTCGCTGACCTACATTTTGCTCCCAATCTGGCAATGCCTCAATTTTAAAACTCTCAACCTTGTTTATAAATCCCTCCATGGCCTCGTCCCTCCCTTTCTCTGTAGCCCTCCGAGATCTCTGTGCTCCTCCAATTCTGGTCTCTAACACATCCCAATTTTAATCACTCCACCATTGGTGGCTGTGCCCAAGTGCTGCTTAGTCCCCAAGCTCTGGAATTACCTCTCTAAACCTCTTCACCTGTCTAGCTTGCTCTCCTCCTTTAAGATGCTCCTTAAAATCTACCACTGACCAAGTTTTTGGTTATCTGTCCCAATATCTCCTTATGTGGTTCGTTGTCAAAATTTGTTTGATAACATAGAAACATAGAAAATAGGTGCAGGAGTAGGCCATTCAGCCATTCTAGCCTGCACCGCCATTCAATGAGTTCATGGCTGAGCTCATGTGAAGTGTCCTGGGGTATTGTTGTTGATGCCCACCTCCATTTATAACTGGATGTGATAGAGCTGCAGACTTTGCCCTGATCCGTTAGTTGTGGGATCGCTAAGCTCTGTCTATAGCATGCTGCTTTTGCTGATTAGCATGCGCGTAGTACAGTGTTGTAACTTTGCCAGATTGTCTCCTCATGTTCCAGAACGCCTGCTGCTACTCCTCATTGAACTAGGCTTGGTCATCTGGCTTGATGGTGATGGGGGACTGAGGGATATGCCATGTATGACATCAACATTGAAGACTTGCAGTGTCACAACCTTTGACTATATACCACTGTGCCCCCACCTCCATTTTTCCTGTTTCACCATGAATAATTTACCCAGATCCATCCTACCATTGACTGCAAGACCAGAGAAACGTTTGATCACCACCAGGTTCTGTATGCTAGTGTTTAAGTTCTATCATTTAGGCCTCTGGATGCTCAGAGTAGAGGTTTCAAAGTTGTTGCATTTGATCAGATTTCAGTCACGATCAGCTTCAATGTTCAACTACCGTACCATTGATGTGGAGGTCCAGAGTAGAAGAGTGATACTTTTCCTCTGTTCTTTGAGAAGTTGAATGGCGGGGTGAGACAGCTCCCTGTACTGGTTTTCGAACATGATGAAGATGGGCCGCCTGGAGAGATCTAACAGCTGCCATAAAGCTTCCCTGCAGAAGGCAAGGTATACTGTCAGAATAATGAACCACTACAACTCAAAACATCAGGACCCACACCAACCAATTCAGGCTTTAGTTTAATCTAACATGGCCAATTCTAGGCCTTACAGCATCCTGACCATATCAGGGCTTTCCCTTGTACATAATCCATACTGACCACTCGTGCAGCTAGTTTTCCAGGACAAAAACTAGCTGCACGAGGCAATAGCCACACACAATATTGGCCACTTCAAGCCTTGTCTGCACCCAAAACAAGCCACATCAGACAAGCCCAACCACACCCAACCCAAGTCACTTTCCCCTATTGCATAAACTCTCCGGTGTCCTGCATTCGTTAAACCTTCTTTCCATTACTCATCCATCCCCTGCATGTGCAAAACTTAATTGCATACACCCTACTGACCCCCAAGAGGCATCTAACCTCTATTCACTATTTAGGATGGCGTATGAATAAAACACCATTTTATACACCCTATATATTGGAGACACCTAGTTACATACAACGATGTCATACATAAATCCCCCATAGTATCTAGCCACCCCTTGTATCTATGACTCACTGTATGCATCTTTACCACCTGCACATATATAAATCTGCAAATAAACACTTATGGCCATACACAAACTCCCCAGCAACAAAATACAGAGCAACACCAGAAGGATCGATGAGATGCAGAGCTTCTTTATACTGGGAGATTGTGAGTTACCTCCTCAATGGCTGAATGGGTAAATACACTGCTTGGAGTGGTACCGATCCATACAATGGCTGAATGGGTAAATACACTGCTTGGAGTGGTACCGATCCATACAATGGCTGAATGGGTAAACACATTGCTTGGAGTGGTACCGATCCATACAAATGGAGAACCTGTCAGGTTCAACCCACAATCTGTATTGGTTTTATTTTATCTCATCTAGGACAGGAGCAGTCACAGTGCTAACACAGGTCATCAGAGGTCCCTTCCAGCTTAGAGCCTCCATGTCACACAAGGCACCTTAGTGTATCTCGATGTTGCAGAAACAACTGCAACATTCCTTCCCCAGTTGTTTATCCCCTTGTCTTCCTTCCTGTTTTCTCAGTTATAACTTGTTGTAACTGTACTGGAAACAACCCTGCTACACCAATCCCTGATGTTCGGAGTCAGAATGGTGTCGGCCGACACCCATTGCCTACTGCCCATTGATATCCCCCCCATGGGGATTATTGAAGCCCAATGATCTGAGCACCTTCATTAAGCGGCTTTGCAGAAATGGTGTGCAAAGTGGGTTTCAAAATCAGATATCTCTGCTGAACCTAAACCTTTAATGTTCTGCTGAGAGACTGTTGTAAATGTTTAAAGTGCTGTTTACAAATTGCATCTCCCATTATGACTAATACCACATCAGCATTAAACACCCAGTTTAACATTACCACGGTTTATTATGTCCATTAATCATGTGCACATTGCTAAACAGAACACCACCTTGGTTACGGTATTTGTGAACAAGTGCTGTGTTCACCAGCTCTTTAAACACAATGGGAGACACAGTGCTGTCATTTTAATCTCTAAAATGCAACTGGAAAACTCAGTTTATACAGCACCAGTATATGGGTATAACTACATGAATCCTTAAATAAAAACAGCCAACACTTCAGCTAATTGCCATGTAACACCGAAGAACATAAGAACAAAGAAATAGGAGCAGGAGTGGGCCATACGGCCCCTAGAGCCTGCTCCACCATTTAATACGATCATGGCTGATCTGATCATGGACTCAGCTCCACTTCCCTACCCGCTCCCCATAACCCTTTATTCCCTTATCGCTCAAAAGTCTGTCTGTCTCCGCCTTAAATATATTCAATGACCCAGCCTTCACAGCTCTCTGGGGCAGAGAATTCCACAGATTTACAACCCAGGGAGAAGAAATTTCTCCTCATCTCAGTTTTAAATGGGTGGCCCCTTATTCTGAAACTATGTCCCCTAGTTTTAGTTTCCCCTATGAGTGGAAATATCCTCTCTGCATCCACCTTGTCGAGCCCCCTCATTATCTTATATGTTTTGATAAGATCACCTCTCATCCTTCTGAACTCCAATGCGTATAGGCCCAACCTACTCAATCTATCTTCATGAGTCAACCCCCTCAGCTCCGGAATCAACCTAGTGAACCTTCTCTGAACAGCCTCCAATGCAAATATATCCTTCCTTAAATACGGAGACCAAAACTGAACGCAGTACTCCCGGTGTGGCCTCACCAATACCCTGTACAGGTGTAGCAGGACTTCTCTGCTTTTATACTCTATCCCCCTTGCAATAAAGGCCAACATTCTATTTGCCTTCCTGATTACTTGCTGCACCTGCATATTAACCTTTTGTGATTCATGCACCAGGACCTCAGGTCCCTCTGTACTGCAGCACTTTGCAATTTTTCTCCATTTAAATTATAATTTGCTTTTCTAATTTTTCTGCGAAAGTGGATAACCTCACATTTTCCCACATTATACTCCATCTGCCAAATTTTTGCCCACTCACTTAGCCTGTCTATATCCCTCTGCAGATTTTGTGTGTCCACCTCACAATTTGCTTTCCCCCCCATCTTTGTATCATCAGCAAACTTGGCTACATTACACTCAGTCCCTTCATCCAATTCATTAATATAGATTGTAAATAGTTGAGGACCCAGCACCAATCCCTGCGGCACCCCACTAGTTAGTGATTGCCAACTGGAAATTGACCCATTTATCCCGACTCTCTGTTTTCTGTTGGTTAGCCAATACTCTTATCCATGCTAATATATTACCCCCAAACCCATGAACTTTCATCTTGTGCAGTAACCTTTTATGTGGCACCTTATCGAATGCCATCTGGAAATCCAAATACACCACATCCACTGGTTCCCTCTTATCCACCCTGCTCATTACATCCTCAAAGAACTCCAGCAAATTTGTCAAACATTCAAAAGACCTGTTGATTCTGCTTGATTGAATTATGCTTTTCCAAATGTCCCACTGCTAGTTCCTTAATAATGGACTCCAGCATTTTCCCAATGACAGATGTTAGCCTAACTGGTCTATAGTTTCCTGCTTTCTCTCATTTTTTATGTACCTGTAGAAATTCTTACTATCTGTTTTTATATTTCGTGCTAATTTACTTTCATAATCTATCTTCCCACTCTATTATTTTTTTAGTTGTTCTTTGCTGGCTTTTAGATGTTTCCTCATCTTCTGGCCTTCCACTAGTCTTGGCCACATTGTATGTCCTTATTTTTAATTCGATACCAGCCCTTATTTCCTTAGTTAGCCACGAATGGTTATCCCTTCTCCCACAGTCTTTCTTTCGATGGTATAAGACGTGAATTGGCTAGGATAGACTGGTGAATGATACTTAAAGGGTTGATGGTGGATAGGCAATGGCAGACATTTAAAGGTCACATGGATGAACTACAACAATTGTACATCCCTGTCCGGCGTAAAAATAAAACGGGGAAGGTGGCTCAACTGTGGCTAACAAGGGAAATTAGGGATAGTGTTAAATCCAAGGAAGGGGCATATAAATTGGCCAGAAAAAGCAGCAAACCTGAGGACTGGGAGAAATGTAGAATTCAGCAGAGGAGGACTAACAGTTTAATTAGGAGGGAAAATAGAGTACGAGAGTAAGCTTGCAGGGAACATAAAAACTGACTGCAAAAGCTTCTATAGAAATGTGAAGAGAAAAAGATTAGTGAAGACTAATGTAGGTCCCTTGCAGTCAGAATCAGGTGAATTCACAATGGGGAACAAGGAAATGGCAGACCAATTGAACAGATACTTTGGTTCTGTCTTCACTAAGGAAGACACAAATAACCTCCTGAAAATACCAAGGGAACGAGGGTCTAGCGAGAAGGGGGAACTGAGGGAAATCCTTATTAGTCAGGAAATGGCGTTAGGAAAATTGATGGGATTGAAGGCCGATAAATCCCCAGGGCCTGATAGTCTGCATCCCAGAGTACTTAAGGAAGTGGCCCTAGAAATAGTAGATGCATTGATGGTCATTTTCCAACATTCCATGGACTCTGGATCAGTTCCTATGAATTGGAGAGTAGCTAATGTAACCCCACTTTTTAAAAAAGGAGAGAGAAAACAAGGAATTATAGATCGGTTAGTCTGACATCGGTAGTGGGGAAAATGCTGAAAACAATTATTAAAGATGTAATAGCAGCGCATTTGGAAAGCAGTGACAGGATTGGTCCAAGTCAGCATGGATTTAGGAAAGGGAAATCATGCTCGACAAATCTTCTAGAATTTTGTGAGGATGTAACTAGTAGAGTGGATAAGGGAGAACCAGTGGATGTGGTGTATTTGGACTTTCAAAAGGCTTTTGACAAGGTCCCATGGAAGAGATTAGTGTGCAAAATCAAAGCACATGGTATTGGGAGTAATGTACTGACGTGGATAGAGAAGTGGTTGGCAGACAGAAAGCTAAGAGTAGGAATAAACGGGGCCTTTTCAGAATGGCAGGCAGTGATTAGTAGGGTACCGCAAGGTTCAGTGTTGGGACCCCAGCTATTTACAATATATATTAATGATTTAGACAAAAGAATTGAATGTAATATCTCCAAGTTTGCAGTTGACACTAAGCTGGGTGGCAGTGTGAGCTGTGAGGAGGATGCTAAGAGGCTGCAGGATGACTTGGATAGGTTCGGTGAGTGGGCAAATGCATGGCAGATGCAGTATAATGTGGATAAATGTGAGGATATCCACTTTGGTGGCAAAAACAGGAAGGCAGATTATCTGAATGGTGACAGATTAGTAAAAGGTGAGGTGCAACGAGACCTGGGTGTCATGGTACATCAGTCATTGAAAGTAGGCATGCAGGTACAGCAGGCAGTAAAGAAAGAAAATGGCATGTTGGCCTTCATAGCGAGGGGAATTGAGTATAGGAGCATGGAGGTCTTGCTGCAGTTGTACAGGGCCTTGGTGACACCACACCTTGAGTATTGTGTTCAGTTTTGGTCTCCTAATCTGAGGAAGGACATTCTTGCTATTGAGGGAGTGCAGCGAAGGTTCACCAGACTGATTCCTGGGATGGCAGGACTGATATATGAAGAAAAACTGGATCGACTAAGCTTATATTCACTGGAATTTAGAAGAATGAGAGGGGATCTCATAGAAGCATGTAAAATTCTTGACGGAATTGGACAGGTTAGATGCAGGAATAATGTTCCCGATGTTGGGGAAGTCCAGAACCAGGGGTCACAGTCTAAGGATAAGGGGTAAGCCATCTAGGACCGAGATGAGGAGAAACTTTTTCACCCAGAGAATTGTGAACCTGTGGAATTCTACACCACAGAAAGTTGCTGAGGCCAGTTCGTTGGATATATTCAAAAGGGAGTTAGATGTGGCCCTTACGGCTAAAGGGATCAAGGGGTATGGAGAGAAAGCAGGAAAGGGGTACTGAAGTTGCATGATCAGCCATGACCTTATTGAATGACGGTGCAGGCTCGAAGGGCCTACTCCTGCACCTATTTTCTATGTTTCTATGTTTCTCTTCTCATTGGGATATATTTTTGTTGCGACTTATGAAATATCTCCTTAAATGTATGCCACTGCTCATCAACCGTCCCACACTTTAACAATCTATTTTCCCAGTCCATTTTAGGCAACATATCTGGTGAAAAGTCAGACAAGCGATGCATTAATTCCACAGCTATTATTATAAGCAGATAGGGTAAATATTGAGAAATTATTTCCGCTGGTTGGGGATTCTACAACTAGGGGAACATGGGTGACACGGAGGTTTACCGTAGTATAGTTATTAAATCAAAAAGGCTAATGGGATACTGGCCTTTTATATCTAGAGGACTAGAGTACTAGGGGGTAACATAGAAAATAGAAACATAGAAAATAGGTGCAGGAGTAGGCCATTCGGCCCTTCTAGGCTGCACCGCCATTCAATGAATTCATGGCTGAACATGCAACTTCAGTACCCCCTTCCTGCTTTCTCGCCATACCCCTTGATCTCCCTAATAGTAAGGACTTCATCTAACTCCCTTTTGAATATATTTAGTGAATTGGCCTCAACTACTTTCTGTGGTAGAGAATTCCACAGGTTCACCACTCTCTGGGTGAAGAAGTTTCTCCTCATCTCGGTCCTAAATGGCTTACCCCTTATCCTTAGACTGTGACCCCTGGTTCTGGACTTCCCCAACATTGGGAACATTTTTCCTGCATCTAACCTGTCTAAACCCGTCAGAATTTTAAATGTTTCTATGAGGTCCCCTCTCATTCTTCTGAACTCCAGTGAATACAAGCCCAGTTGATCCAGTCTTTCTTGATAGGTCAGTCCCACCATCCCGGGAATCAGTCTGGTGAACCTTCGCCGCACTCCCTCATTAGCAAGAATGTCCTTCCTCAAGTTAGGAGACCAAAACTGTACACAATACTCCAGGTGTGGCCTCACCAAGGCCCTGTACAACTGTAGCAACACCTCCCTGCCCCTGTACTCAAATCCCCTCTCTATGAAGGCCAACATGCCATTTGCTTTCTTAACCGCCTGCTGTACCTGCATGCCAACCTTCAATGACTGATGTACCATGACACCCAGGTCTCGTTGCACCTCCCCTTTTCCTAATCTGTCACCATTCAGATAATAGTCTGTCTCTCTGTTTTTACAACCAAAGTGGATAACCTCACATTTATCCACATTATACTTCATTTGCCATGCATTTGCCCACTCACCTAACCTATCCAAGTCACTCTGCAGCCTCATAGCATCCTCCTCGCAGCTCACACTGCCACCCAACTTAGTGTCATCCGCAAATTTGGAGATACTACATTTAATCCCCTCGTCTAAATCATTAATGTACAATGTAAACAGCTGGGGCCCCAGCACAGAACCTTGCGGTACCCCACTAGTCACTGCCTGCCATTCTGAAAAGTACCCATTTACTCCTACTCTTTGCTTCCTGTCTGACAACCAGTTCTCAATCCACGTCAGCACACTACCCCCAATCCCATGTGCTTTAACTTTGCACATTAATCTCTTGTGTGGGACCTTGTCGAAAGCCTTCTGAAAGTCCAAATATACCACATCAACTGGTTCTCCCTTGTCCACTTTACTGGAAACATCCTCAAAAAATTCCAGAAGATTTGTCAAGCATGATTTCCCTTTCACAAATCCATGTTGACTTGGACCTATCATGTCACCTCTTTCCAAATGTGCTGCTATGACATCCTTAATAATTGATTCCATCATTTTACCCACTACTGATGTCAGGCTGACCAATCTATAATTCCCTGTTTTCTCTCGCCCTCCTTTTTTAAAAAGTGGGGTTACATTGGCTACCCTCCATTCCATAGGAACTGATCCAGAGTCTATGGAATGTTGGAAAATGACTGTCAATGCATCCGCTATTTTCAAGGCCACCTCCTTAAGTACTCTGGGATGCAGTCCATCAGGCCCTGGGGATTTATCGGCCTTCAATCCCATCAATTTCCCCAACACAATTTCCCGACTAATAAAGATTTCCCTCAGTTCCTCCTCCTTACTAGACCCTCTGACCTCTTTTATATCCGGAAGGTTGTTTGTGTCCTCCTTAGTGAATACCGAACCAAAGTACTTGTTCAATTGGCCTGCCATTTCTTTGTTCCCAGTTATGACTTCCCCTGATTCTAACTGCAGGGGACCTACAGTTTCCAGAGGTTCCAGGGGTAGAGGTTATGCTGCAGCTGTACAGAGCCCTGGTTAGACCACACCTGGAGTCCTGGGAGCATATATTTGTCTTGGAGGGAGTGCAGTGTACGTTTACCTGAATGATACCCGGACTCCAAGGGTTAAGTTACGAGAAGAGATTACACAAATTAGGGTTGTATTCCCTAGAATTTAGGTGGTTAAGGAGCAATCTGATCGAAGTTTTCAGGTTATTAAGGGGAACAGATAGGGTAGACATTGAGACATTATTTCCGCTGGTTGGGGATTCTAGGACTAGGGGATTAGTCGAAAAATTAGGGCCAGAACTTTCAGGAGTGAAATTCGGAAATTCGGGTGGTAGAAGTTTGGAACTCTCTTCTGGAAACGACAATTGAGGTTAGATCAATTGTTAATGTAAATCACAAATTGACGAATTGGCAGTCGGCGAGAGGCGGGAGCAGCGTGGTGAGGCCTATAAAGGCCCAGCGGGTGTTCCACAGGCAGCGGCAGTCGGCGAGAGGCGGGAGCAGCGTGGTGAGGCCTATAAAGGCCCAGCGGGTGTTCCACAGGCAGCGGCAGTCGGCGAGAGGCGGGAGCAGCGTGGTGAGGCCTATAAAGGCCCAGCGGGTGTTCCACAGGCAGCGGCAGTCGGCGAGAGGCGGGAGCAGCGTGGAGAGGCCTATAAAGGCCCAGCGGGTGTTCCACAGGCAGCGGCAGTCGGCGAGAGGCAGTTGCAGTGTGAGTGAGGCCTATAAAGGCCCAGCGGGTGTTCCACAGGCAGCGGCAGTCGGCGAGAGGCGGGAGCAGCGTGAGTGAGGCCTATAAAGGCCCAGCGGGTGTTCCAGAGGCAGCGGCAGTCAGCGAGAGGCGAGAGCAGCGTGAGTGAGGCCTATAAAGGCCCAGCGGGTGTTCCAGAGGCAGCGGCAGTCAGCGAGAGGCGAGAGCAGCGTGAGTGAGGCCTATAAAGGCCCAGCGGGTGTTCCAGAGGCAGCGGCAGTCGGCGAGAGGCGGGAGCAGCGTGAGTGAGGCCTATAAAGGCCCAGCGGGTGTTCCACAGGCAGCGGCAGTCGGCGAGAGGCGGGAGCAGCGTGAGTGAGGCCTATAAAGGCCCAGCGGGTGTTCCAGAGGCAGCGGCAGTCAGCGAGAGGCGAGAGCAGCGTGAGTGAGGCCGATAAAGGCGGAGCTTGTGCAGCTCCAGCCAGGAGAAAAAGCAAAAAAGAAGTAGAAAGAAATCAAAAGGTGACGTCACAGCCAAAGGGGTAAGTGATTGGCTGGTGATTGGTGAGTAGCTTTTCTTTTTCTTTTTTATATCAGTAAGTAACCTGTTAACATTGTTGTCGCCAAATTAAGTGTATCTAAAGGATAAGTCATGGCAGGAGAGCTCGGACACGTGATATGCTCCTCCTGTACCATGTGGGAACTCAGGGACACTTCCGGTGTCCCTGACGACTACGTGTGCGGGAAGTGTATTCGCCTCCAGCTCCTGACGGACCGCGTTGCGGAATTGGAGCTGAGGGTGGATTCACTCTGGAGCTGAGAATGACGTGATTAGCACGTGTAGAGAGTTGGTCTTACCGCAGGTGAAGGGTCCACAACCAGATAGGGAATGGAAGACCAACAGGAAGAACAGTGCAAGGAAGGTAGTGCAGGGATCCCCTGCGGTCATCCCCCTGCAAAACAGATACACCGCTTTGAGTACTGTTGGGGGGATGACTCACCAGGGGAGGGCAGCAGCAGCCAAGTTCAAGGCACCGTGGCTGGCTCTGCTGCACAGGAGGGCAGGAAAAAGAGTGGGAGAGCGATAGTGATAGGGGATTCAATTGTAAGGGGAATAGATAGGCGTTTCTGCGGCCGCAACAGAGACTCCAGGATGGTATGTTGCCTTCCTGGTGCAGGGGTCAAGGATGTCTTGGAGCGGGTACAGGACATTCTGAAAAGGGAGGGTGAACAGCCAGTTGTCGTGGTGCACATTGGAACCAACGATATAGGTAAAAAACGGGATGAGGTCCTACGAGACAAATTTAAGGAGCTAGGAGCTAAATTAAAAAGTAGGACCTCAAAAGTAGTAATCTCGGGATTGCTACCAGTGCCACGTGCTAGTCAGAGTAGGAATTGCAGGATAGCTCAGATGAATATGTGGCTTGAGCAGTGGTGCAGCAGGGAGGGATTCAAATTCCTGGGGCATTGGAAACGGTTCTGAGGGAGGTGGGACCAGTACAAACCGGACAGTCTGCACCTAGGCAGGACCGGAACCAATGTCCTAGGGGGAGTGTTTGCTAGTGCTGTTGGGAAGGAGTTAAACTAATATGGCAGGGGGATGGGAACCAATGCAGGGAGACAGAAGGAAACAAAATGGAGATAGAAGCAAAAAACAGAAACGAGATGAGTAAAAGTGGAGGGCAGAGAAACCCAAGGCAAAAAACAAAAAGGGCCACTTTACAGCAAAATTCTAAAGGGTCAAAGTGTATTAAAAAGGCAAGCCTGAAGGCGCTGTGCCTCAATGCGAGGAGTATTCAGAATAAGGTGGACGAATTAACTGCGCAGATAGCAGTTAACGGATACGATGTGGTTGGCATCACGGAGACATGGCTCCAGGGTGATTAAGGCTGGGAACTCAACATCCAAGGGTATTCAACATTTAGGAAAGATAGACAGAAAGGATAAGGAGGCGGGGTGGCATTGCTGGTTAAAGAGGAAATTAATGCAATTGTAAGGAAGGACATTAGCTTGGATGATGTAGAATCGGTATGGGTGGAACTACGGAATACCAAAGGGCAGAAAACGCTAGTGGGAGTTGTGTACAGACCTCCAAACAGTAGTAGTGATGTTGGGGAGGGCATCAAACAGGAAATTAGGGGTGCATGCAATAAAGGTGCAGCAGTTATCATGGGTGACTTTAATATGCATATAGATTGGGCTTACCAAACTGGAAACAATACGGTGGAGGAGGATTTCCTGGAGTGCATAAGGGATGGTTTTCTAGACCAATTTGTCGAGGAACCAACTAAGGGGGAGGCCATTTTAGACTGGGTGTTGTGTAATGAGAGAGGATTAATTAGCAATCTCGTTGTGCGAGGCCCCTTGGGGAAGAGTGACCATAATATGGTGGAATTCTACATTAGGATGGAGAAGAAAACAGTTAATTCAGAGACCATGGTCCAGAACTTAAAGAAGGGTAACTCTGAAGGTATGATATGTGAATTGGCTAGGATAGATTGGCGAATGATACTTAAGGGGTTGACAGTGGATGGGCAATGGCAGACATTTAGAGACCGCATGGATGAACTACAACAATTGTACATCCCTGTCTGGCGTAAAAATAAAAAAGGGAAGGTGGCTCAACCGTGGCTATCAAGGGAAATCAGGGATAATATTAAAGCCAAGGAAGTGGCATACAAATTGGCCAGAAATAACAGCGAACCAGGGGACTGGGAGAAATTTAGAACTCAGCAGAGGAGGACAAAGCGTTTGATTAGGGCAGGGAAAATAGAGTACGAGAGGAAGCTTGCAGGGAACATTAAGACGGATTGCAAAAGTTTCTATAGGTATGTAAAGAGAAAACGGTTAGTAAAGACAAACGTAGGTCCCCTGCAGTCAGAATCATGGAAAGTCATAACTGGGAACAAAGAAATGGCGGACCAATTGAACAAGTACTTTGGTTCGGTATTCACTAAGGAGGACACAAACAACCTTCCAGATATAAAAGGGGTCAGAGGGTCTAGTAAGAAGGAGGAACTGAGGGAAATCTTATTAGTCGGGAAATTGTGTCGGGGAAATTGATGGGATTGAAGGCAGATAAATCCCCAGGGCCTGATGGATTGCATCCCAGAGTACTTAAGGAGGTGGTCTTGGAAATAGCAGATGCATTGACAGTCATTTTCCAACATTCCATAGACTCTGGATCAGTTCCTATGGAGCGGAGGGTAGCCAATGTAACCCCACTTTTTAAAAAAGGAGGGAGAGTGAAAACAGGGAATTATAGACCGGTCAGCCTGACATCGGTAGTGGGTAAAATGATGGAATCAATTATTAAGGATGTCATAGCAGCGCATTTGGAAAGAGGTGACATATAGGTCCAAGTCAGCATGGATTTGTGAAAGGGAAATCATGCTTGACAAATCTTCTGGAATTTTTTGAGGATGTTTCCAGTTGAGTGGACAAGGGAGAACCAGTTGATGTGGTGTATTTGGACTTTCAGAAGGCTTTCGAGAAGGTCCCACACAAGAGATTAATGTGCAAAGTTAAAGCACATGGGATTGGGGGTAGTGTGCTGATGTGGATGGAGAACTGGTTGGCAGACAGGAAGCAAAGAGTAGGAGTAAATGGGTACTTTTCAGAATGGCAGGCAGTGACTAGTGGGGTACCGCAATGTTCTGTGCTGGGGCCCCAGCTGTTTACATTGTACATTAATGATTTAGACGAGGGGATTAAATGTAGTATCTCCAAATTTGCGGATGACACTAAGTTGGGTGGCAGTGTGAGCTACGAGGAGGATGCTATGAGGCTGCAGAGTGACTTGGATAGGTTAGGTGAGTGGGCAAATGCATGGCAGATGAAGTATAATGTGGATAAATGTGAGGTTATCCACTTTGGTTGTAAAAACAGAGAGACAGCCTATTATCTGAATGGTGACACATTAGGAAAAGGGGAGGTGCAACGAGACCTGGGTGTCATGGTACATCAGTCATTGAAGGTTGGCATGCAGGTACAGCAGACGGTTAAGGCGGCAAATGGCATGTTGGCCTTCATAGCGAGGGGATTTGAGTACAGGGGCAGGGAGGTGTTGCTACAGTTGTACAGGGCCTTGGTGAGGCCACACCTGGAGTATTGTGTACAGTTTTGGTCTCCTAACTTGAGGAAGGACATTCTTGCTATTGATTACCGGGATGGCAGGACTGACATATCAAGAAAGACTGGATCAACTGGGCTTGTATTCACTGGAGTTTAGAAGAATGAGAGGGGATCTCATAGAAACGTTTAAAATTCTGACGGGTTTCGACAGGTTAGATGCAGGAAGAATGGTCCCAATGTTGGGGAAGTCCAGAACCAGGGGTCACAGTCTAAGGATAAGGGGTAAGCCATTTAGGATCAAGATGAGGAGAAACTTCTTCACCCAGAGAGTGGTGAACCTGTGGAATTCTCTACCACAGAAAGTTGTTGAGGCCAATTCACTAAATATATTCAAAAAGGAGTTAGATGTAGTCCTTACTACTAGGGGGATCAAGGGGTATGGCGAGAAAGCAGGAATGGGGTACTGAAGTTGCATGTTCAGCCATGAACTCATTGAATGGTGGTGCAGGCTCGAAGGGCCGAATGGTCTACTCCTGCACCTTTTTTTTCTATGTTTCTGTAACGTTTTGTTAACCAAAGGTATTAAGGGATATGGGCCAAAGGCGGGTACATGGAGTTAGATCGCAGATCAGCCATGATCTCATTGAATGGCTGAATGGCCTCCTCCTGTTCCTATGTGAACAGTAAAAGGTATCCAGTTTTTCTATACGCCGTGTCCTACATATGTGCCACCCTCCCTCACCCCCAGCCATTTCTCAGCTCAGACGTGCGGGAGATACCTAAAGTTTAGCCTGCACCAGTCCTGCTCCAGGTATGCCTTGGACAACACCACAATCAGACGGCGGCAGCGACTGATGTTCATTATCAGCTCCGCAGAGGGATCTAGACCAAGAGAGAAACAGTAGTCAGTGGTAAACTAGTGAAGGAGCTCGAAGGAGTGTTAAGTCAGTGAGTAATTAAGAGCTTCAAAGTTTTCAGCAAGAAGATTTTATTCAAATAAATTTATGAATCAACTATATGGATTCAGACGAACACTAGTACTGATTCAGTTCAGATCCTTTTCCTTACTCACACCTCCAAGAATTAAGCAGTTGAGTTTGGGTTTTTAAAGCTTTTAAGTTGTGGAGGGAACTAAAGACCGAGGGACATTTGGAGCTCCAGATGGCTCAGTTGGTGAAGGCAGCATAGGACAGCCATGCAGACTAAACAATCCCAGGTCCGAGCCTCAGTCTGTGTTGGTTAGCTCACCTCAGCATTGGACAAGGTAAAGACACTACTTGTGGTCTGAATACTCCTGCGATAGGGACAGGGGAACTCAGCCAAGGTTCCTGCTCCTGATTATTATCCAATGACTCCAGTTGGAACATGCGTGTCTGAACGTCATGAGGACAGGGGTGGGCTCAGCTGTGATGCTCCCCATTGTCGAGTTACCCGTTGATACTCACTGTCCAGGTCCACACATCAAGAATGGCCACTTCGGTGAGGTGCTGGTAGCACCGAATGGAATTGTATCCCAGAAAGAGTCAGCGACAGGACTGCCCCCTGGACCCTGCACCTCACGATCGAAGGGATGTAACAGGTAGCGATGGCGCTTTGGGTCCAACCGCTTAGGTCTCCTGATCAGTGTAAAGGGAGAGGTACCTGATCCCGGCAGGATGTCATGGTCATCCAGGTGCAGCCTGTATCCATATCGGTTCTCCAGGTGTGGCTTCAGGATGAAGTTGACAAATTTCCGGTCGTCATCAGCAGACACGTAGGAAACGTAAGCATCATACAACTTCCCATCTGGGAAGAGAAAATCCACAAGGAGAAATTAACACCCCAGCACTCCCGGTAAAACACATTCACATGTAATTTTTGAATCATCTTCACAGGTCATCCCCTGCCAGTTTCCTTACCATATGTAGATAATGTCAGTCTGACACTAGTCTCTTACCAAATAAGGTGCCAGCCAGACTTGAAAAGTGACTCACTGAACCTACATAGCACTCTGCCCATAGGTACAACTACCCGACCTGGTGGATGGAACTAACTCTCGGGGATCCACGATTCTTTGTATAACAATCAAACCCATTGATTAGATTCCAGCCTGTAACTCATTCCAGGTATTCATTTTTATTTAAATCTAATTATCGAAATCCTTGATTAGATCCATTATTCTATGAGGAAAAACTCACTGATTGCACACTTGCGGCACAGAGCAGTGCTTAAAGGGAGTGTGGGATTGGAGAATCAGGACTATACTGCTCCCTGCTGGTCGCATAAGATTTAATGAATTTGTCTTCATGTATAAACCATTCGAACCTCAATTAAATGCCTCCCTGTAAGTTACTCTTCGGTATTCAATATTCAGGTAGACGTAAAAGATCCCATGGCACTATTTTGAAGAGGATCAGGGGAGTTATCCCCAGTGTCCTGGGGCCAATATTTATCCCTCAATCAACATTGCCTGTCCAAAAAAAAATACCTGGAGGGAACATCACCTACCGTTGACTTCGAACTCGCCGTATTTGTTTCTGTACCAGAGCTGCAGGTCCAGTCGGCACTTCACATACAGCAACCCGGCCAGGAGCAGTGCGAAGAGTACCAGCAGAGCACCCAGTACCGCTGGCACATGGCTGACATGGTCTGCAACTAGGAGAAACAGAACAGGTCACAGCACCCTGGCACAGACTAACCAGGAGAAACAGTAAATAACATGGGCTAACTGGGGTCCTCATTTCTCAGCCGACACAGAATGAAATACTTTGCTGCTCCACAAGCACAGGCATCTCACAGCATCAGCTCTATTTTTTTTTTAAGTTTACTCAAGAATTAGGAGCAGGAGTCGGCCATTCGGCCCCTTGAGCCTGCTCCACTATTCAATGAGATCATGGCTGATCTTCGACCTCAACTCCACTTTCTTACACTATCCCCATATCCCTTGATTCCCTTAATTTCCAAAAATCTATCGATCTCTGTTTTGAATATAATCAAAGACAGCCTCCACAGCCCTCTGGGGCAGAGAATTCCAAAGATTCACCAACCTCTGAGTGAAGAAGTTTCTCCTCATCTAGTCCTAAATGGCTGACCCCTTATTCTGAGACTGTGACCCCTGGTTCTAGACTCCCCAGCCAAGGGGAACATCCTCCCTACCTTGTCAAGCTCTAAGAATGTTGTATGTTTCTAAGAGATCACCTCGCATTCTTCTAAACTCCAGAGAATGCAGGCCTACTCTACGCAATCTCTCCTCATAGGACAATCCCCCCATCCCAGGAATCAGTCTAGTGAACCTTCGTTGCACTCCCTCTATGGCGAGTATATCCTTCCTTACACAAGGAGACCAAAACTGTGCACACTACTCCAGGTGTGGTCTCACCAGGACGCTATATAATTCCAGTAAGATGTCTTGTAATAAAGGCCAACATACCATTTGCTTTCTTAATTACTTGCTGTACCTGCATGTTAACTTTCAGTGATTGGTGTACAAGGACACCCAGGTACCTCTGAACACCAACATTTCCCAATCTCTCACCGTTTAAATAATACTCTGCTTTTCTATTTTTCCTACCAAAGTGAATAACTTCACATTTCTCCACATTATATTCCATTTGCCATGTTCTTGCCCACTCACTTAGCCTGTCTATATCCCCTTGAAGCCTCTGTTGCATCCTCCTCACAACTTACATTGCCACCTAGCTTTGGATCATCAGCAAACTTATTATATTTGGTCCCTTCATCCAAATCATTGATATAGATTGTGAATAGCTGGGGCCCAAGCACTGATCCTTGCAGTACCCCACTAGTTACAGCCCGCCAACCTGAAAATGACAGGTTTATTCCTACTCTCTGTTTTCTGTCTGTTAATCAATCCTCAATCCATGCTGGTATATTACCCCCAATCCCATGAGCCTTGATTTTGTTTAATAACCTCTTGTGTGGCACCGTATTAAACGCCTTTTGAAAATCCAAATACACCACATCCACTGGTTCCCCCTTATCTACTTTACTAATTACAACCTCAAAAAACTCTAACAGATTTGTCAAACATGATTTCCCTTTCAGAAATCTGTGTTGACTCTGCCCAATCCTATTATTTTCTAAGTGCCCAGTTACCACATCCTTAATAATAGATTCTAGCATTTTCCCTACGACTGATGTCAGGCTAACTGGTCTGGAGTTCCCCATTTTCTCTCTTCCTTCCTTTCTTAAATAGCGGGGTTACATTAGTTACCTTCCAGTTTTGCTGTTGGGAATTTGTACTAATCAAGGTGTGGGATACAAGTGCTGGAGAATGGGATCATTTCCATGCCGAGCACTCAATGCTAGTATTAAGCACTCCTCAGTCTGGTAAAGTAGTTAAAGCTGCTCTACTCTGCCCCAACAAGATGCCTTAAGACGGGCAAAACACAAGGATCCACATCTATCAATGAGAAAGATCTTGGCATTTATTGCTGGCACGAGCCAAAGTCAGGCAGCGTTTGACTCACTTTCTCTTTGTAATGTGAAGATCACGGATTTGTTTCTTATGAGACAGGTGAATATTCCATAGTCATCCTCGTCGGTCAAGGTCACGTTCAGAAGGCTGGAAAGAAACTTCTCCGAAGCATTATTATTAAACCTGACGAAGAAGGATGGAAGGGATTTAGTAACATTGGACTCTGCATTGGGGATAATATCAGTCTTGCACCTCGTCTCCTCATCCCCAGCAGCACAGTCTCGTTTGCCCCACTACGAGTTATATTCTGCCTCCAGCGTTACCACATGATAACTGCTCTCCTTCCATGTGCCCACATCATCCACATGTAGAATGACTTCATTTTGTGCTAGCCTTGGCTCACTGGTTGAACTCTCTCCTCTGGAGTTAGCAGCTTGTGGGTTCAAACACCACTCCAGGACTTGGCCATTTACTTCAGTTTAGTACTGGGGGAGTGCTGCACTGTTGGAGGTGCTGTCTTTTGAATGAGATGTTAAACCAAGGACTTGTCTACCCTCTCATAGAATAGAATCATAGAATAGTACTGTGCAAAAAGGAGGCCATTTGGCCCATTGTGCCGGAAATGTGGACATAAAAGTTTCTGTGGTGGTATTTGAAGAGCAGGAAAATTCTTCTGGTGTCCTGGCTAATATTATCCCTCAACCAACACCACCAAATCAGATTATGGGACCTTGTGTGCAAATTGGCTGTCATGTTTACTGACACAACAATGACTTCACTTCAATTCAATGCTGGTGAAGCACTTTGGGACCCTGAGCCGAGCTTCAAAACCCATCATCAAGATGACCACCTATCTTTGCAACACTGCTCACCTTTGTCCTTACCTCACCCCACTACCACTGGAACCCTCATCCACACCTTTTTCATCTCCTGGCATCGGACAAGGGAACTGGCCCTTAAATCCCCACGTGGGGTAGGCAGAGTGGGCCGGGGGGAGGGGGTGGTGGAGGAGCGAGCCGGGAATCGGGGTGAAATCGGGGAAGCAGGGAGCAGGAGGGATCGGGGGGGGAGCGAGCTGCAGCAGCGACAGGATTAAGAGACAAAAGTAAAAAGAATCGAAATTGTGACATCACAGCCAAGCAGGTAAGTGATTGGCTGGTGGATTGGGGAGTATTTTTCTTGTCTTTCTTTTTTTAATACCTTGGGCATTGGTGCAAGTTAGGAGCTCCAATTAAATAGATAAGTGATATTTATTATCTAAAAAACCTAATTAATTAAATCAGCTATTTGCTGAGTAGCGGCTGGGTGTGTTTTGCTAAGGTTTAGAGTTTATTTTTAGTTAACTAGGATATAGTCGATGTATTCACCAAGGCGTACGAAAGCATGGGCGTTACTCTTAACATCCGTAAGACAAAGGTCCTCCACCAGCCTGTCCTCGTCGCACAGCACTGCCCCCCAGTCGTCAAGATCCACGGCGCGGCCCTTGACAACGTGGACTTTTTCCCATACCTCGGGAGCCTCTTATCAGCAAAAGCAGACATTGATGTGGAGATTCAACATCGCCTCTAGTGCACCAGTGCAGCCTTTGGCCACCTGAGGAAAAGAATGTTCGAAGACCAGGCCCTCAAATCTAACATCAAGCTCATGATCTACAGGGCTACAGTAATACCCGCCCTCCTGTATGAATCAGAGGCATGGATGATGTACAGAATACACCTCAAGTCGCTGGAGAAATATCACCAACGATGTCTCCGCAAGATCCTGCAAATCCCCTGGGAGGACAGGCGCACCAACATCAGTGTCCTCGCCCAGGCTAACATCCCCAGTATTGAAGCACTACTGACCACACCCGATCAGCATCGCTGGGCAGACCACACAGTTCGCATGCCAGACACGAGACTCCCTAAGCAAATGCTCTATGCGGAGCTCCTGCACAGCAAACGAGCGAAAGGTGGGCAGCGGAAACGTTACAGGGACACCCTCAAAGTCTCCCTGATAAAGAGCAACATCCCCACTGACACCTGGGAGTCTCTGGTCGAAGACCGCCCTAAGTGGAGAAAGTGCATCCGAGAGGGCGTTGAGATTCGAAGCGTGAAGAGGTCAAGCGCAGACAGCGGAAGGAGTGTGCGGCAAACCTGTCCCACCCACACCTTCCCTCGACGAATGTCTGTCCCACCTGTGACAGGGTCTGTGGCTCTTGTATTGGACTGTTTAGTCACCAAAGAACTCACTTCAGGAGTGGAAACAAGTCTTGCTCGATTCCGAGGGACTGCCTATGATGATGATGATGATATTAACTAGAGGAATGGCAGGGCAGCCCAGTCCCGTGGATTGCACATCCTGGGGCATGTGGGATGTCCTGGATGCTTCGCGTAGCCAGGACGACCATGTGTGCAGGAGGTGTCTCCGGTTGCATCAACTTGAGCTCCACGTTTTGGAGCTTGAGCAGCGGCTGGAGTCACTGCGGTGCATCCACGAGACTGAGAACTTCGTGGATAGCACGTTTCTAGAGGCGGTCACCCCGCAGCTAAAGAATGTGCAGGCAGAGGGGGAGTGGGTGACCGCCAGACAGAAGAGGGAGGACTAGGCAGGTAGGGCAGGAGTCCCGAGTCCATCTCACTCTCCAACCAGTATTCTCTTCTGAATACCGGTGGGGGCGACGGTGTCTCTGGGGAGTGCAGCCAGAGCCAAGTCCGCTGCACAGGGGGGGGGGGGGGGAAGAAGAATGGAAGAGCTATAGTGGTAGGGGATTCAATAATCAGGGGAGCAGACAGGCTTGTCTGCGGCGCAGTTATGACTCCAGCATAGTATGTTGCCTCCCTGGTGCCAGGGTCAAGGATGTCACTGAGCGGCTGCAGGGGGTGAACAGCCAGAGATTGTGATCCATATCGGGACCAATGACCTAGGTAGGAAGAGGGATGAGGTCCTGCAAACAGAGTTTAGGGAGCTAGGAGAGAGATTAAAAAGCAGGAACTCAAAGGTAGTAATCTCAGGATTACTGTCAGTGCCACGCGCTAATGAGTACAGAAATAGGAGGATAAAGCAAATGAATACGTGGCTGGAGAGATGGTGTAGGCGGGAGGGCTTTAGATTCTGAGGCATTGGGACCACTCCTGGGGGAGGTGGGACCTGTACAAGCCTGATGAGTTGCACCTCAACAAAGCCGGGACCAATATCTTCACGGGGGGGGCGGGGGGGAGGGGAGGGAGTTGCTAGTGCTGTTGGGGAGAGTTTAAGCTAGCTTGGCAGGGGGATGGGAACCGGAGAATAGATTCAGTAGGGAGGGGAGTAAAGCTGGAATTGGAAAGCAAAAATGTAGAAGGTGAATTTGAAAGACAGAGGAAACAAGCAGGAAAAAATGGTAAAAAAACAAATTTAAAGGCACTTTGTCTAAATGCACGGAGCATTTGTAACAAAATTGATGAGTTGACGGTACAAATAGATACAAATGGGTATGAACTGATTGCCATTACAGAGATGCGGTTGCAAGGTGACCAGAACTGGGAATTAAATATTCAGGGGTATTTAACAATTTGGAAGGACAGACAGAAAGGAAAAGGAGGTGGGGTAGCTCTGTTATTAAAGGATGAGATCAGTGCATTAGTGAGAAACAATATTGGCTCAGAGGATCAAGATGCTGAATCAGTTTGGGTGGAGATAAGGAATAATAAGGGGAAAAGTTACTGGTGAACGTAGTCTATAGGCCCCCTAACAGTAGCTACACTGTTGGACGGAGTATAAATCAAGAAATAATGGAAGTTTGTAATAAAGAAATAGCAATAATCATGGGTGATTTTAACCTTCATATTGATTGGACAAAACAAATTGGCCAGGGTAGCCTTGAGGAAGAGTTCATAGAGTGTATCCGGTATAGTTTCCTTGAACAGTACGTTGAGGAACCAATCAGGGAGCAGGCTATCTTAGATCTGATACTGTGTAATGAGGATTAATAAATGATCTCGTAGTAAAGGATCTTCTAGGAATGAGTGACCGTAACATGGTTGAATTTCAAATTCAGTTGGAGGGTGAGAAAGTTGGATCTCAAACCAGTGTCCTGATCGTAAATAAAGAAGACTACAAACATATGAGGGCAGAGTTGGCTAAAGTGGACTGAGAAAATAGACTAATGTGTGGATGAGCAGTGGCAGACATTTAAGGAGATATTTCATAACTCGCAACAAAAATATATCCCAATGAGAAGGAAAGACAGTAAGAGAAGGGATAACAATGCATGACTAACTAAGGAAGTAAGGGATGGTATCAAATTGAAAATAAGGGCATACAATATGGCCAAGGCTAGTGGGAGGCCAGAGGATTGGGACATTTTTTAAAAGCCAGGGAAGATAGATTATGAAAGTAAATTAGCATAAAATATAAAAACAGATAATAAGAGTTTCTACATAAAAAGGCAAAGAGTGGCTAAAGTAAATGTTGGTCCCTTAGAGGATGAGACTGGGGAATTAATAATGGAGAACGGGGAAATGGCAGAGACGTTGAACAAATATTTTGTATCGGTCTTCACTACACGATAGAAGACACTAAAAACATCCCAATAGGGGATAATCAAGGGGCTATAGGGAGGGAGGAACTTAATACAATCATCATCACTAATGAAGTAGTACTTGGTAAAATAATGGGACTAAAAGCGGACAAGTCCCCTGGACCCGATGGCTTACATCCTAGGGTCTTAAAAGAAGTGGCTGCAGAGATAGTGGATGCATTGGTTGTAATCTACCAAAATTCCCTGGATTCTGGGGTGGTCCCAGTGGATTGTAAAACCGCAAATGTAAAAAAGGAGGCAGACAAAAAGCATGAAACTATAGACCAGTTAGCCTAACATCTGTCATTGGTAAAATGCTGTATTCCATTATTAAGGAAGCAGTAGCGGGACATTTGGAAAAGCATAATTCAATCAAGCAGAGTCAGCATGGTTTTATGAAAGGGAAATCATGTTTGACAAATTTGCTGGAGTTCTTTGAGGATGTAACAAGCAGGGTGGATAAAGGGGAACCAGTGGATGTGGTGTATTTGGATCTCCAGAAGGCATTCTATAAGGTGCCACATAAGAGGTTACCGCACAAGATAAAAACTCACGGGGTTGGGGGTAATAAATTAGTATGGATAGAGGATTGGCTAACTAACAGAGAGTCGGGATAAATGGGTCATTTTCCGGTTGGCAAAGAGTGACTAGTGGGGTGCCACAAGGATTGGTGCTGGGTCCTCAACTATTTACAATCTCTATTAATGACTTGGATGAAGGGACCAAGTGTAATGTAGCCAAGTTTACTGATGATACAAAGATGGGTGGGAAAGCAAATTGAGAGGAGGATACAAATAATCTGCAAACATATACAGACAGGCTAAGTGAGTGGGAAAATTTGTGGTTATCCACTTTGGCAGAAATAATAGAAAAGAAAATTATAATTTAAATGGAGAAAAATTGCAAAGTGCTGCAGTACAGAGGGACCTGGGGTCCGTGTGCATGAAACACAAAAAGTTAGTGTGCAGGTACAGCAAGTAATCAGGAAGGCAAATGGAATGTTGGCTGTTATTTCAAGGGGGATAGAGTATAAAAGCAGAGAAGTCCTACTACAACTGTACAGGAATACTGCGTACAGTTCTGGTCTCCGTATTTAAGGAAGGATATACTTGCATTGGAGGTTGTTCAGAGAAGGTTAACTAGGTTGATTCCGGAGATGAGGGGAGTTGACTTATGAAGATAGGTTGAGAACTTTGGGTCTATACTCATTGCAGTTCAGAAGAATGAGAGGTGATCTTATCGAAACATATAAGATAATGAAGGGGCTCGACAAGGTGGATGCAGAGAGGATATTTCTACTCATAGGGGAAACTAAAACTAGGGGACATAGTGTCAGAATAAGGGGCCGCCCATTTAAAACTGAGATGAGGAGGAATTTCTTCTCTCAGTGGGTTGTAAATCTGTGGAATTCTCTGCCCCAGAGAATTGTTGAGGCTGGGTCATTGAATATATTTAAGACAGAGATAGACAGATTTTTGAGCGATAAGGGAGTAAAGGGTTATGGGGAGCGGGCAGGGAAGTGGAGCTGAGTCCATGATCAGATCAGCCATGATCGTATTGAATGGCGGAGCAGGCTCGAGGGGCCGTACGGCCAACACCTGCTCCTATTTGTAATGTTATTATGTTATTAGAAAGAGAGGGGAGATTTAAATTGGGGAAATCTCCTGGTAAACAGAGATTGAGGGTTAATTGCTTCCCAGTCAGAGCTGTTAACCTTTCTCATGCAGCATAATGAATGGCCGGGGCAGGCTGATACTCAGACTAGTGAATACAGCTTCAGATAGGACAGGCTTCCATCAAATAAAGATCATCTGATCATTTAACTCCCTGCTATCTGTGGGACCTTGCTGTGCACAAATTGGCTGACATGCTTGCCTACAAAACAGCAGTAAATACACCTCGAATAATTCATTGGCAGTAAAGCAATTTGAAATATCCCGAGCACTTGAAAGGCACTATATAATGCAAATTATTTTCCCCTTTGTTTAATTGTTCCTATGGTGTTACACCCAGTGAATGATACTGGGGTGCCTAAACCTGCAACATTGCAACTGCAACCCAAGTTCAACATTACTTCCCTGCTTTTGTAATATACCTCTCGATACAAACCAAAGATTCTATTTGGATTTTTATGGCCTTGGTTTCTTCTGCTGATACCCTTTCTTTAATGTTCTATATCCTCACACCAATGACCCTCTATGTATCTACTCCATTTAAAATTCTACTATGTAAGGGGCGCATGCTTTCTCTAGTCTTACTGCAAAATGTATTACCATATTTTTCTACATTTGAACTGCATCTACCACATATCTGCCCATATCCCGCTTGCCTATGTATGTCCTGTAGCAGTCTCTCTCCTCCTTTTGGATGCTGAAAACCGACCCCATTAACCAAGCTTTTGGTCACCTGCCCTAATATCTCAAATGGCTTGGTACCAAAGTTTGTTTGATTGCACATGGCAGATGAAATTTAACGCAGAGAAGCGTGAAGTGATGCATTTTAGTAGGAAGAATGATAAACTAAATGGTACCATTTAAACAGGGTGCAGGAACAGATTGACCTGGGGATGTATCTACACATATCTTTGAATATGGCTGGACAAATTGAGCAGGCTATTAAAAAAAACACATGGGATTCTTGGCTTTATAAACAGAGGCATAGAGTACACAAAAGCAAGGAAGTTATGCTAAACCTAGAAATCACTGGTTAGGTTCCAGCTGGAGTAGTGTGCCCAATTGTGGCACCACACTTTAAGAAGGATGTCCAGACTTTGGAGAGGGGGCAGAGGAGATTGACCAGATTGGTACCAGGGATGTGAGACTTCAGTTTTGTGGAGAGATCATAGAAGCTGGGGTTGTTCTCTGTAGAGCAGAGAAGTTTAAGGGGAGATTTAATGGTGGTGTTCCAAATCATGAAGGCTTTTGACAGAGTAAATAGAGAGTAATCATTTCCACTGGGGTCAGTAACCAGACGACACAGATTTAAGGCACTTGGCAAAAGAACCAGAGGCAAGATGAGTTTTTTCTCCCCCCCACAATGAGTTTCGATGATGTGGAATGCACTGCCTGAAAGGCTGGTGGAAGCAGGTTCATTGGTAACTTTAAAATAGAATTGGATAAATACATGAAGAGGAAAAAATTGCAGTGCTATGGGGAGAGGGCAGGAGACTGGGACTAATTGGATAGCTCTTTCGAAGAGCAGACATGGGTTCGATGGGCTGAATGATATAGCATAGAAGGAGACCATTCTATGATTTTATAATTACTTCTCTCTTTCCAGCATTCCCATGTGTTATTAATGTGCCATTTCCACATTATTTCTCATCTCCTTCCAGCCTTCCTGCAACGTGGCTGTGTAGTGAAGACATTTTAAGATTCAGTCTGCTGTGCTGGGATTAGAGGAGCGCAGTTAAGAAAGGTGTGGATGAACCAGTAATCCCAAAACAGTATCTCCCACTTTATTTTGTACAATTTGTCTTCCATTCTATGGAGGCTACACAGCTGGCATTCCCATTACATTTTTTACTGGTTTATTTCAAATCATGATTCACACAAACATCTTTTGGAATATTGGCAAGGTTCCCACATTCTGGTTGGGATTTTACTGTCATGTTTGGAATTGCTTGCTATACCCTCACTATAAATCTCACAACATACTTGCACACTCACTACAGATACACACTCCCTAGTGTCCCAGCTAATAGCTATCCCTCAACCATCGTCAAAGATTATCTGGTCATTCTCATTGCTGTTTATGGGACCTTTCTGTGCACGATTGGCTGCCTCGGTCACCCACCTCCAACAGTGACTACACTGCATTGGCTGTAAAGTGCTAGCTTTTGAGATGTATTGAGGCCGTGAAAGCAGCTATATAAAGTTAGGTTCATTCTTTCTTTATACACAACACACGCATGCATCATATTAGAGGATCGCCTTTGGCATTGTTCATTTCAGCCAAATCCGTTTTTTGTTTGTTTATTCTGGAACCAAATTCTGTAACATTCCATTTTTTTCTATAAATTAGTGGCCTTCCTTCATATATACTTTAACCACGTCTATAATTTTTATTTCTAACCTGTTTTAAAGTCCAAGATACACATGAAGACAGTAGGCAACTTGGAGCAGACAGAAGGCAGGTATGTGGGACAAGATTGTATGAAAAGGTGCGAATTGTGGGATTCAGCAGCAGTTACAGGGGGTTTGACTTGTTTTTAAGCATTGGTGGGTGGTTCGGAGCTACAGCACTACTGTAGAGGGAATCTATGTTTGTGAAGTGTACAGCAGCATAGAGTGGCATTCGTGAGTTTGGTAAGTGGGTGAGTTCGGGCAAGTGGGGGTGACAGGTGCTGTTTTGTCTTGCTTTTCCTACCAGTCCTGACACTAGAACAGTTGATAAGGAGTGCGAGAGTAGGAGACGGAGGCCCAGAGACCAGCCCAACCAGCTTCAGACAAAGATAGAGGGGTGCGAAATCGAGAGGTGATGTCACAGCCAAGCTGATAAGTGGTTGGCTGATCGACTGGCAAGTATAACTCTCTTTTAGACTGACTTTTAGATTGGTTTAATTGGCAGCGAACTACTAAGTAGCTGTTTGGTGTTTAAGTAAATTTTAGTAAGTAAATTAATTTAAGGGTTAAGTCATGGCAGGAGAGCTCGGACCCATGTCATGCTCCTCCTGTGCTATGTGGGAAATCTGGGACACTGGAAGTGTCCCTGACTACTATGTGTGCGGGAAGTGTGTCCAGCTGCAGCTCCTGACAGACCGCATGACGGCACTGGAGCTGCGGATGGACTCACTCTGGAGCATGCGCGATGCTGAGAATGTTGTGGATAGCACATTTAGTGAGTTGGTCACACCGCAGGCAAGGGTTAGGACAGAAAGTGAATGGGTGACCAAGAGACAAGGCAAGAGCAGAAAGGTAGTGCAGGAGTCCCCTGCGGTCATCTCCCTCCAAAAGAGAAAACCGTTTTAGATACTGTTGGGGAAGATGACTTACCAGGGGAAGGCACCAGCAGCCAGGTTCATGGCACCATGGGTGGCTCTGCTGCACAGAAGGGCGGCAAAAAGAGTGGGAGAGCTATAGTGATAGGGGACTCTATTGTAAGGGGAATAGATAGGAGTTTCTGCGGCCGCAACTGAGACTCCAGGATGGTACGTTGCCTCCCTGGTGCAATGGTCAAGGATGTCTCGGAGCGGCTGCAGAGCATTCTGGAGAGGGAGGGTGAACAGCCAGTTGTCGTGGTATATGTAGTTACCAACGATATAAGTAAGAAGCGGGAAGAGGTCCTACAAGCTGAATTTAGGGAGCTAGGAGTTAAATTAAAAAGTAGGACCTCAAAGGTAGTAAGCTCTGGATTGCTACCAGTGCCATATGCTAATCAGAGTAGAGGGAGCAGGATAGTTAGAATAAATGTGTGGCTTGAGCAGTGGTGGAAGAGGGAGGGATTCAAATTCCTGGGACATTGGAACCAGTTCTGGAGAAAGTGGGACCTGTACAAAAGGATGGTCTGCACTTGGGATGTCCTGGGGGTAACATTTGCTAATGCAGTTCGGGAGTGTTTAAATTAATATGGCAGGGGGATGGGAACCTATGCAGCGAGACAGGGTGAAGTAATATGGAGTCAGAAACAGATGGTAGAAAGGTAAAAGGCAATAGTGGAAGGCCGAGTAAACAAAGGCAAGAAACAAAAAGGGCCACACTACATCATAATTCTAAAAGGACAAAGGATGTTAAAAAAAACAAGCCTGGAGGCTGTGTGTCTTAATGCAAGGAGTATCCGTAATAAGGTGGATGAATGAACTGTGCAAATAGATGTTAAAGATATGATGTGATTGGGATTACAGAGACGTGGCTCCAGGATGATCAGGGCTGGGAACTCAACATCCAAGGGTATTCAACATTCAGGATAGAATAAAAGGAAAAGGAGGTGGGGTAGCATTGCTGGTTAAAGAGGAGATTAATGCAATAGTTAGGAAGGACATTTAGCTTGGATGATGTGGAATCTATATGGGTAGAGCTGCAGAACACCAAAGGGCAAAAAACATTAGTGGGAGTTGTGTTCAGACCTCCAAACAGTAGTAGTGATGTTGGGGAGGGCATCAAACAGGAAATTAGGGGTGCATGCAATAAAGGTGCAGCAGTTATCATGGGTGACTTTAATATGCATATAGATTGGGCTAACCAAACTGGAAACAATACGGTGGAGGAGGATTTCCTGGAGTGCATAAGGGATGGTTTTCTGGACCAATATGTCGAGGAACCAACTAAGGGGGAGGCCATTTTAGACTGGGTGTTGTGTAATGAGAGAGGATTAATTAGCAATCTCGTTGTGCAAGGCCCCTTGGGGAAGAGTGACCATAATATGGTGGAATTATACATTAGGATGGAGAATGAAACAGTTAATTCAAAGACCATGGTCCAGAACTTAAAGAAGGGTAACTTTGAAGGTATGAGGCGTGAATTGGCTAGGATAGATTGGCGAATGATACTTAAGGGGTTGACAGTGGATGGGGAATGGCAGACATTTCGAGACCGCATGGATGAAATACAGCAATTGTACATCCCAGTCTGGCATAAAAATAAAAAAGGGAAGGTGGCTCAACCGTGGCTATCAAGGGAAATCAGGGATAGTATTAAAGCCAAGGAAGTGGCATACAAATTGGCCAGAAATAGCAGCGAACCCGGGGACTGGGATAAATTTAGAACTCAGCAGAGGGGGACAAAGGGTTTGATTAGGGCAGGGAAAATAGAGTACGAGAGGAAGCTTGCAGGGAACAGTAAGACAGATTGTAAAAGTTTCTATAGATATGTAAAGAGAAAAAGGTTAGTAAGACAAATGTAGGTCCCCTGCAGTCAGAATCAGGGGAAGTCATAATGGGGAACAAAGAAACGGCAGACCAATTAAACAAGTACTTTGTGTCCTCCTTAGTGAATACCGAACCAAACAACCTTCCGGATATAAAAGGGGTCAGAGGGTCAAGTGACAAGGAGGAACTGAGGGAAATCCTTATTAGTCAGGAAACTGTGTTGGGGAAATTGATGGGATTGAAGGCCGATAAATCCCCAGGGCCTGATGGACTGCATCCCAGAGTACTTAAGGAGATGGCCTTGGAAATAGCAGATGTATTGATAGTCATTTTCCAACATTCCATAGACTCTGGATCAGTTCCTATGGAGTGAAGGTTAGCCAATGTAACCCCATTTTTTAAAAAAGGAGGGAGAGAGAAAACAGGGAATTACATACCGGTCAGCCCGACATCGGTAGTGGGTAAAATGATGGAATCAATTATTAAGGATGTCATAGCAGCGCATTTGGAAAGAGTTGATCATTGTACATTAATGATTTAGACGAGGGGATTAAATGTAGTATCTCCAAATTTGGGGATGACACTAAGTTGGGTGGCAGGTGTGAGCTGCGAGGAGGTTGCTATGAGGCTGCACAGTGACTTGGATAGGTTAGGTGAGTGGGCAAATGCATGGCTGATGAAGTATAATGTGGATAAATGTGAGGTTATCCACTTTGGTGGTGAAAACAGAGAGACAGACTATTATCTGAATGGTGACAGATTAGGAAAAGGGGAGGTGCAACGAGACCTGGGTGTCATGGTACATCAGTCATTGAAGATTGGCATACAGGTACTGCAGGCGGTTAAGAAAGCAAATGGCATGTTGGCCTTCATAGCGAGGGGATTTGAGTACAGGGGTAGGGAGGTGTTACTACAGTTGTACAGGGCCTTGGTGAGGCCACACCTGGAGTATTGTGTACAGTTTTGGTCTCCTAACTTGAGGAAGGACATTCTTGCTATTGAGGGAGTGCAGCGAAGGTTCACCAGATGGCGGGACTGACATATCAAGAAAGACTGGATCAACTGGGCTTGTATTCACTGGAGTTCAGAAGAATGAGAGGGGATCTCATCGAAACGTTTAAAACTCTGACGGGTTTAGACAGGTTCGATGCAGGAAGAATGTTCCCAATGTTGGGGAAGTCCAGAACCAGGGGTCACAGTCTCAGGATAAGGGGTAATCCATTTAGGACTGAGATGAGGAGAAATTTCTTCACCCAGAGAGTGGTGAACCTGTGCAATTCTCTACCACAGAAAGTTGTTGAGGCCAATTCATTAAATATATTCAAAAAGGAGTTAGATGTAGTCCTTACTACTAGGGGAAGCAAGGGATATGGCGAGAAAGCAGGAATGTGGTACTGAAGTTGCATGTTCAGCCATGAACTCATTGAATGGCGGTGCAGGCTCGAAGGGCCGAATCGCTTACTCCTGCACCTATTTTCTATGTTTCTATGTTTACATTGGCAGAGTACTGGGAAGGGGTCCTGTGGTCTGGGACTGATTATCTTAGGGGTGTTGTTTTGGCAAGAAGGGGGTTCTGAGGTCTGGGATGGCAGGGCCAGCGTTTGGGAATAGGAGAGTGGGTACCAGCATTGAAGGAGGAGGTCTTTCGGATGTGGGAGCAATTCAAGGGGAGCCTCCAGGTATGAAAGCAGTTGGAGATGGGCTTCGAGGCTGTGATACTGGTGGGAGGAGAGTTAGAGTTTGGATAAGTGGTGGGTGTGGGAAGGGAGTAAGATAATGGGACTAAAGGAAGATAAATCCCCTGGACCCGATGGCTTGCATCCTAGGGTCTTAAGAGAAGTAGTGGCAGGGATTGTGGATGCATTGGTTGTAATTTACCAAAATTCCCTGGATTCTTGCGAGGTCCCAGCAGATTGGAAAACTGCAAATGTAACGCCCCTATTTTAAAAAGGAGGCAGACAAAAAGCAGGAAACTATAGACCAGTTAGCCTAACATCTGTGGTTGGGAAAATGTTGGAGTCCATTATTAAAGAAGCAGTAGCAGGACATTTGGAAAAGCAAAATTCGGTCAGGCAGAGTCAGCATGGATTTATGAAGGGGAAGTCATGATTGACAAATTTGCTGGAGTTCTTTGAAGATGTAACAAACAGGGTGGATAAAGGGGAACCAGTGGATATGGTGTATTTGGATTTCCAGAAGGCATTTGACAAGGTGCCACATAAAAGGTTACTGCACAAGATAAAAGTTCACGGGGGTAATATATTAGCAAGGATAGAGGATTGGATAACTAACAGAAAACAGAGAGTCAGGATCAATGGTTCATTCTCTGGTTGGCAAACAGTAACTAGTGGGGTGCCGCAGGGATCAGTGCTGGGACCCCAACTATTTACAATGTATATTAACGACTTGGAAGAAGGGACTAAGTGTAACGTAGCCAAGCTTGCTGATGATACAAGGATGGAAGGAAAAGCAATGCGTGAGGAGGACACAAAAAATCTGCAAACTGACATAGGCAGGCTTAGTGAATGGGCAAAAATTTGGCAGATGGAGTATAATGTTGGAAAGTGTGAGGTCATGCACCTTGGCAGAAAAAAATCAAAGAGCAAGTTATTACTTAAATGGAGAAAGATTGCAAAGTGCCTCAGTACAGCGGGACCTGGGGGTACTTGTGCATGAAACACAAAAGGATTGTATGCAGGTACAGCAAGTGATCAGGAAGGCCAATGGTATCTTGGCCTTTATTGCAAAGGGGATGGAGTATAAAAGCAGGGAAGTCTTACTACAGCTATACAGGGTATTGGTGAGGTCACACCTGGGATACTGCATGCAGTTTTGGTTTCCATATTTACGAAAGGATATACTTGCTTTGGAGGCAGTTCAGAGAAGAGATGAGGGGGTTGACTTATGAGGAAAGGTTGAGTAGGTTGGACCTCTGCTCATTGGAATTCAGAAGAATGAAAGGTGATCTTATTGAAACGTACTAGATTATGAGGGGGCTTAACAAGGTGGATGCAGAGAGGATGTTTCCACTGATAGGGTAGATTAGAACTAGAGGGCATAATCTTAGATTAAGGGCCCACCCATTTAAAACAGAGATGAGGAGAAATTTCTTCTCTCAGAGGGTTGTAAATCTATGAAATTCGCTGCCTCAGAGAGCTATGAAAACTGGGACATTGAATAAATTTAAGACAGAAATAGACAGTTTCTTAAATGATAAGGGGTTATGGGGAGCGGGCAGGGAAGTGGATCAGAGTACATGATCAGATCAGCCATGATCTTATTAAATGGCGGGGCAGACTCGAGGGGTCGTATGTCCTACTCCTGCTCCTATTTCTTATGTTCTTATGTTCTAAGCTCGACACCTTCCAGGACAAAGCAGCCCACTTGATTGTCTCCCCATCCACCACCTTAAACATTCACTCCCTCCACCACCGACGTACCATGGCTGCAGTGTGTACCATCTACAAGATGCACTGCAGCAACTCGCCAAGGCTTCTTCGGCAGCACCTCCCAAACCCGCGACCTCTACCACCTAGAAGGACAAGGGCAGCAGGCGCATGGGAACACCATCACCTCCACATTCCCCTCCAAGTCACACACCATCCTGACTTGGAAATATATCGCCGTTTCTTTATCGTCGCTGGGTCAAAGTCCCAGAACTCCCTCCCCAACAGCACTGTGGGAGCACCTTCATCACACTGACTGCAGCGGTTCAAGGCAGCTCAGCACCAGCTTCTCAAGGGGCAATTAGGGATGGGCAATAAATGCCGGCCTTGCCAGCAACGCCCACATCCCGGAACGAATAATAATAACAAAATCTGCAGTTTATAGTGCTCCCTGGAGACTCAGTAGGCAACTGCATCATCCAGCCTCAGGTTCAATCCCTCATGGGCACTGAGTTAGCCAATCTCACCTGGGCAGTTGTTCGAGAGGAAGAAATCGCCACATTTGGCTTCAGCACACCTGGCTACAGAGGTGAAACAGCAGACAGACCTTCTGTCACTGACTGCTGTCTGTAAACTGGATGGATTCTGTCTGCTAATGTAGGCTGGTGACAACAGCAGTGGCATCATAGAAACATAGAAACATAGAAAATAGGTGCAGGTGTAGGCCATTCGGCCCTTCTAGCCTGCACTGCCATTCAATGAGTTCATGGCTGAACATGCAACTTCAGTACCCCATTCCTGCTTTCTCGCCATACCCCTTGATCCCCCTAGTAGTAAGGACGACATCCAACTCCTTTTTGAATATATTTAGTGAATTGGCCTCAACAACTTTCTGTGGTAGAGAATTCCATAGGTTCACCACTCTCTGGGTGAAGAAGTTTCTCCTCATCTCGGTCCTAAATGGCTTACCCCTTATCCTTAGACTGTGACCCCTGGTTCTGGACTTCCCCAACATTGGGAACATCCTTCCTGCATCTAACCTGTCTAAACCCGTCAGAATTTTAAACGTTTCTATGAGATCCCCTCTCATTCTTCTGAACTCCAGTGAATACAAGCCCAGTTGATCCAGTCTTTCTTGATATGTCAGTCCCGCCATCCCGGGAATCAGTCGGTTGAACCTTCGCTGCACTCCCTCAATAGCAAGAATGTCCTTCCTCAAGTTAGGAGAACAAAACTGTACACAATACTCCAGGTGTAGCCTCATCGAGGCCCTTTACAACTATAGTAACATCTTTCTGCCCCTGTACTCAAATCCCTTCGCTATGAATGCCAACATGCTATTTGCTTTCTTAGCCGCCTGCTGTACCTGCATGCCAACCTTCAATGACTGATGTACCATGACACCCAGGTCTCGTTGCACCTCCCCTTTTCCTAATGTGTCACCATTCAGATAATAGGCTGTCTCTCTGTTTTCACCACCAAAGTGGATAACCTCACATTTATCCACATTATACTTCATCTGCCATGCATTTGCCCACTCACCTAACCTATCCAAGTCACTCTGCAGCCTTATAGCATCCTCCTCGCAGCTCACACTGCCACCCAACTTAGTGTCATCCGCAAATTTGGAGATACTACATTTAATCCCCTCGTCTAAATCATTAATGTACAATGTAAACAGCTGGGGCCCCAGCACAGAACATTGCGGTACCCCACTAGTCACTGCCTGCCATTCTAAAAAGTACCCATTTACTTCTACTCTTTGCTTCCTGTCTGCCAACCAGTTCTCAATCCACTTCAGCACACTACCCCCAATCCCATGTGCTTTAACTTTGCACATTAATCTCTTGCGTGGGACCTTGTCGAAAGCCTTCTGAAAGTTCAAATACACCACATCAACTGGTTCTCCCTTGTCCACTCGACTGGAAACATCCTCAAAAAATTTCAGAAGATTTGTCAAGCATGATTTCCCTTTCACAAATCCATGCTGACTTGGACCTATCATGTCACCTCTTTCCAAATGCGCTGCTATGACATCCTTAATAATTGATTCCATCATTTTACCCACTACCGATGTCAGGCTGACCAATCTATAATTCCCTGTTTTCTCTCGCCCTCCTTTTTTAAAAAGTGGGGTTACATTGGCTACCCTCCACTCCATAGGAACTGATCCAGAGTCTATGGAATGTTGGAAAATGACTGTCAATGCATCCGCTATTTCCAAGGCCACCTCCTTAAGTACTCTGGGATGCAGTCCATCAGGCCCTGGGAATTTATCTGCCTTCAATCCCATCAATTTCCCCAACACAATTTCCCGACTAATAAGGATTTCCCTCAGTTCCTCCTTCTTACTAGACCCTCTGACCCCTTTTATATCCGGAAGGTTGTTTGTGTCCTCCTTAGTGAATACCGAACCAAAGTACTTGTTCAATTGGTCTGTCATTTCTTTGTTCCCCGTTATGACTTCCCCTGATTCTGACTGCAGGGGACCTACGTTTGTCTTTGCTAACCTTTTTCTCTTTACATATCTATAGAAACTTTTGCAGTCCGTCTTAATGTTCCCTGCAAGCTTCCTCTTGTACTCCATTTTCCCTGCCCTAATCAAACCCTCTGTCCTCCTCTGCTGAGTTCTAAATTTCGCTCAGTCCCCGGGTTCGCTGCTATTTCTGGCCAATTTGTATGCCACTTCCTTGGCTTTAATACTATCCCTGATTTCCCTTGATAGCCACGGTTGAGCCACCTTCCCTTTTTTATTTTTATGCCAGACAGGGATGTACAATTGCTGTATTTCATCCATGCGGTCTCTAAATGTCTGCCATTGCCCATCCACTGTCAATCCCTTAAGTATCATTCGCCAATCTATCCTAGCCAATTCACGCCTCATAGCTTCAAATTTACCCTTCTTTAAGTTCTGGACCATGGTCTCTGAATTAACTGTTTCATTCTCCATCCTAATGTAGAATTCCACCATATTATGGTCACTCTTCCCCAAGGAACCTTGCACATTGCTAATTAATCCTCTCTCATTACACAACACCCAGTCTAAGATGGCCTCCCCCCTAGTTGGTTCCTCGACATATTGGTCTAGAAAATCATCCCTTATGCACTCCAGGAAATCCTCCTCCACTGTATTGCTTCCAGTTTGGTAAGCCCAATCTATATGCATCTTAAAGTCACCCATGATAACTGCTGCACCTTTATTGCATGCACCCCTAATTTCCTGTTTGATGCCCTCCCCAACATCACTACTACTGTTTGGAGGTCTGTACACAACTCCAGGGACATATGTAGTAGAAATATTCATTCTATACAGGGTGGCACTAGGAGTCTGCAATTTTCTTTCCCAATTTTCTCTCCTCTGGAAGACAACGAGTTTTGTCAGGTTACATTTCAATACACATTGGCAGGAGTGGCAGCATCATTACCTCATCCTCTTCATGTGTGAATCTAGATAGTGTCAGTAGTCTGTTGGACAATTGAGGGGACATCATAGCTCAGCCCAATCCTGTTCTCACCCTATATTCAGATGTGACTTTTATAGCAGGGTGTCAATGTATAACAAGTAAGAGCAGGAAATGGGTTCGATTCTTCCTTACTCTAGCCCAGCAAATTAAGGCCAGCGGTAGCACCCTAGTTGCTGCTCTGGCTGAGATCAGTTAACTCAGTACAGGCCAGAGATTGTGTATAATCTGTTTGCCTCAATGCCACACTAGGTACCCATTTATCTACTCAGTTATCGCACAACTCAATTCATTTCCTTTTAAAAACTTGAATGTTTAGGAGTTGCTGGGTTCAAACAAATCTGTGTAACACTTGTAAGTCTGGATACTACCAGAGAAAGACCACAGCCAGGGAACTTTCCCTGAACTCGGGTGGGGCTGTAAACTTGAGGAAGCCACAGCTGATGCCTGAGTTAGCACAAATTAGTTTACTTCTTAAAGAGGAATGTAATTCATTGGGGGAAGAGAGTGTGTAAATGTAATTGATTACTAAAAGTACTCTACAAGTTCATATTAAAAAAGAGGAATATAAATATTTGTTGACTTTTTTCTTCAAATGTCAATAGCTTGCCATCAGGTCAGGCCCCCTCCTCACCAACGGGTCACATTATGGTGTAGTTGATGGGGAGCATTCTGGAACAACTCCAAAGAATGGAATGACAAATGCAACTTTGATCCCAAGACAAACTGGCCAAACCCAAGGATGCTGAACAGGTATTTTTGTGGATATAAAATGCAACAGACCCCACTAGACATTCCTTTCCCTTTACAGCAACATTAGCCAGTTGTGGCTAATTGCATTTTTGATTACTAAATAAAAAATGAGTAATAGGCACCGTCGTTGAGCATGTGATCTCAATACTCAGTCACATGATGTATGCATGTGTCCTTTAACCCATTTGTGCATTTGTTGGTAAAATGGTAAGCTGAAAGGCACAGTGTGCAAGTGTTTTTTTTATTCATTTCTTAGTCACTGATTATTAATTGTCTGCTAAAACGGTGTGTAACATGAGTGTAAAAGCTGGAGTTCAGCACCATGGAAACACAAGTTGGAGAGGGGAGCTATCATCATGATCAGCTCGACCAATCGGACTATCCACTCCAGGCCAGCAGAAGAAAGCAAACCAACCAATAACGAGCAGGTGCAAAGGACGGCCAGCATCCAACCGTGTCCTGGTGAGCAGGGGCGGGTATGGCACCGCCTGTTGGGCAAGTCAGCAATCACTTTGAAGTCAAAGTACAAGTAGAATGTCCGAAATCCTGAGTTCTAAAAACCGTAATTGTCCGAAAAGCCGACATTGTGCAAATTGCAAGAGTCGTTGTTCGGAATTCGGAAATATTTCCCGAAAACCAGACTTTTAAGCTGCACATACCTTTTTCCAAACAGGAATCCAAAAAAATACACAGCCCGGCACAGTCCGGCCTCAAGGTTGCCATATTCGGGCTGTTGGATGTATTGCTCCGAAATCCGGAAATACCCGAAAGTTGGTCCAAGGGTTTCCAGATTCGGGACGTCGGATTGTCTCCGAAATCCAGAAATACCCGAAACTCAGCCCAAGGGTTTCCGGATTCGGGACATCAGCTTTCTTCTCCGAACTCCGGAATGGCCTCGGTCCAGAGGTTTCCGGTTTTGGGATGTTATACTTGTACCACTCGCAACTGCTGGACACAATCCTAGAAGCTGCACAAAGATGAACAGTGTCTGATAAATTCATTTCAGAATTCCAAACTTTGGTGAAAGAGCAAGACTGTAATATTTCGCACCGAATAGTGGTAGATATTTGTTAAGTGAATATACACGTGATGTACCTGTATTGCATGCATGGTGAATTCTACTGAAATGAGTGCATGTAGCTAAAATGATGTTACTGTAGCCATGCCTGTGGCTAGTCAGAGATTTGTATTGAGCAACATTGCTTTACGGCATGTACAAGTAATATTAGATAGTTTGCACATATTGAGCCAAGCAGCACTGAGTCTGCACTCACACTGTAATTAACCCACTAAAAGGTTCCAAAAATAAATGGTCTTTGATTAAATGCAGAAACACACCAAAAAAGGTCACATGCAACCATAGCATCTGTAGTCGCAGACCATCAGAGGACAAAAAAAGGACTCCAGCAATGCTAAAGAGTAAACTAGTCAACAACACCCAAGGCATACAGACCAGAAGGTTCCAGGCTCAATTCCCGCTCGGTGACTGATTTCGCTGATGACGGATAGGGGAGCAGTTGGGAAGCTAAATTGGCCTCGAAGCTCTTAGACTAGGGAGGCCAGAAGTTCATGAGTCTCTCCACCAACTCTGACTGGAAAGTGTGGATAACTGGTGCCCTCCATGGTTGAATAACCTGCCAACACTCACTGTATATTTTTTTTAATTGAGAATCCTGGATGCAGGGCTTGGCTCATAGAGCAAGCCTCATCAAGGTTGAAAAGAGTAGAAGATAAGGAAAACAGAAAAAGTTACAATTAGATAAAGCCAAGCTTGGTCTTTAAAAGAACATGGATTGTAAGAAGAAAGGCAGAGTGAGGGGTAAGGAATTTCAGTTTTGAGGTCTGGGAGAGATTGAATTAGAGTAGGGGGTGATGTGATCAGTCTTGATTTCAACACAATGAGGATGGAGCAAGGAGGAATACCATCTAAGTCAATGTATTAGTAGGGTCTGGGCTCTTGTAGGATGGATGACATCCTGGGTAAGATACCAGAAAATTGCCAGATCCTAACTATATCCTAGCAAGATGGCAGTATCTTCAGGAGAGAAATCAGAGGGTGGAAGAAAACTATGATTATTTAACACTCTGTGTTATTATCTGTTTAATCAGCCAGTGCTTACCTGTAGGTAGGGCATTTACAGACTGGACTGCAGCCACCTCACACCCACACTTCCCTTCCATGCTTGGAGGTAGAACGGTCCCTCTCAATCTTACTTCATAACCTACCTCGTGGTAACCCCTCACAAAGATCAGCCCCGAGGGCCGCTAACTTAGCCTGCAGCTCGGTCTACATCTCACTGATGTCTCTGGTATATCAGTTCACTGACCCACAATGGCATTAATACAGAACTTCTAGACGTCCCAGCCTTAAGTGCGTGCAAGGTTTGACACGGGAAAGGTGCGGGGAAACCAGGCAACTGCCCGCGAGGATGAGCGCTTGAAACTGACCAACAAATTCTAAATTACTCAACAACCTACGTCAGTGACCAGACTAAACTTCCGAACTTCAATGCAAATAGCCCACTTAGAACTACACCTGCATAGCCACCAAAACATATAGACATGTGACATGTCTCATCAATTAGAAATATATGGGTTAATAAATGACAACCAGCACTGATTTGTTAAAGGAAAATAGTGTTTGACTGACTTGATCGAATTCTTTGATGAAGTAACAGAGAGGGTTGATGAAGGTAACGTGGTTGATGTTATGTAGATGGACTTTCAAAACGTGTTTGATAAAGTACCACATAATAAGACATGTTTGGAAAATTGAAGCCCATGGAATTAAAGGGGCAACGGCTAAGAGACGGAAAGCAGTGGTGAACAGTTGTTTTTCTATGATTCCGTGATCCCCAATCAATTCCCCCCCCCCGCCCCCCTCCCCCCTCCCAGGTGCTGATCCCAGAGTACAGCTCACCGGTGCTGGTCGCCTCTTGTACCTCACTCATGTAACACATTTTTCAAATGCGAATCTTGACTATTTGTTGGCAACCTATTTGATGGGGTGGGGGTGGCGCGGAGGTAGTGATGTGGGGGTTGTTAGGAAGATAAAGTAACAGCAGAGTCTGAACCTCACCAAGTATTTTTGAGGTGGTCAGTTAGTATGGATGGATAGAAGACCAAGCAACAGTGACATGCTACCTGTCCCCATCCCCTCCAGTAGAATATGGGGATTATAAATTGATGCACATTACCTGGTCTCCTCGGTGCGGGTGAATTTACTGCTGTTGGTGATCACATGTCCATCCTTACTCCACTGGATGCTTGGGTCACACCAGTTGAATTTCTGATCGTAGAGTAACTTCACTGTGCAGTTCAACACAAGCCAGGACCCAATGGGAAGATGGTAAGTCTGATTTCCAGGAGGAGACAGGAACTTAGGGGGAAGGTCACAGCTCCTGTCTAAACAAACAAACAGACACAGATCATTTAACCAACAAACTACTACATTGTAGGGATTCAGAAGGCCCTTCCACAAGAGAGTGGGGATCTAGGAGATCCCTTCTGTAGGGAAAGAACAAGGCCCTTCCGGCTGCCAGGATGCAGCCCAGCCAGGAGATGCCCAATGGTCTGTCACATCAGTCACGAGATGCAGTCTGATGAGACCTAAAGTGAGGAACAATCAGACAGATTTTACAAACAAAAAAAACTGTGCTGCTGGCATTGCTGCAGAAAGAATCAAAAATAGACATTTCTCCACACTGAATAGGTTCTGATTTATTTAACTTTCCCCCCATTTGCCCGTGCTCATATCCAGCAGGTGCTGACCAGTGATCCTGCTGGAGAGTGCTTGTGTGGAGGTTGGGGGAGGGCAGGATCAGGCTTGGGTACGATGCCTTCCAATGTCAAATAGCTTGTTGAAAAATGAAGTGTGGAAATGTGAATCACAAGAATCAGGCGGTGGGGAGAAAGAGGTAAAATATTAAAGGTTACTGATTCTGCAGAATGATAGAAATTTTCAACTAATTTCCCTGCTCATTGATAAAAATATCACAAGGCCACATCTCCACACTATCCATTATTATGCTTTTAATATCACCGGAACTGCTGTGGACCACCAGCACAAGGTAAGCAGATAAACAAGCTCTTTAGGCAAGTGTGAGAAGCGGCAAGAAACGGTAACCTGATAATTCAAGGTGAATGCAGTATTCTAATGGTCTAATGGTTAAACAGTCAGGGCGTGGACAACAGGAAAGGAAGGGTGAAAGCACGAGTAATCTCACAGATGTAATCAGTGACTGTTTAACATAACATGTCCAGAACCAGTGTGGATGTTACATTAGAGTTAATGTTTAACAGTGCACAGAACCCGATCAGGAACTGTGAGGTGGATTGCAGTGTCTCTGATAAAGGTGCAGTAATATAGACACCATGTGCATGTAAACACAGCAGCATCACCCTCCCTAAAGGGACCAATAAATAGGCTAACACAAAAGCAAAATACTGCGGATGCTGGAATCTGGAATAAAAACAGAAAATGCTGGAAATCTCAGCGGGTCAGGCTGCATCTGTGGAGAGGAAGCAGAGTTAACGTTTCAGATCAATGACCCTTCGTCAGAACTGGAGAGTGTTCGGAAAGAACAGATTTTAACAAGCACTGAAAGGGGGAGGGGAAGAAAGAACAAAAGGGAAGGTCTGTAATAGGGTGGAAGGAGAGATTAGAGAGACAAAAGGGATGATGGGCCGAATTGAAATGGTAATGACAGAAGTTAGAAAAAGGTTAGTCTGAATAGGGTGTGAATAGTGGAGTACTGATCATCTGCCATTGGAGACAAGGAGAAAAAACAGGCTCTTGGGGGGGGGGGGGTGGTGGGGAAAGAGTGGGAGAGCCAAAGATGGCCAGAGGTTTCACTCTGAAATTGTTGAACTCGATGTTGAGTCCAGAAGGCTGTAAAGTGCCTACGTTGGCTATCCCATCGGCCCAAGGCTCAAGGTCACATGAACAGGTAAGTGATTAGCCTTGTGTAAGGCCAACAAGGCTTGGCATGGACTCACTCCCCATAGTACTGGCCACATGCCCACTGTGGCAAGGGCAGAGTTCAACTCCTCATGGGGCCTTTTTTCTTCCCCCAAATCATTGACCTTTGCAGAGGGGTCATTTTGCAGGTACTGGACACCCTCCAATACCTCATCCAACTGGATATACTTCACATTGGAGCCAGTGTCATTCACCATGGGGAGGACAGCACTGCCAAGTTCAATCCTGTCCTTGTAGGACATCTGCACGTTCCAGTTGCAATCACTGGATTCGATCAGGAGCAGGAACTCTGGCTAATATTTCCTCACACATAGAGACACCATTTTTAGTGCAACTGCTCTTGTATCTAGACTTTTAGCCGTACTATTCACGTGGTTTTTAACACATCAGCGGGATGTGTGTGCTACTTGGAAAGGAGACGTGACCACAGGTGAGCTGGAATGTGTCTGCGACACCCACACAGCCCATGCAGTTAGTTGCTGAGCATCCACATCCCAGGAAAGGAACATCTTTACATTGCACCCCATCAGCATGGCTCGACCTCAATCTAACAATCCATTGGCAGTACAGTGTTTGTTACCAACAAACCTTGCCAGAGGTGCTGTGACCAGTTAACCAACTGAAACTTGTGCATAAGGGAATCACTTTGCCTCAGGTTCCTTTGATTCTCTTAACTGAATAATTCCATGAAGCGAAACAATTCTCCGGCTGGAGCAAAGAAATCACGATACACTCTGTACTATCCACAATAGAACCTGAATCTAATGTACGTACTCAGACTCTCTACATGGGAATCTAAATGCAGCCCTATTCAAGCCTTGTATCACTGTACATATTTACTAAATGTCCGTGTCCCTTTTGGTGTGTCTGGCCCTTGTTTCAGTGACACTCTCGTCACACACCATTTTCCTGATGCTGACTGCCATTTCATCAACTGTCCTATTCACACACATACATGCAATATACCATCTCAGATATAAGCAAAGCATGGGCAGAGATTTCAGTATCTAGTGCAATTGAAGAAGAATCCGACTTTAAAAAAATTTTCTTAGAGAAAAATAACACAAATTGCAACAACTTCTGTTTCTGTACAGAACGATTTCTCAAAACACCTCAATTAAGGAAAATACAGAGTACTCTTCAGCCCTGCAAACTGATGCTCCCCGATACTGCCCCTGCAGACTGATGCTCCCCTATACTGCCCCCCTATACTGCCCCTGCAAACTGATGCCCCCCTATACTGCCCCCCTATATTGCCCCCTTATACTGCCCCTGCAAACTGATGCCCCCCTATACTGCCCCTGCAGACTGATGCTCCCCTATACTGCCCCTGCAAACTGATGCCCCCCTATACTGCCCCAGGAGACTGATGCTCCCCTATACTGCCCCTGCAAACTGATGCCCCCCTATACTGCCCCCTATATTGCCCCCTTATACTGCCCCTGCAAACTGATGCCCCCCTATACTGCCCCTGCAGACTGATGCTCCCCTATACTGCCCCTGCAAACTGATGCCCCCCTATACTGCCCCAGGAGACTGATGCTCCCCTATACTGCCCCTGCAAACTGATGCTCCCCTATACTGCCCCCTGCAGACTGATGCTCCCCTATACTGCCCCTTCAAACTGATGCTCCCCTATACTGCCCCTTCAAACTGATGCTCCCCTATACTGCCCCAGGAGACTGATGCTCCCCTATACTGACCCCTGCAGACTGATGCTCCCCTATACTGCCCCTTCAAACTGATGCCCCCCTATACTGACCCCTGCAGACTGATGCTCCCCTATACTGACCCCTGCAGACTGATGCTCCCCTATACTGACCCTTCAAACTGATGCCCCCCTATACTGACCCCTGCAGACTGATGCTCCCCTATACTGCCCCTTCAAACTGATGCTCCCCTATACTGCCCCTTCAAACTGATGCTCCCCTATACTGCCCCTTCAAACTGATGCAATCCTATACTGCCCCTTCAATCTGATGCTCCCCTATACTGCCCCCTTCAAACTGATGCTCCCCTATACTGCCCCCTTCAAACTGATGCTCCCCTATACTGCCCCTTCAAACTGATGCTCCCCTATACTGCCCCTTCAAACTGATGCCCCCCTATACTGCCCCCTGCAGACTGATGCCCCCCTATACTGCCCTCTGCAGACTGATGCTCCCCTATACTACCCCCTGCAGACTGATGCTCCCCTATACTGCCCCTTCAAACTGATGCTCCCCTATACTGCCCCTTCAAACTGATGCCCCCTATACTGCCCCTTCAAACTGATGCTCCCCTATACCGCCCCCTGCAGACTGATGTTTCCCTATACTGCCCCTTCAAACTGATGCTCCCCTATACTGCCCCTTCAAACTGATGCTCCCCTATACTGCCCCAGGAGACTGATGCTCCCCTATACTGCCCCTTCAAACTGATGCTCCCCTATACTGCCCCCTGCAGACTGATGCTCCCCTATACTGCCCCCTGCAGACTGATGCTCCCCTATACTGCCCCCTGCAGACTGATGCTCCCCTATACTGCCCCCTGCAGACTGATGCTCCCCTATACTGCCCCTTCAAACTGATGCTCCCCTATACTGCCCCCTGCAGACTGATGCTCCCCTATACTGCCCCCTGCAGACTGATGCTCCCCTATACTGCCCCCTGCAGACTGATGCTCCCCTATACTGCCCCTTCAAACTGATGCTCCCCTATACTGCCCCTTCAAACTGATGCTCCCCTATACTGCCCCTGCAGACTGATGCTCCCCTATACTGCCCCTGCAGACTGATGCTCCCCTATACTGCCCCTTCAAACTGATGCTCCCCTATACTGCCCCTTCAAACTGATGCTCCCCTATACTGCCCCTTCAAACTGATGCTCCCCTATACTGCCCCTTCAAACTGATGCCCCCTATACTGCCCCTTCAAACTGATGCTCCCCTATACTGCCCCCTGCAGACTGATGTTTCCCTATACTGCCCCTTCAAACTGATGCTCCCCTATACTGCCCCTTCAAACTGATGCTCCCCTATACTGCCCCAGGAGACTGATGCTCCCCTATACTGCCCCTTCAAACTGATGCTCCCCTATACTGCCCCCTGCAGACTGATGCTCCCCTATACTGCCCCTGCAGACTGATGCTCCCCTATACTGCCCCTTCAAACTGATGCTCCCCTATACTGCCCCTGCAGACTGATGCTCCATATACTGCCCCTGCAGACTGATGCTCCATATACTGCCCCTGCAGACTGATGCCCCCTATACTGCCCCTGCAGACTGATGCCCCCCTACACCGTCCCTGCAAACTGATGCTCCCCTATACCGCCCCTGCAAACTGATGCTCCCTACACCGCCCCTGCAAACTGATGCTCCCCTATACTGCCCTGCAGGCTGATGCACTCAGATAACACCCTCCACGCCGATTGGTGTCATCCAAACAGTGAAAACATCGGGAGGCGCTAAAACCACTGCCAAAATGTTGTGCGACTCTTTTAGCAGCAAAAAAAAAGTAGTTTATGCAATTCTCCCAGGTGAAAACCCGGGTGCAAACCTGTTGAAAATCTAGCCCATGCTCTCCTGCACCACCACTTCAAACCACCCCTTCAAACTGATGCTCTCCCATATCAGGCTTTGCCAAACTCAAAAGTTAATTGATCCTTCATGGAACACAGGAGTTTTATAAACCATTTAAACATTTTGAGATGCTATATCCTCACCTTCCAATCGCAGCCTCATGGTGAAGGATTGATGCCTCTGGTCATTCAAGCTAACCGTGCAGGTGTAATTGCCAGCATCAATTGGGTGCAGGGCATGGAATGTGAGAAATGCAGTCCCATTTGGGTAGGTGGTGCTAATAATGTGAGAACTTTGGTTAATACTCAAAGGAAGACAGTCCTTGGTCCACTCGACAGCGAACACTGCGGCAGAACGTATCTGCTGCAGCAACTCCTCATCTAGAGGACAGAACAAGTGATGACTCAGTTGTTGCTCTGTCCACAGGTAATAGTCATAGAAGCGGTCAGCATCAACACACGAGAGATCTGTCAATATATTTTTAAAAAGGAAAGCAATGTCAGCGGCTCAGGTTTTACAAATAGTATCACATTTACCTGACACATGACTCAACCATAACCAAATTTGAACAAAGTCATAAAACGCCAGACCAGCTCTGCCTGATTAAACTGTTATCAGCAGCTCAGCTTTTCTTCTGCTACAGCTTCAGACAATTCAGCCAGCTACACCTGTGCCCTAGCTACATTGCTCCATGCCCTGCCAAAGCCACTGGATAGCCAGGCAACACCAGGCATGCCAGCTGTTCAGCTCTACTCACGCAAGATCTATACAACAACCATCCAGTGCCAGAGCTCCACACCATCCACTTACCACAAACCACTCGAACCCATCATCATAGGCAGTCTCTCGGAGTCGAGGAAGACTTGCTTCCACTCTTTAAAAAAAAAAGTGAGTTCTCAGGTAACTGAGGAGTCCAATATGGGAATTACAGTCTCTGTCACAGGTGGGGCAGACAGTGGTTGAAGGAAAGGGTGGGTGGGACTGGTTTGCCGCACGCTCCTTCCGCTGCCTGCGCTTATTTTCTGCATGCTCTCGGCGATAGGACTCGAGGTGCACAGCGCCCTCCCGGATGCTCTTCCTCCATTTTGGGCAGTCGTGGGCCAGGGACTCCCAGGTTTCGGTGGGGATATTGCACTTTATCAAAGAGGCTTTGAGGGTGTCCTTGAAGCATTTCCTCTGCCCACTTGGGGCTCGCTTGCCATGTCGAAGCTCCACGTAGAGCACTTGCTTTGGGAGTCTCGTGTTGGGCATGCGGACGACGTGGTCCGCCCAACGGAGCTGATCGAGTGATCAATGCTTCAATGCTGGGGATGTTGGCCTGAGCGAGAACGCTGATGTTGGTGCATCTATCCTGTCATAAGGTTGGCGTCGGATTTGAGGTCCTGGTCTTCAAACACTCTCTTCCTCAGGTGACCGAAGGCGGTGTTGGATCCCATTGTCAATGTCTGCTCTTGCTGACAGTAGACTCCCATGATACGGAAAATGGCCCACGTTGTCCAAGGCCTCGTCGTGGATTTTGATAATCGGGTGGGGGGGGGGGGCAGTGCTGTGTGGAGTGGGGGCAGGTTGGTAGAGGACCTTTGTCTTACAGATGTTTAGCGTAAGGCCCATGCTCTCATACACCTCGGTGAAGGTGTTGACGATGGTTTAGAGTTCGGCCTCCGAGTATGCGCAGACGCAAGCGTTGTCTGCGTACTGTAGTTCAATGACTTGAACCACATCACAGCCAAATAGCTAAGTGCAGCTAACTACACATGCCAGTCATCTGCCCGACACCCGGCTCGACACATAGCCAGCCCAAGTCATTCCTACTCTCAATGTATTTGGCAAAACAATTCCTTCCTTTGCCACCATGCAAGAACTCCAACATCTCTACCTGAACCTGCAGGAAAACTGAGAGCCTTCACTCTCCAACATCGCCACCATAAGAATATATATTTTTTGATAAGTAATTTAAATGAAGCCCCAATCTATAAACGCGTTGAGATAATGTTATAATTTTACTTATACCAGAGACACTTCTGCTTTGGACTGTACTCAGTCTGCTGGAAAATCCACAAAATGTTTTTGTTAATGTATTAAAACATGAAAAGCTTTAAAAAAGTTCCTCGGGGAGAACACTGGTGTACTCGGCTGGGGGGGGGGGGGGGAAAGAGGGGGGGAGGAAAAAGAGGACGGGGACAGGCACCCCTAAAGGTGTGCAGGATTCTTATGCCGATAATACAGCACGTTGGAACCCTTTACGGGATCACCCATCTTGTGATGCGTCATCATGAGTAACTATGATCCTACATTACAACAGCAACTACATTTTAAAAGTACTTCATTGGCTCTAAAGTGCTTTACAATGTCTTGAGGTTGTGAAAGGTGCTATATAAATGCAAGTCTTTCCTTTTTGCTGGAGTCAAGAGAAAATTTTCCCAGAAGTTTTCCTGCAGTTGGCCACAGTTTTTTTTCCTCCCCCGGGAGTTAGTGTTACCAGGAGTTAGGGAGGGCATGAGGATGCATTGCCTACCCCAGGGGTTTGGGTGAGCACCAAGTCCTGACGGGCTTGCCCCTTTTGTACGCAAAAATCCTTCCTAATGTTGAAATAAATGCCCCGATATCATAGCTTTGTAATATAAATAAGCGTGACTGCCTTTGGTGTCTGACTTTAAACACAATTTGGTGATAAATTTAAAGAGTTGGTTGAATCTTTCACCTTCTGTATAAACATAATGGGTAACTTAACTGTTTAAAATAGTTAATGAGTAACCTGGTCACATAATCGACACCTAACTTAAATGTTGCATGTATTATAGATCAGATGTCTCTGGTACTGCTCTGCCAGTTTAGGAAGGGGCACTTTAGTGAAAATATATAGAAAACGTGCTAAAATGTGGCACTGCACAGTGTCAGAGTGAAGGGACACATATCTGATTGCTGATTGGCTGCTGTACTCCTGAGCAGAACACAAGGATGTTCAATGATAACTTAAGTTTTACATGTTTAAAATACAGCACTTGGGTCAAAAAAATGGTGGCATAAGGATACAATGAATTGAACTGAATTAACACGGAGATTTAGAAAAGGACATGGGAGTAATAGTGGACACGTCACTTGCAACATTATGGGGAAATAATTTTAAAAGTTGATATATTGCTGGGTTATATAGCCAGAATGGGAGACTATAAATCTGTAGAGGTTATGCTAAGGCTTTACAATCCACTGATCAGACCAGGGGAAACATTCTAGCATTATTTACCTCACCAGTAACCTTCATAATCATGAAGATCTCGATCCTATAACGGCTTAAGCTTTAGTTGGAAAAGTCCCAACTTCTCCAATCTCTCAATAGCTATAACCCTTATTCCTTGTCAAATCAGAATGAATCGCTGCTGCACTTTTCCATTGCTTCTATATCCTTCCTATAACGGTGCTTAAAACTGTACACAATACTCCAACCAGAGTCTAACTACGGTCTGCCTTGTTTTTTTATGCCTCTAGATACAAAGCTAAGGATTCCATCTACTTGTGCTGACACTTTTACTGACCTGTATATTTGCACACCAAGGTTCTTTGCTACTCCACTCCATTTAAAACTGACCGTCTAACATAAGTTGCTTTCTTTATTCTTACTTCCAAGATGTACGTGAAACAGTATTTGCCACCCATCCTGCTAGCATAGCTCTGTCCTTCACAATCTTCCACATGATTTGCCATGACCACAATTTGGAATGGCTCCCAATTCCCAAGCATGTACAGATATAAAACAGAACTTATGGGAGAGTTAGGATGCTTAAGGGGATGAAGTTTGTATCTTCGTATTTCAAACCTACACTGGATCTCTCAAAAAGCACTCTGGAAGATGAAACAGCCTCACGGCTGGCATATTCTTTAGTCTAAGCCTGACACGAGGCCCTGGATTAAGTTGTTAGTGACGAGCAGGCTACTACACATCACAGGCCGTGGAACTCCGGAACATTGTGGTGGTCTACAGGTGCAAACTGTTCCGCGTAGGTCCTTCTACCATGCTGAAAGCAAATGTCCATCATATCGCCGTCAGTGACTTCTGGGGAGAAGGGAGAAAAATCAAAACACACATCCAGCTTATTGGTGAAAGGGTTAACATCGGAGCCGGTCAGACCTGCCGTTCTGTACACAGCCACTTTGTACCTTTCCATTACCTGGAGCCAGAAAGCATAAATATAACCGAGTAGCAGGTGTTGTGTAAATACTGCTCCATCTGCCAGTATCTGAGTCACCCTCACATGACACAGCTCCTCGCTCACTGCTCATATGACATGCCACGCAGACTCTGAATCTAAAATAGATAGATTCCCAGAGATGACAGATGGGGGTAGATGCGGCATTGGCCAATATGGAATTGCCTGAGGGTAGGCTGAGAATTGAGAGCATGTGACACTGCTCCCACAGTTCCAAGAACCAGCCACTATCTGCAAGCTCCTGAACAGCTGCATCCTTGCCCAGCAGGATGGGCTTCCCATCAGGAAATCTCCCCTGGGCCAGCAGAACAGACTACTTGCACAGAACCCCAAACCGGGCCATAAACAATTTGAGGACAACCCTATGATATATTATTGCGAGCGATTCTGAACATCTAAATAAAATAAAATTACAGAAACTACAGAATGCCCTAAATGGGGTTACACTCACAACAAAAATATAAGCTGCCCAGCATCAGCACTGCCCGCCCCTCGACTAGCATATTACTTTATCATACTTTCAGATATAATTCACTCAGACTAGGTGTGCTTATAACTGGATAAGAGAACAACAACCACATTAACATTTGCAATCAGACTGATTCTGTAATAAAAACAGAAAATGCTGGAAACACTTAGCAGGCCAGGCAGCAGCTGTGGAGACAGAAACAGTTAATGTTGAAATTCTGATGAAGGGTCACCAACCTGAAATGTTAATTCTGTCTCCCTCTCCACAAATGCTGCATGATCTGCTGAGCACTTTCTGTTTATATTTCAGTTTTCCAGTATCTGCAATATTTCGCTTTTGATTCTGTGATAAGCTTGTTTCATGTTAAGTTTAATAGGATCAATCAAAAACAGATGATTCCAACATGGTCATTGCAGGTACTGCTTCGAGAGGACAGACCTATGTATCTTCTATCCCAGGTCTTAAACCTTTGCTTTCAGTTTTCCAATTTTCTTCTCTGCTCTGCACTTTTGAAGGAGCAGAGTCTTGCTGGAGTGTGGTTCCTCAGACACCAGCAGCCCTCCAGTACTTCATCTGTGTAGCCATTCATCGTGTGTGAGCCTAGGCAATGAGTATTGTCAGGATATTCACCCATTGAGGGCACAACCACCACGTCCAATCCCATCATCTGAGCACACACTTCCAGCAGCACTTAGTGAGAGAGAGCAATCAAGAACCTTGCTTCCAGCCCTAACCTGTTGCCATAGCCACTTGCAGCAGGCCTGCATGTTGATCGGGTAATAAGGTAAAATCTAGCATCATTGTGATATGTGTAATCAGTGACACACAAACAGTGCTTTCAGATGCTGGATTTCAGTGCGAGGAGGAAATTGAGGGCACAGTACATCAAACATTGTCTCTGCCCAGCTGCACAGGAAGGTTTGCTCTAGGCACCAGAAACGGCTAGTTGCATAAGCCCTCCACAAAGAAGGTGGCCAATTTGGCGAAAGTCTAAACATTATTTGACAGCTCCTAAACGCTTTTTGAAATGGCCTACAGTAATCCGCATTTAGAATATACGTTCACAAATCAAAAGTGCCTGCTAAACTGCACCAGCCCCCTCCCATCAAGACTTATCTTTATCGTACTCTGAGCTGTGCTCACAGGCTAAGAACTGAGATTCTCCCTTTAACTGGACGGGGAAACATTCGGACGTGAGCCGGAAGAGTAGGTAATTGAGCCAATTCAGGTATTTATTAACTTGTGTCTCTCGCCTCCTTTTAGACCAGTCTTAAAACCTAACTCTTTGACCAAGCTTTTGATCATCCCTGCTAACATTTCTTTGGCTTGTCATTCATAGTTTCCTGATTACACCTCTGCGAAGTGCCGTGGGATGATTTTCTACGAAAAAAAAGACAGACTTGCATTTATATAGCACCTTTCAAGACCCAAAGCGCTTTACAGCCAGGAGTGTTGTAGTGTACACACAGCAAGCTCGCACTGACAGCACTGTGACAATGACTAGAGAATCTGTTTCTGTTATGTTGATTGAGGGATAAATATTGGCCAAGACACCGGGGATAACTCCCCCTGCTTTGCTTCGCAATAGTAGCCATGGGATCTTTTACATCCACCTGAGAGCAGACGGGACTCGGTTTAACGTCGCATCCGAAAGACGGATTAATGCAAGTTATTTTTGAGATTCAAATGGACCTGCTGTGCACACTTTCTACTTCAGTTTAATATTTCCAACATTTGCTTTTATTTTCTTACACATGGTTTCCTGTGTTTGCATTCACCTGGAGATATATACATGAGGCACACGACACTAACATGACAGTCAGACACGGATACGACATGGAGGGCCGCGTTATAACCGATCGACCCGAGCTCACCTGGCTTTAAGGTGCTCCTTGTCTTCAGGCCGTTTCCTTCAGCATTTGCGGCTCTGCTAACCAGCACACAGAGTGTCAGAACTGACCCTCCGGCCCAGGCAAAGTGCCTGCTCGCCCACATTCCTCACAATATGTGGCACAGGGCGGACGACAGGTTTCGGTGCAGGTGTACCAGGAAATGGAGCTACATTGACTGCGATATCCGGGGTCCTGGTCCACGCCAGGTATTACAGGCTGCTGTGCAGGTGTCAGAGAGTGGGGTACAGTTCAAAGTGCTCCTTCAATCCAGCTCAGTCTCCGCTTTAAACTCAGGTGGATACATCGTCCAGACACATCACGGCACACAGTTCAAACCCAACAGCACCGTATCCAGGTATTAATAATCCAAGTGTGTGAATGCCTGCCGCACATCCCAGGGTTAACTTGTGGCTAATCCTTTCTGCATTTATTACAATGTTCCCAATGCCAGCTGGTTTAATGCCGGTCACATTATCTCAAGCCCTCTGTCAGCAAGTCATTCCCGCAGCCTCCTGTACCCGACTGCGGCAGGTGCCTGCGGCCCACGCTCCGCACCCTGGGATTGTAGTCCTGGCTGTGGCTGCCTCCACCCTCACCGAGGCAGGCAGCCACAGCCAACACTCCAACCCCCAGCACCCACCGCCGCCCCACCCAACCCGGGCTGGGGGAGGGGTATGGGAGGAGGGGCACTGGGGGGAGGGAAAGGGCAAGGGGACACTGGAGGGAGGGGCACTGGGAGGAGTGGGAGGGGCAGTGGGGCAAGGGAAAGTGGCACTGGGGGGAGGGGCACTGCAGGGAGGGGCAATGGGAGAGGGGAAGGGGCACTGCGGTGAGGGGCAATGGGGTGGAGCTACAGGAACAATGGGGAGGGCACTGGGACCCTAATATAGACTGGGGAAAGAAGCAGAGTAAAGGGCAAGGAGGGTGAAGAATTCCTAAAGTCTGTACAGAACTTCCCTAACCAGTATGTTTCTAGCCCAAAGATGAATGAAGTAGCGCTGGATTTAGTTCTGCGGAATGAAGCAGGGCAAATGGAGTGATTCGGACTCTGGGTAATAGTGATCATAGTATAATTAGGTTTGAAGTACTTATGGGAAGGAACAAATAGAAATTCACGGTGAAAATACCCAACAGGAAGAGAACCAATTCCAGTGACCTGAGAAGGGATTTAGCCCAGGTGGACTGGAGCAAAGGTTGGCCAGTAAGACAGTGAATGAGCAATGACAGGCTCTCAAGGCAGAGATACTTTGGATACAAACCAAACATATTCCTACAAGGAGGCAATATGGTGTATTCACGTAGAGGTTGAAATAAAATGGCAAAAGGAGGTTTATGAAAAATGTCAGGTACAGAATCCTGCAGAAAACCAGACAGAATACAGAGTGCAGGAGGAAATTGAAAAAGGATACAAGAAGGGCAAAGAGAGAGTATGAGAAAAGATTAGCAGATAACATAAAAGTGAACCAAAATCTTTATAAACATATAACGCTGGATTTTCTGGTCTTCTGCGCTCCGTTTTTCGCCCTGGAGCGGCGGCAATGGCGGCGGTCAGCCTCCAGCGCCCCGCAGTGATCCTCGGGTCGGGGTTTGTGGCGGCACGGAGCAGCCCAGAAGAGTTGTGCTGGTGTGTAATGCTCCTGGTTGCCACACCGCCGCGAATTTGAGCTCCTGCCTGACCCGTTCGCCCGCAATGACCGCCTGGGGCATCAGGGCGATCCAACCGTCCCGTCAGAGAAGCGGTGAATAACCACCTACGGCCCAAGCCCCTAAAGCCCTACCCCACTGCTGGCCAAGAACAGGGAGGTACTCATCAAGGACAGAGAAGCAGTCAGGTGTTAAGTTCAGAATAGCTCCACAAGACTGTTGTAAGCTCAAACCATTGTGGCCTTGGTCTCTTTAATGTAACTCCAAAGTGAAGAGGCAGCATGGTGGATTACCTTTTATACCTGCTTGCCCAGGATGCACAGGTGACCCTTAGGTATCCCACAGGTGTGCCCCCTGGTGGCAAGTCTTACACATTGGTGAGGTTAGCATACATAACAGAAGGAGCACTTCAAAGATCTCCTTAACCTGACAAAATGCTCAAAACATGGCTTTGTCATAACCAATACTCTGTTCCGTCAGAAAGACAATTATAAGGCTTCATGGCAACACCCTCGCTCCAAGCACTGGCATCTTCTATACTACGTCATCGTCTGAGCAAGGGATGACAAGGACGTGCGCATCACCCGCGCCATGACAGGAGCAGATGACTGCTGGACGGACAAATGCCTAATCCGTTCTGTCATCACCATCAACGTAGCCCCAAAACAGCGATAGCAGCAGAAACAATGCTGCAGCAAAATCAACGCTGAATCACTCCAAGACCTTGCCAAAAAGCTCTATTCAGCCAGCGCCTCACTGCCAAACTAGCGACTCCCAGCGACCCAGAGAAGCAGAGTGCCCATAGAGCCTGGTCTGCCCTCAAGGCCTCCATAATTAGCAACTGCGAAGAGACACTCAACCAGGAAACACCAGGACTGGTTCGACGAGAATGACCAGAAGATCCAGGAGCTAATAAGCTGCAAGCACAAGGCATTCTTGAACTGGAAACGGCAACACAACTCAAGAGCAAGAAAGCAGCTCTACAGATGTCTGAAGGCCGAGGTCCAATAAAAAACTCGCGACCTAAAAAAACAGATGGTGCGTGGAAAAAGTGCAGGAGATCTAGCAACTAGCCGACAACCACGACATGTGTGGATTCTTCAGCACAGTCAAGACCACCTTTGGCCCAAGCATCCAAAGCCCTACCCCACTGCTGGCCAAGGATGGTGACGTACTCATCAAGGACAGAGAGGCAGTCAGTGCCCGCTGGAAGGAACATTTCGAAGATCACCTTAACCGAGACTCTGTCTTCGACGTGAGTGTCCTCGACTCTATCCCGCAGCATGCTACCCGCCACCATCTCAGCACAACCCCAGCCCGGCACGACGTAGAAAAGGCCATCCGACAACTGAAGAACAACAAGGCCTCAGGAGCAGATGGAATCCCCGCCGAAGCACTAAAACATGGCGGAGAAGCATTATTGGTGCAAATACATGATCTCATCTGGTAGAAGGAGAGCATGCCAGGGGATCTCAAACATGGTAATCGTGACCATCTTCAAGAAAGGTAACAAGTCCGATTGCGATAACTACAGAGGTGTGTCCCTGCTGTCAGCCACAGGGAAAGTCATCGCAAGAATCCTCCTCAATCGCCTTCTCCCAGTGGCTGAAGAACTCCTCCCAGAATCGCAATGCACATTCCGCCCACTAAGGGGCACAATGGACATGATCTTCACCGCATGAGAAATCCAAGAGAAATGCAGGGAACAGCACCAACCCTTGTACATGGCCTTCTTTGACCTCACAAAGGCCTTCGACACTGTCAACCGTGAGGGATTATGGAGCGTCCTCCTCAAATTCGTCTACCCTCAAAAGTTTGTCACCATCCTTCGCCTGCTTCACAATGATATGCAAGCCGTGATCCTGACCAACGGACCCACCACAGACCCAATTCATATTCGGACCGGAGTTAGCAAGGCTGTGTCATTGCATCAACGCACTTCTCAATCTTCTTTGCTGCAATGCTCCATCTCACCCTCAGCAAGCTCCTCGCTGGAGTGGAACTAAATTACAGGACAAATGGGAATCTGTTCAACCTCCGCTCCCTCCAAGGTCATTCCATCCTCTGTCATTGAACTACAGTATGCAGGCGACACCTGCGTCTGCGCACACTTGGAGGCAGAACTCCAAGCCATCGTCAACACCTTCACTGAGGCGTACGAGAGCATGGGCCTTACACTAAATATCTGTAAGATGAAGGTCCTCTACCAACCTGTCCCCACCACACAGCATTGCTCCCCGATTATCAAAATCCACGATGACGCCTTGGACAACGTGGACCATTTTCCATACCTCGGGAGCCTACTATCAACAAGGGCAGACGTCGATGACAAAGTTCAACAGTGTGCCAATGCAGCCTTCGGATGCCTTCGGAAGAGAGTGTTTGAAGACTAGGACCTCAAACCCAGCACCAAGCTCATGGTCTACTTGCCCGCCTATATGCTTCAGAGACATGGACTATGTACAGCAGGCACCTCAAAGTACTGAAGTACCACCAACGCTGTCTCTGCAAGATCCTGCAAATCCATTGGCAGGATAGATGCACCAACGTCAGCGTTCTCGATCAGGCCAACATCCCCAGCATTGACGATGCTTGATCAGCTCCGTTGGGTGAGCCACATTGTCTGCATGCCCGACACGAGACTCCCAAAACAAACGCTCTACTCGGAACTCCGACACGGCAAGTGAGCCCCAGGTGGGCAGAGGGATCGCTTCAAGGACACCCTCAAAGCCTTCTTGATAAAGTGCAACATCCCCACCGACATCTGGGAATCCCTGGCCAAAGATCGCTCAAAGTGGAAGAAAAGCAACCGGGAAGGTGCTGAACACCTCGAGTCTATTCGCCAGGAGCAAGCTGAAGCCAAGCGTAGACAGCGGAAGGAGCACACGGCAACCCAGGCACCCCACCCACCCGTCCCTCCAACCACCATCTGCCCCACCTGTGACAGAGACTGTAGGTCCCACATTGGATTCATCAGTTACCTGAGAACTCATTTCTTGCGTGGAAGCAAGTCATCCTCGACTCCGAGGGATTGCCTAAGAGAGAGAGAGTAATGGACTCTGAAGGTAAGTGTGATTGTTTTTCCTTTTGATTTTTTTTAGCAATTTGTGTTGTGTTGGTGTGGGCAATGTTTTGGGAAGATTAGTTTCTCCCCCTCCCCCACTTCCCAGACGTCTCTCGGAGCATTCCCGGTCCGGCTCTCTTGCTTGGGAGATTCCCATCCTAGCGCCACAAGAGATGTACAACACCTGCCTTAGCACTGCACCCCCTGACGCAGGGCCCAGATGCCCCAACTTCCCTTACCTAAGGCGCAAACTATTCCCGGCTGCTAACTTTCCCGCCCCACCACCATTATCGCCCCAAATACATAACAGCCTAAAATCCAGCTCATAAAAACTAAAAGGATAGTTAAAGGAATGGTGCGGCCGATTAGGGACAAAAAGGAAGCCTTCTTGTAGAGGCAGAGGGCATGACTAAGGTACTTTGTCTCTTTCTTCACAAAAGAAGAGGATAAATCCCCTGGACCTGATGGCTTGCATCCAAGGGTCTTAAGAGAAGTAGCGGCAGGGATTGTGGATGCACTGGTTGTAATTTACCAAAATTCCCTGGATTCTGGGGAGGTCCCATCAGATTGGAAAACTGCAAATGTAACACCCCTATTTAAAAAAGGAGGCAGACAAAAAGCAGGAAACTATAGACCAGTTAGCCTAACCTCTGTGGTTGGGAAAACGTTGGAGTCCATTATTAAAGAAGCAGTAGCAGGACATTTGGAAAAGCTAATTCGGTCAGGCAGAGTCAGCATGGATTTATGAAGGGGAAGTCATGTTTGACAAATTTGCTGGAATTCTTTGAAGATGTAACGAACAGGGTGGATAAAGGGGAACCAGTGGATGTGGTGTATTTGGACTTCCAGAAGGCATTTGACAAGGTGCCATATAAAAGGAAGAAGTGTATGGAGTACATACCTTCACCACCAAGAGCCCTCTGGTGGCAAGTATGACATAGTTACATACATAACAGTCTGGAACGCACTACGTGACAGAGTGGAGGAATGAGATTCCATAGGAACTTTCAAAGCACAATTGAACATGAACTTGAAGAGAGCTAATTTGCAAGGTTATTGGGAAAAGCTGGGTTGTCAGACTAAATTGGAAAGCTCTTTCAAAGAGCTGGCAAGGGCACATTGGGCCAAATGGCCCCCTTCTGTGCTGTAAGATTCTCATCATCATAGGCGGTCCCTCAAAATGAGAATGACTTGCTTCCACGCCAAAAAAGGATGAGTTCACAGGTGTTTCGAATGAAGGACCCGAACTACATCCTCAAGCGTGGAAGATGCCTACGCGTGGATGTTTTTAACGTGTGGTGGCCATTGCACACCAGCCAAATAAGGCAGGTAGATTCTATGACACGAATGGAAGGGGCACTGGGAAGGGGCACAAACAATGGGGAGGGGCACACAGTGGGGAGGGGCACACAGTGGGGAGGGGCACACGGTGGGGAGGGACACACAGCCGGGGACGGGCACTGGGGGAGGTTCACAGGAACAATGGGGACGGGCACAGGAACAGTGGGGAGAGGTACACAATGGGGACGGGCAGTGGAACAATGGGACGGGCACACAAAGACTGGGTGAGGAGCATTGGAGCATTAGGGAAAGGACCAGGTAATGCCAGGGGAAAAGCAACTGGAAAACGAGGGGCACAGACCACTGACGGAGCCACAGGAAGCCTGCAGAGATGCAAGGTAAGGTTGGGGAGAGCCATCGAAACACTTGATGAGGTATAAAGGAAGGGATATTGGTAACATTTGGGAAAGGGCGCACAATCACAGAATGAGAGATACAGGAAGTATCAACAACAATAATTTGTATTTATATAGAACCTTTAGCATTAAAAAACATCCCTCAGCTCTTCACAGGAGCAACTATCAGAGAACATTTAACACCAAGCCACATAAGGAGATAATAGGACAAATGACCAAAGGCTTGATCAAAGAGGTAGATTTTCAGGAACATCTTAAAGGAGGAGGGATGTGGAGACATGGAGAGATTGAGGGAGGAAATTCCACAGATTTGTGCATAGCCAGTTGAAGGCACAGCCACCAATGGTGAAATGAAGAAAATCGAGGACACGCAAGAGGCCAGAATTGGAGGAGCGCAGAGATTTTGGAAGGTTGTAGGACTGGCAGAGGTTACAGCGATAGAGTGGGACGAGGACCTGGAGGGATTTGAAAACAAGGATGAGAATTTTTAAATCGAGGCATTGCCTAGCCGGGAGTCAACATAGCTCAGCGAGCACAGGTGTGAATGGTGTGAGTTAGGATACAGGCAACAGAATTTTAAATGAGTTCCAAGTTTGCAAAGGGTTCATGCTGGGAGACCGGCGGCCAGGGGAGCAATGGAATAGAAACTTTGGAGCAATGGCATATTACTACTGAAGGGGGAACATGAACCGTGAAACAGCACAGGTAACACTGGGGGAGGAGCATGGGGTCAATGAGAAAGGGAAACCTGGGCCAGTATAACTAGGTCACAGCAAGTCTGTTGGGGGGCGGGAAGAGGGCAGGGGGTTGGCACATAAACAGTAGTGGAGGGAAAATAGGAGACATAGCGGTGAGCCTCCAGCACCTCACCTTGGACCTAGATACCAATTCACATCAGACTGATGGGATGAAAGTCTCCTTTGACTGTTGGTTGTAAAGGGCCCTATGACATGAGTTTACGCAGTCTTAACTCAATTCCTAATGGGCATGAGCTTATGACACAAAATTGTAAAATAAATTTGTCACTACTTGGAAATCTCACTCTGAAAGATTACATGATGACTGGTGTGGGAAATGAAACAAAATGTAATACGACACAGTAGGATGTGCTCTTGTGAAGTTGGTGTATGAGGTATATTGTTTGGGAAGAGTAGGAGCTTGACTCTGCTTCTAGCTGTGCTGGACCTGACCTGAGAGTACTTGATGCTGGCAGTGGGTGCCTGGAATGTAAAGTGTCAGTCCATTCTTCACCAGAACTAAATTCATATCTGTAATGTGTATTTAATAAAAGTTATTTACAAAGGATGAATATGGGTCCTAAAGTGACAATCTATAACATTTTGTCTGCTTTGTTAGGTTGAAGTTTGCCTACTGTTTAATATATAGTATGTTTAAAATGATGCGTGGTCACAACATCCCAAAGATTGTGCACCTGTAGGTGGTTCAGTGTCCATTATGTTATGTGGCATGTAAGGAACTGGAGCACCTAAGGCAAAAATAATGAACCCATATTTATAAACTCAAATCAAAACATACCCAAATCAGTTGTAAATACAAAGAAACATAACGCATCCGAAAACAAATCAGCCAGCTGTATGATATAAAAAAATGAATGAAAAGGTAAGTTAACAAACACGTGTAAATGTCGCTCGTGGCATAACCCAACCTTCCACAAAACCGCCAATGGGTGGTATATCCCAGGATGTAGATTTTCCCGCATCACCCGGAGATCAGCTGAATCATGAGTCCCTGACTGGTAAGTGAAAAATTGCTCTCTCCTGCAAAGAAGCCACCTTTAAACTGAATGCGGAACTACCAACAAAAAAACAAGTCACTTGCAAAGATTGAAACCCCTTACTCCCCTGCCCAATGACCAACCCCTGTCGGAACTCTTCTCTACTTATACAAATGCTAACATAGAAACATAGAAACATAGAAAATAGGTGCAGGAGTAGGCCATTCGGCCCTTCGTGCCTGCATCACCATTCAATAAATTCATGGCTGAACATGCAACTTCAGTACCCCATTCCTGCTTTCTCGCCATACCCCTTGATCCCCCTAGTAGTAAGGACTACATCTAACTCCTTTTTGAATATATTTAGTGAATTGGCCTCAACAACTTTCTGTGGTAGAGAATTCCACAGGTTCACCACTCTCTGGGTGAAGAAGTTTCTCCTCATCTCGGTCCTAAATGGCTTACCCCTTATCCTTAGACTGTGACTCCTGGTTCTGGACTTCCCCAACATTGGGAACATTCTTCTTGCATCTAACTTGTCTAAACCCGTCAGAATTTTAAACGTTTCTATGAGATCCCCTCTCATTCTTCTGAACTCCAGTGGATTGGGGGTAGTGTGCTGACGTGGATTGAGAACTGGTTGTCAGACAGGAAGCAAAGAGTAGGAGTAAATGGGTACTTTTCAGAATGGCAGGCAGTGACTAGTGGGGTACCGCAAGGTTCTGTGCTGGGGCCCCAGCTGTTTACATTGTACATTAATGATTTAGACGAGGGGATTAAATGTAGTATCTCCAAATTTGTGGATGACACTAAGTTGGGTGGCGGTGTGAGCTGTGAGGAGGATGCTATGAGGCTGCAGAGTGACTTGGATAGGTTAGGTGAGTGGGCAAATGCGTGGTAGATAAAGTATAATGTGGATAAATGTGAGGTTATCCACTTTGGTGGTAAAAACAGAGAGACAGACTATTATTTGAATGGTGACAGATGAGGAAAAGAGGAGATGCAACGAGACCTCGGTGTCATGGTACATCAGTCATTGAAGGTTGGCATGCAGGTACAGCAGGCGGTTAAGAAAGCAAATGGCATGTTGGCCTTCATAGCGAGGGGATTTGAGTACAGGGGCAGGGAGGTGTTGCTACAGTTGTATAGGGCCTTGGTAAGGCCACACCTGGAGTATTGTGTACAGTTTTGGTCTCCTAACTTGAGGAAGGACGTTCTTGCTATTGAGGGAGTGCAGCGAAGATTCACCAGACTGATTCCCGGGATGGTGGGACTGACCTATCAAGAAAGACTGGATCAACTGGGCTTGTGTTCACTGGAGTTCAGAAGAGTGAGAGGGGACCTCATAGAAACGTTTAAAATTCTGACGGGTTTGGACAGGTTGGATGCAGGAAGAATATTCCCAATGTTGGGGAAGTCCAGAACTAGGGGTCATAGTCTAAGGATAAGGGGTAAGCCATTTAGGACCGAGATGAGGAGAAACTTCTTCACCCAGAGAGTGGTGAATCTGTGGAATTCTCTACCACAAAAAGTAGTCGAGGCCAATTCACTAAATATATTCAAAAGGGAGTTAGATGAAGTCCTTACTACTCGGGGGATCAAAGGGTATGACGAGAAAGCAGGAAGGGGGTACTGAAGTTTCATGTTCAGCCATGAACTCATTGAATGGCGGTGCAGGCTAGAAGGACTGAATGGCCTGCTCCTGCACCTATTTTCTATGTTTCGATGTTTCTATGTAATATAAGCCCAGTTGATCCAGTCTTTCTTGATATGTCAGTCCCGCCATCCCGGGATGCAGTCTGGTGAACCTTCGCTGCACTCCCTCAATAGCAAGAATGTCCTTCCTCAAGTTAGGAGACCAAAACTGTACACAATACTCCAGGTGCAGCCTCATCGAGGCCCTGTACAACTGTAGTAACACCTCCCTGCCCCTGTACTCAAATCCCCTCGCTATGAAGGCCAACATGCCATTTGCTTTCTTAACCGCCTGCTGTACCTGCATGCCAACCTTCAATGACTGATGTACCATGACACCGAGGTCTCGTTGCATCTCCTCTTTTCCTCATCTGTCACCATTCAGATAACAGTATGTCTCTCTGTTTTCACCACCAAACTGGATAACCTCACATTTATCCACATTATACTTCATCTGCCATGCATTTGCCCACTCACCTAACCTATCCAAGTCACTCCTTGCAGCTCACACTGCCACCCAACTTAGTGTCATCTGCAAATTTGGAGATACTACATTTAATCCCCTCGTCTAAATCATTAATGTACAATGTAAACAGCTGGGGCCCCAGCACAGAACCTTGCGGTACCCCACTAGTCACTGCCTGTCATTCTGAAAAGTACCCATTTACTCCTACTCTTTGCTTCCTGTCTGCCAACCAGTTCTCTATCCACATCAGCACACTACCCCCAATCCCATGTGCTTTAACTTTGCACATTAGTCTCTTGTGTGGGACCTTCTCGAAAGCCTTCTGAAAGTCCAAATATACCACATCAACTGGTTCTCCCTTGTCCACTCTACTGGAAACATCCTCAAAAAATTCCAGAAGATTTGTCAAGCATGATTTCCCTCTCACAACATGGGAGTGCATGCTTTACAGATACACAACATCACTCCCCCCGCAAAGTCAAAGTGAAAACTATTTACAAGGTGAGGCGGTCGGGAGCCTTTCTTTCCCTGGTGGACCGCCTCGGTACAAATGTCTGTTCTGGTGTGTTGGCTGTGCCCTCGCTGGGCTGGCGTGTTGTTGGCCCTGCAGGGCTGCTGGGTGAGCCTGGCGTTGCTGGGCTGTTGGGTGTGATGGGTTCGATTTACTGGTCCGGCGTGGTGTCGTTGATCCTTTGGGTGTGTGTTGTGGGCTCTAAAAAGGTGGTGTCTGCTGTGGGTTGTTCAGGGCAGGCTGTGAACCACAGCCTCATTTGGTCCAGGTGCTTTCTGCAAATTTGTCCATTGTCTAGTTTGACTACAAACACCTTACTCCCTTCTTTAGCTATCACCGTGCCCGCGATCCACTTGGGACCATGTCCATAGTTTAGCACATACACAGGGTCATTCAGATCAATTTCCCGTGACACAGTGGCGCGACCATCGTTTACATTTTGTTGCTGCTGCCTGCTCTCTATCTGATCATGCAGATTGGGGTGAACCAGCGAGAGTCTGGTTTTAAGTGTCCTTTTCATGAGTAGCTCAGCCGGGGGCACCCCTGTGAGCGAGTGGGGTCTCGTGCGGTAGCTGAGCAGTACTCGGGTTTGGAGTGAGCCTTCTGTGATCGTTTGAGGCTCTGTTTGATTGTTTGTACTGCCCGCTCTGCCTGCCCATTGGAGGCTGGTTTAAACAGGGCCGAGGTGACATGTTTGATCCCATTGTGGGTCATGAATTCTTTAAATTCGGCACTGGTGAAACATGGCCCGTTGTCACTGACCAGTATGTCAGGCAGGCCGTAGATGGCAAACTTAATGAAGACTGAGGTCACTGTTACTTTAACCTCCCTGTTTGCAGCCTCATCTGTGTTAGGAACACAATAACTGGCAACGAGTACACAAATCCAACGCAAAGATGCAGCAAACTGTGGGCATCCTGTAGAAGTTCTCAGAGGGTGAGGACTGGGAAGCCTATGTCGAACGGTTAGACCAGTACTTTGTAGCCAATGAGCTGGACGGAGAAGGAAGCGCTGCAAAAAGGAGAGCGGTCCTCCTCACGGTCTGCGGGGCACCAACCTACAGCCTCATGAAGAATCTTCTGGCTCCGGTGAAACCCACAGATAAGTCGTATGAGGAGCTGTGTACACTGGTTCAGGAGCATCTTAACCCAAGGGAGAGCGTGCTGATGGCGAGGTATCGGTTCTATACGTACCAGTGATCTGAAGGTCAGGAAGTGGCGAGCTACGTCGCCGAGCTAAGGCGACATGCAGGACAATGTGAGTTCGATGACTACCTGGAGCAGATGCTCAGAGACTTTTTTGTACTGGGCATTGTCCAGTAGACCATCCTACGAAAACTTTTGACTGTAGAGACAGTGATCCTCAGTAAGGCCATTGCAATAGCACAGGCATTTATGTCCACCAGTGATAACACCAAACAAATCTCTCAGCACACAAGTGCTAGCAATGTTCATAAATTAACTGGAACTGTGTTTGCGAGCAGAAATGTACAGAGCAGAATCCACGAGTCTGCAACTGCCAGCAGGCCTCAGGTGACCCAGATGACTCACACCTTGTTGGTGTTGTGGAGGCTTCCATTCAGCCTATTCATGCCGCTTCAAAGGGTATGTTTGCCAGAGCTGTGGAACAATGGGGCACCTCCAACGAGCTTGCAGATGAGCTGCAAGCTCTGCAAAACCTGCTAACCACCACGTGGCAGAGGAAGATCGGTCCATGGTGGACCAAAACAATTTCGAGCCTCAGAGAGAGGAGGCAGATGTTGAAGTACACGGGGTGCACACATTTTCGACGAAATGCCCACATATAATGCTAAACATAAAATTGAATGGCTTACCCGTAGCCATGGAACTGGACACTGTCGCTAGCCAATCCATCATGAGTAAAAAGATGTTTGAGAGACTGTGGTGCAACAAGGCACTCAGACCAGCCCTGAGCACCATCCACACAAAACTGAGAATGTACACCAAAGAGCTTATCACTGTCCTGGGCAGCGCCATGGTCAAGGTCACCTACGAGGGCACGGTGCAGGAACTGCCACTCTGGATTGTCCCGGGCGATGGCTCCACACTGCTTGGAAGGAGCTGGCTGGGCAAAATCTGCTGTAACTGGGATTACATCCGAGCGCTATCACATGTCGATGAGACCTCATGTACTCAGGTTCTTAACAAATTTCCTTCCCTTTTTGAGCCAGGCACTGAAAACTTTTCCGGGGCGAAGATGCAGATCCACTTGGTCCCAGGGGCACGACCCATTCACCACAAGGCGTGAGCGGTACCTCACATGATGAGGGAGAGAGTGAAAATTGAGCTGGACAGGCTGCAATGTGAGGGCATCATCTCCCCAATGGAATTCAGCGAGTGGGCCAGCCCGGTTGTTCCAGTACTCAAAAGTGATGGCACGGTCAGGATTTGCTACGATTATAAAGTAACAGTGACCTTAGTCTTTATTAAGAGATTCCAGAGTGAGGAACAGGCCTTTGGGACCGGCTGGGATCCCTTGGGACTTCAAGGGATGCGCTCCCTGGTGGCGGAACATGGGAGTGCATGCTTTATAGATACACAACAATTCTAGATACTACCATTTATACTTGGAAGTCAGATCGGGTGTGTGGGCCTTGTAGTGGGTTGGGAACGCGTGCCTTGATCAGCCCGCTCTGCAGAGTGACTTGAGCATAATGGCCCCTAAGAAACCAGGCATTAGCATTTCCCAGCCCTATTAAAGGGTGAGGATCTGATGATGTCATCGATGACTCATTGCCAGGGTCTATATTTATAGCAGCCTTGCACCCAACTCATTTGAAGGTTGGTAAAGGAGTGTGGAAGGAAAATGGGAAGTGTTGGAGTTATTGTGCAAAATGAAAAATAAGAATACCCACAGGGCAGAGGGCTGCACCCCACTTTAAGATGCCTTGCTGCAGTAAGAGCACACAGGGATGTCCTCTTCCCAGCAGATGCACGCAAGAGAACTCCCCAAGAGAACAAAAAGGCCTGGCTCTAAATAGTAGAGGAGGTCAGCAGCAGGGAAGTCATGAGGCGGACTTCGATCCAGTGCACGAAGAGATTCAATGATGTGATGAGGACAGGAAAGGTGATTGCAAAGCCATACACACCCTCATCCTGATCTGCTTGTCACCACATTCCCATCATTCTGCATTTCCAAACCTACTCCTGCACATCATTACTCACACCAACATACCTTCAAGGTACACCCATCTCTCTCTCTCTATGTACATATTCACATCCCCATCTGACTAACCACCCCTCACACTCACCCTCATCCTAATTCAATAATAGAAAATAACACCACAGAAGGAGGCCATTTGGCATTAGAACCCCACTCCCTCATAGTCACCCTCTACAGATGTAACGCACTCATTCCATCACTCTCACCCAAACTTCTCTTCTTTCCCTCCTTGGAGGAGAAAAGAGCCCACAACAGAGGGCGAGAACCAGAGGTGGCTCTCCAGTCTTCGCTCAGCTAACAGCAGCAGAGGACGGTGCTCTAGAGATCTCGGGAGCTCGAGAGACACTGGCGTGCGAGAGAAGGAGGGGGACATCCCAGCAACCCAACGACAGAATCACATCTTCTAATGCCAAATGGCATACAACAATCACTCATATGGTGATTGATCATAGAATCAGAGAATGGTTACAGCACAGTAGGAGGCCATTCGGCCCATCGAGCCTGTGCCAGCTCTCTGCAAGAGCACTTCAGCCAGTCCCACTCCCCGCCCTTTCCTTGTGTACCTGCAATTTTTTCCTTCAGGTACTTATCCAATTCCCTTTTGAAAGCCACGATTGAGTCTGCCTCCACCACCCTCTCAGGCAGTGCATTCCAGATACTAACCACTAAAAATGTTTTGCCTCATGTCGCCCTTGGTTCTTTTGCCAAACATCTTAAATCCATGTCCTCTGGTTCTTGACCTTTCCGCCAATAAGAACAGTCTCTCTCTATCTACTCTGTCCAGACCCCTCATGATTTTGAACACCACTATCAAATCTTCTCCCAACCTTCTCTGCTACAAGGAGAACAACCCCAGCTTCTCCAGTCTATCCCCGTAACTGAAGTCCCTCATCCCTGGAACCATTCTTGTAAATTGTTTCTGCACCCTCTTTATGGCTTTCACATCCTTCCTAAAATGCAGTGCCCAGAATTGAACACAATACTCCAGTTGAGGCCGAACCAGTGTTTTATACAGGTTCATCATAACTTCCTTGTTTTTGTACTCTATGCCTCTATTTATTTATGAAGCCCAGGATCCTGTATGTTTTTTTAACCACTTTCTCAACCTACCCTGCCACCTTCACCAATGTCAGCAGCCAGTGAAATATCATCATGTGCATGATGGTAATTTCTTATAACACTCCTAATTCATCTCTTTGCTCACCCACAAGTCCATCAACTGTCCCTCCCACTGTCCAGCCAGAGGAGGAAGAGGAAGAACCTCCAGCCTCTGAGGGTGCAGCGTCAGCAGCCTCAATCGCAGCCAGCACCAGCGCAGATACGTACACCTTGGTGGGTCCTTTGCACCATAGAGTAGGGTTGTCACCTGGTGTCTCACAATTCACTAGTGAGCAAGAGCAGGTGGTGTTGACAGGGACATATCTGGAGACTCCTCGCCGGAGGACATAGGACGCTCCAAGCTCTGCTGAGCTGCATGCAGAGGCTGAGCCTCGAGAGCTATCGAGAAAGAGGATGATTGTGGAGGGGCAGCAACAAATGCACGAGGCTCTGGCATCTTTTGCAGCCACGATGTCTACAAATGTTCCGACAATGGAGGATGCCAACTCCAACATGAGCACCACCATGTTGCAGGCGATGGTGACAATGTGCTCATCCATGGAAAGGATGACCACCTGCATGGAGGAGAAAAATGTACCACTCACATGAGCACATGCTAGCTGTGAACAAATGACAGGCACTCATTTACATCCCACCTTGAGAGGAGATCTATGTAGACTTGGGCTTTCATCGCCCTACTGCTGTGCAGCAAGGTGCCCGCCAGCTCCTTGCTAGCATGTAGTGCGGGTGGCCCATGATCGGGATGATGGTGAAAGGGAACATGGAAGTGGGGCTCTTCTCAAAGCACTCCCACTTCTACCCCACAGGCCATCACAGGCTCTGAACAAATATTTTGTATCAGTCTTTACGGAAGAGGACATTAACAATATCCCAACAGTGGATAGTCAAGGGGCTATAGAGGGGGAGGAACTTAACACAATCACAATCACTAAGGAGGTGGTACTCAGTAAGATAATGGGACTAAAGGCAGATAAATCCCCTGGACCTGATGGCTTGCATCCTAGGTTCTTAAGAGAAGTAGCGGCAGGGATTGTGCATGCATTGGTTGTAATTTACCAAAATTCCCTGGATTCTGAGGAGGTCCCAGCAGATTGGAAAACTGCAAATATAACACCCCTATTTAAAAAAGAAGGCAAACAAAAAGCAGGAAATTATAGACCAGTTAGCCTAACATCTATCCTTGGGAAAATGTTGGAGTCCATTATTAAAGAAGCAGTAGCAGGACATTTGGAAAAGCATAATTTGGTCAGGCAGAGTCAGCATGGATTTATGAAGGGGAAGTCATGCTCGACAAATTTACTGGAATTCTTTGAGGATGTAATGAACAGGATGGATAAAGGGGAACCCGTAGATGTGGTGTATTTGGACTTCCAGAAGGCATTTGACAAGGTGTCACATAAAAGGTTACTGCACAAGATAAAAGTTCATGGGATTGAGGGTAATATATTAGCATGGATAGAGGATTGGCTAACTACCAGAAAACAGAGAGTCGGGATAAATGGTTCATTCTCTGGTTGGCAATCAGTAACTAGTGGGGTGCCGCAGGGATCAGTGCTGGGACCCCAACTATTTACAATCTATATTAACGACTTGGAAGAAGGGACTGAGTATAACGTGGCCAAGTTTGCTGATGATACAAAGATGGGAGAAAAAGCAATGTGTGAGGAGGACACACAAAATCTGCAAAAGGACAGACGGGTAAAAATTTGGCAGATGGAGTATAATGTTGGAAAATGTGAGGTCATGCACTTTGGCAGAAAAAAAATCAAAGAGCAGGTTATTATTTAAATGGAGAAAGATTGCAAAGTGCTGCAGTACAGCGGGACCTGGAGGTACTTGTGCATGAAACACAAAAGGTTAGTATGCAGGTACAGCAAGTGATCAAGAAGGCCAATGGAATCTTGGTCTTTATTGCAAAGGGGATGGTGTATAAAAGCAGGGAAGTCTTGCTACAGTTATACAGGGTATTGGTGAGGCCACACCTGGAATACTGCGTGCAGTTTTGCTTTCCATATTTACGAAAGGATATACTTGCTTTGGAGGCAGTTCAGAGAAGGTTCACTATGTTGATTCCGGAGATAAGGGGGTTAACTTATGAGGAAAAGTTGAGTAGGTTGGACCTACTGGAATTCAGAAGAATGAGAGGTGATCTTATCAAAACATAAGATTATGAGGGGGCTTGGCAAGGTGGATGCAGAGAGGATGTTTCCACTGATCGGAGAGACTAGAACTAGGGGGCATAATCTTAGAATAAGGGGCCGTCCATTTAAAACTGAGATGAGGGGGGATTTCTTCTCTCAGAGGGTTGTAAATCTGTGGAATTCGCTGCCTCAGAGAGCTGTGGAAGCTGGGACATTGAATAAATTTACGACAGAGATAGACAGTTTCTTAACTGTTAAGGGAATAAGGGATTATGGGGGGCGGACAGGGAAGTGGAGCTGAGTCCATGATCAGATCTTAGTGAATGGCAGAGCAGGCTCGAGGGACTGTATGGCCTACTCCTGCTCCTATTTCTTTTGTTCTTATGTAACTCAGAGGACGTCCACCAAAAGTGTCTGACGAGTCGCAACAAGGAAGTGAGCAGCCTCTGCTGAAGCCATAGGGATTGCACCTTGTAGATGCACTTGGTAAAGAAAAATGACACAAAAGTAGATGCACAAGGGTATGCACATGGGTGCATCAAAAACTGTTCGTGCTAAGTTTCAATTATTATGATGAGTCACGTAAATGTATTTCTTTGCATCACTTTCGGGTTTTGTCCATTTTTGCCTCAAACCTTGGAAGTGGCTTTATCACTTGGAGTAAATGGTGAGACATTACTTACCCTCGAGCACTGGGACTTTGGTTGAGAGGAATGGTTTGGTCATTGTAGGGATGCTTTATGGTGTGGTTAGGGTGTGATGGTCTTGGGACTTAGTACAGCATGTGGCATCGATGTGGCTGAATTGCAGCAACTTCCTCGCTGCTGTACTGTGTTGTGCAGCGTGCAGCAGACCACAATGATAATGATTCTGGAGACCCTGGCTGGTGCGTATTGAAGGGCTCCTCCAGATCTGTCAAGGCATCTGAAGCGCATCTGCAGCATACCTATTGTTTGCTCTATGACACATCTGGTGGAGATGTGGCCATCATTATAATGATCCTTGGCCTCAGTTCTTGGCCTCCTCAGGAGCGTCATGAGCTACAATTTCAGTGAATAGCCCTCGTCTCCAAGCTGCCAGCCGGTAAGTCTGTTTGGAGATGCGAAGAGCTGAGGGAGGGGTGGACTGGCGCAGCACAAAAGAGTCATGACAGCAGCCAGGGAATCTAGCGCACACATGCATAATCATTTTTTTATGGTTGCAGACGAGCTGCACATTGAGGGAATGGAAGCCTTTGTGGTTCACAAACACTCCTGGGTAATGATGAGGTGCCTTCATGGGCACATGTGTGTAGCCAATAACACCCTGCACCTTTGGGAAGTCAGCTAGAGCCGAAAAGCCAAACGCTCATTCAGTAACACTGGCCTCATCAGTGGCAAAGTTGATATAATTGGCTGACTTGTGAAACATGGCATCAGTCACCTGGGCGATGCATCTGTGGGCGGCCGACTACAAGATCCTGCAAATGTCTGCTGCAGATACCTGGAAAGAGCCTATGGCTAAGAAGTTGAGGGCGGTGGTGACTTTGACAGCCACTGGTAAGGATTGTACACCAGGACCTCTAGGCAGCAGGTCTTGTTCCAGCAAGCTACAAATGTCTGTGATGACCTGGTGTAATAGCCTGAGCCTCCTGAAGCACTGCTGCTCAGTCATATTGAGGAAGCTCATCCTCTGCCTGTATACCATATTGGGGGTATCGCCTCCGGCGCACTGCAGCCCTATGGTGATCCCCTCTCTCCTGTTGAGCATCAGGTCATTGAGGAGAAAGCTGCTGTTGCAGTTGCTGCTGGTGATGAGGTTCATCTTGGTCCGATTCTGAGGGCCAAGGTGAGACAGTATAAGCGCCACCTATGTTGATGAGGTAGATGGCAGGTAAAGTGTAGATCAGAGGGCCAATCCCTCAATGTTATGAAAGTGAGTAGCAATATGGCGAGAGTGGCTTCGGAAGTTTCAAAAATGACCTGCAAACTGCTGACATTGAAACCCGTGGACAAATGGAGTGAGCAAGAGCCTTTCCATGAGGCAAGTAATGAGGTGTAATGTTGCAGTATTTATGTGCTTTTCCCAGCTGTCGATAAATGAACTTGTCCATGTCCCCATCACATCCGCGGTACCCGACCTCCGTGAATCCCGTGCTCCTGCAGTAAAACTCAAAAGCTGGCATTAAGTTCACTCATAAGGGTCTCTCAACAAGCAGTTAATGATTTCGATGAGGTCGCCCGCCTCTGCCGATCGGGTCCCTGTCGCGCCCACAAAGCCGCCCGAGTTAAATGCCCGAGGGGGCAGGATGACAGCAGGTTCCCGGCGCACTCGCCATTTCCAGGATTTTTACTGCCGATCCGCCCCCAAACCCGCCGCTAGGCAACGGGAAAGATTTGTCCTCTTCCCCTCACCCAGCCTCTCCTCCTCATTTCCCAGCCTTTTTCCTCTCCCTTCTCCCCCACTCCATCCTCAGTTCCCATCTACCTTCTCTCCTGTCCCTCACCCTGCCCCGACCCCTTTCTCATCCTCTGCATGTCTCTCCCATCAGTAACTTGTGTCCCCCCCATTCCAGTATTGAAACTTAGTATGGGTTTTGCTGCTAGGACTTCTCCACTTGTTGGCCCCTTCTATTTAGTGGGAGTATCGCTGCTGCTGTGCCTCTTTTGCGTTTGTTAAATGGCTACGAGTCCATTCTGTCTGCCACTGCTGGCTGCCCTCACTTGATTACTTACTGACGCGTCTGGCTCACTGGTGTTGCAGTACTGTAATTCTGCAACCACCCGGGGTTAACCAGAGTGATCTTCTCCATTTCTGCTAATTGGCCTCTCAACAGTCTTGTGGTTAATTGATTTTCCCCAGTGAAGCCCCAATCTTTCATTAACTTTAATTCAGATTGCTAATTAATGTTGCTGACATGTAAGGACTCTTTAAATTTATTAACTTCACATTTTACTTGAGTTAATTCATTTATCCCCATTCTTCACTGTCGTCTCCCAAAGCTTTCTGCCTGTCCTCTTCCCCTTTGCTCCACTGATTATTTACCCCATCTCCAAACCTTTCTCCCTTCCCTAACCTCACCCTGATTTCCCATCCTCTTTCCTACTTCCCCAACTAGTGGCCACTCCCCAAGCTCTCCTCTTCCCCATATTGTACTCCCACATTCACTCCCTGACCCCTCCCCATTTCTCTGCTTCCCTTGCCTTTGAGTATCTATGCCATTGGTTCCAATTGTACAGCTGCTTCCTGTAGCTTCCAATTCCACTCTTAACATCCTCCGACAACTTTATATTGTCTCCATCTCGCTCCTCCTCTGCCCTCTCGCTATACTCCACCTTTGTGAGGTCAAAGAAGGCTATGTACTGTTCCTTGCATTTCTCTTGTAGTTGTCGCACGGTGAAGATCATGTCCGTTCTACCCCTTAGTTGACGGAATCCGCATTGAGGCTCTTCAGCTACAGGGAGAAGACGGTTGAGGAGGATTCTTGCGATGACTTTCTCAGTGGCCAACAGCAGGGAGATTCCTCTGTAGTTGCCGCAGTCGGACTTGTCCCCTTTTTTGAAGATGGTGACGATTACGGCATCTCTGAGATCCCCTGGCATGCTCTCCTCCTTCCAGATAAGAGAGATGAGGTCATGGATTCGTGCCAATAGTGCTTCTCCGCCATACTTTAGTGCCTCATCGGGGATTCTATCTGCTTCTGATGCCTTGTTGTTCTTGAGCTGGTGGATGGCCTTTTCTATCTCGCGCAGGGCTGGGGTTTTGCTGAGATGGTGGTTGGTAGCATGCTGCGGGATGGTGTCGAGGACTCTCCTGTTGAAGGCAGAGTCTCAGTTAAGGAGATCTTCGAAGTGCTCCTTCCAGCGGGCCCTGACTGCCTTGGTGTCCTTAATGAGTGCCTCTCCGTTCTTGGCCAACAGTGGGGTATGGCCTTGGGTGCTTGGGCCATGGTGGCCTTGACTGCGCTGAAGAATCCTCACGCATCATGGTTGTCGGCCAGCTGCTAGATCTCCTGTGCTTTCTCCACCTACCATCTATTCTTTAGGTTGACACTGTCAACCATGAGGGACTATGGAGCGTCCTCCTACGTTTTGGCTGCCCCCAAAGGTTTGTCACCATCCTCCGCCTGCTCCACGATGACATGCAAGCCATGATCCTGGCCAATGGATCCACCACAGACCCAATCCATGTCTGGACCGGGGTCAAGCAGGACTGCGTCATCGCACCAACGCTCCTCTCGATCTTCCTTGCTGCAATGCTCCATCTCACTATCAACAAGCTCCCCACTGGAGTGGAACTAAACTATAGAACCAATGGGAACTTGTTCAACCTACATCGCCTCCAGGCTAGATCCAAGGTTGTACCATCCTTTGTCATCAAACTACAGTTTGCGCACACTCAGAGGCCGAAAGCCAAGCCATCGTCAACACCTTCATCGAGGCGTATGAAAGCATGGGCCTTACGCTAAACATCCATAAGACAAACATCCTCCACCAACCTGACCCCTGTCCCCCGATTGTCAAAATCCACGGATTGATCTTAGACAACGTGGACCATTTTCCATACCTTGGGAGTCTACTATCAGCAAGGGCAGACATCGATAACGAGGTCCAACACTGCCTCCAGTGTGCCAGCGCAGCCTTCGGGCGCCTGAGAAAGAGTGTTTGAAGACCAGAACCTCAAATCTGGCACCAAGCTTATGGTCATTAGGGCAGTAGTGATACCCGCCCTCCTATATGGCTCAGAGACATGGACCATATACAGCAGACATCTCAAATCGCTGGAGAAGTACCACTAGCACTGCCTCCACAAGATCCTTCAAATCCACTGAGAGGTTAGACGCACCAACGCCATTGTTCTCGCTCAGGCCGACATCCCCAGCAAAAAGCACTGACCACACTCAACCAGCTTCGTTGGGCAGGCCACATCGTCCGCATGCCCGACACGAGACTCCCTAAGCAAGCGCTCTACTCGGAACTCCTACAAGGCAAGCGAGGCCTAGGTGGGAAGAGGAAACACTTCAAGGAGACCTTCAAAGCCTCCTTGATAAAGTGCAACATCCTCACCGGCACCTGGGAATCTCTGGCCCAAGACCGCCCAAAGTGGAGGAAGAGCATCCGGGAGGGCGCTGAGCACCTCGTGTCTCGTCGTCGAGAGCATGCAGAAACCAAGCGCAGACAGCGGAAGGAGCATGCGGCCAAACAGACTCCCCACCCACCCTTTCCTTCAACCACTGTCTGCCCCACCTGTTACAGAGACTGTAATTCCTGCATTGGACTGTACAGCCACCTGAGAACTCACTTTTAGAGTGGAAGCAAGTGTTCCTCGATTTTGAGGGACTGCCTATGATGATGATGATACACTATGTCCTCTAACCCTGTTCTATCTCCCTCTCTCCCCATGCTTCCAGCCTCTATCCTGCCTTAGCCCACTCTACCTTCCCCCTCCTACCCGATTCTGGATCTTCGCAATCCTACCTCAGCCATGGTCCAATTATGTTGCGCCTTTTAACCCTGTTAGATTGGAAACTGAGGACACCCCCATCATGATGTGAGGCACTACCACCGTGCTAAATGGGATAGATTCAGAACAGATCATGCAGCTCAAAACTGGGTATCTATGAGATGCTGTGGACCATCAGCAGCAGCAGAACTATACTCCACCATAATTTGTAATCTCACAGCCCGGCATATCCCTCACTCTACCATTACTAAATTAGCCAGGGGATCAACCCTGGTCCAATGAAGAGTGCAGAATAGCATGCCAGGAATTAAAAATGAGGTGCCAACCCGGGGAAGCTGCAACACAGGACTACATCATGCTAAACAGCAGAGGTAGAATGCTATAGACAGGGCTAAGCGATCCCACAATCAACGGATCAGATAAAAGCTTTGTAGTCCTGCAGCATCCAGTCGTGAATGGTGGTGGACCATTATACAACTGATGGGAGGAGGCTGCTCCATGAATATCCCCATCCTCAATGATGGTAGAACCCAGCACGAGTGCAAAAGACAAGGCTGAAGCATTTTCAACCATCTTCAGCCAGAAGTGCTCAGTGGATGATCCATATCAGCCTCTTCCTGTGGTCCCCACCATCACAGAAGCCAATTTGATTCACTCCATGTGATATCAAGAAACAGCTGAGCATACTGGATACAGAAAGGCTATCCCAGCTGTTGTGCTGAAGACTTGTACTCCAGAACTAGCCGCACCTCTAACCAAGCTGTTCCAGTACAGCTATAACACTGGTATCTACCCGACATTATGGAAAACTGCTCAGGTATGTCCTGTTCACAAAAAGCAGGACAAATCGAATCCATCCAATTATCACCTGATCAGTCTAATCTCAATCATCAGCAAAGTGATGGAAGGTGTCGTCGACAGTGCTATCAAGTGGCACTTACTCACCAATAACCTGCTCACTGATGCTCAGTTTGGGTTTGGCCAGGACCACTCGGCTCCAGACCTCATTACAGTCTTGGCCCAAACATGGACAAATTCCAGAGGTGAGGTTAGAGTAACTGCCCTTGTCATCAAGGCAGCATTTGACACAATGTGGCATCAAGAAGCCTTAAAAAAATTGAAGTCAATGGGGAAAACTCTCCACTGGCTGCAGTCATACCTAGCACAAATGAAGATGGTTGTAGTTGTTGGAGAACAATCTTCTCAGCCCTAGGACATCGCAACAGGAGTTCCTCAGGGCAATGTCCTAGGCCCAACTATCTTCAGCTGCTTCATCAATGACCTTCCTTCCATCATAAGGTCAGAAGTGGGGATGTTCATTGATTATTGTACAGTGTTCAATTCCATTCGCAACTCCTCAGATAATGAAGCAGTTCATGCCCGCATACAGCAAGACCTGGACTACATTTCAGGCTTGACTGATGAGCGGCAAGTAACATTTACGCCACACAAGTGTCAAGGCAATGGCTATCTCCAGCAAACAAGAGTTTAACCACCGCCCCTTGACATTTAACAGCATTATCATTGCCAAATCCTCCACCATCAACATCCTGGGTCACCATTGACCAGAAACTTAACTGGACCAGCCACAAAAATATTGTGGTAACAAGAGCAGGTCAGAGGCTGGTTATTCTGCAGCGAGTGTCTCACCTCCTGACTCCCCAAAGTCTTTCCACCATCTACAAGGCACAAGTCAGGAGTGCAATGGAATATGCTCCACTTGCCTGGATGAGTGCAGCTCCAACACTCAAGAAGCTCGACACCATCCGGGACAAAGCAGCCCACTTGATTGGCACCTCAGCCACCACCTTAAACATTCACCCCCTGCACCACCGGTGCACCGTGGCTGCAGTGTGTACCATTGACAAGATGCACTGCAGCTTATTCGCCAGCACTTCCCAAACCCTCGACCTCTACCACCTAGAAGGACAAGGGCAGCAGATGCATGGGAACACCATCACCTGCAAATTTCCTTCCAAGTTATACACCATCCTGATTTGGAAATATATTGCCATTCCTTCATAGTCGTCCCTCCCTAACAGCACTGTGGGAATATCTTTACCACAAGGACTGCAGCGGTTTAAGGTGGTGGCTCACCACTACTTTCTCAAGAGTAATTAGGCATGGGCAATAAATGTTGGCCTTGCCAGCAACGCCAACATACCAGGAACGAATAAAAAATAATTGCACTTAGTCTTGATTCTCCATGTGCAATGCAATGGGAGATCAACATTAGTAAAATAAATTTGCTTCATACTTCAAAATTAAAGTGAGGTTTGATATAATCTTCTGCAGTTTTCAAAACAGGAATGATATTATGAAAGCATAAGTTGAGTAGCTAAAGGGTTTTTTTTTTTCGTTGCCAATCTTTCCAATTCTTTGTCAAATCACAAACGCCAGAGGTCACCTTGCACACATCAAGGATCACTCTGCGCCAATGCTCTTAGCCAAAAGGCCTAGAGCCACTGCACCGTTCCTGGAAGTACTGCTACCAGGTTCGTGCCATGGAGGTGGATGGGTCAGGCCCCCCACACACCTCCGTGGAGGTGGATGGGTCAATCCACCCCACCCACCTCCTATTTCCAAAAAGCATAGGAGAACCACCTTCCTGATCCAGGGAGAACCACTTTGGGGTCATGGTTACTCCCCTGTCAGGTCAGTTACGCATGATCTTAGCCAAAAGGCCGAGAAGCGATTTGTTGCTGGTTTCCCAAGCACACTATTGAAAGCTTATCTAGACCTCAAGACAAGGATATACACTCTTGATATGTATGTAAATATTGTAACTGTATAAGACTTGCCACCAGAGGCAAGTGTTGGAGGCCCAAGGGTCACCTGCACACCTCGTGCAAGGAAGTATAAAAGGTTGTCTGCCATGCTGCTTAGGCACTCTGGAGTTGTATTAAAGAGACTAAGGTCACATTAGTTTTAGCTCACAGTACTCAGTCTTGTGAAATTCTTCCATACTTAACAATTGCGACGAGTAACAGATTACAAACTTGCACGCAGTCATGGTTGCCATTGGTATTTTAGAGAGATATGTAGAGGGTGATGATTGGGAAGCCTTCGTTGAGTGTCTCGACCAGTACTTTGTGGCCAACGAGCTGGATGGGAACAATAAAGTGATCAAGCGCAAGGCGATTCTCCTCACCTGTATGGGTACACAATATACGGCCTCATCAAGAATCTGTTAGCACCGGAGAAACCAGTGGAGAAGACATATACAGAGTTGTGTACGCTGGTTCGGAACCACCTCAAGCCGAAGGAGAGCATCTTAATGGCCAGGTATCGCTTCTACACGCACCACCGCTCCGAGGGCCAGGACATGGCGAGTTATGTCGCTGACCTGAGACGCCTTGCGGGAACTTGTGAATTTGCTGGATTTTGGGTGGAAATGCTGCGGGACTTTTTTGTGCTTGGCATCGGACACGAGATCATTCTTCGCAAGTTGCTGTCCGCCGAATCCCTAGACCTAAGCAAGGCCATCACGATAGGCCAGGCATTCATATCCATGAGCGATAATACCAGACAGATATCTTCCCAGCATCGAAGCTCACCGGCAAGTACTATGCATAAAATAACGTCGCTAGAAGGCAGAACTGCATATGGCAGGGCCTACACATCTGCAGCTGCAAGACCTAGGATGACTCAGAGTCCGTCATTGGGCGTGAATGCAAATCCATTAGCACCATGTTGGCGCTGCAGGGATAATCATCGAGCCCATCAATGTTGATTCAAGCACTACGTGTGCAAAGACTGCGAAACAATGGGGCACCTCCAGCGAATGTGCAAGTGTGCTACGACTCACCACGTGGCAGAGTTGGCAGAGGATGATCGATCCGGCGCGGATCATGCAGAACAAACAAGAGAGGCAACTCAACCTGAGGAAGAAATGTATGGGGTACACACCTTCACCACCAAGAGCCCTCCTATCATGTTGAAAGTCAAATATTCTGGTATCAATGGAGTTGGACACAGGGGCGAGTCAGTCAATTATGAGCCAGAAGACTTTTGAGAAACTGTGGGGCAACAAGGCACAATGGCCCAAACTGAGCCCAATTCAGACAAAGCTGCGCACCTATACCAAAGAGCTCATACCAGACATTGGCAGTGCGGCAGTTAAGGTATCATACGATGGAGCTGTGCACGATTTACCACTGTGGAATGTACCAGGCAATGGCCCAACACTATTCAGCAGAAGCTGGCTGGGAAAGATTCGATGGAACTGGGACGACATCAAAGCACTATCTTCAGTGGATGATGCCTCGTGCGCCCAAGTGCTGAGCAAGTTTCCGTCACTATTTGAACCAGGCATCGGCAACTTCACAGGCGCCAAGGTGCAAATCCATCTAGTCCCCGATGCAAGGCCCATTCATCACAAGGCTCGAGCAGTTCCATATATGACGAGGGAGAAAGTCGAGATCGAATTGGACAGACTTCAACGAGAGGGAATCATATCGCCAGTTGAGTTCAACGAGTGGGCCAGTCCGATTGTTCCGGTGTTGAAAAGCGAAGGCACGGTCAGAATCTGCGGAGACTACAAGGTAACGATCAACCGAGTCTAGTTACAAGACCAGTACCCGCTACCCAAGGCAGATGACCTGTTTGTAACGTTAGCGGGGGGGAAGTCGTTCACCAAGTTGGACCTAACCTCCGCCTACATGACACAGGAGCTGGCTGAATCTTCGAAAAGATTGACGTGCATCAACACGCACAAAGGACTGTTTATATACCACAGGTGCCCTTTTGAGATTCGCTCGGCTGCTGCCATCTTCCAGAGGAACATGGACAGTCTGCTGAAATCAGTTTCGCGCACCGTTGTGTTTGAAGACAACATCCTGATCACCGGTCGTGACACCACCGAACACCTGCACAACCTGAAAGAGGTTCTAAGTTGACTGGACAGAGTGGGACTCAGGCTGAAACACTCCAAGTGTGTTTTCCTGGTGCCAGAGGTCGAATTTTTGGGGAGAAAGATTGCGGCAGACGGCATCAGACCCAAGGACTCAAAGACAGAGGCCATCAAGAATGCACCCAGACCACAGAATGTGACGGAGCTGCATTTGTTCCTGGGACTCCTCAGCTATTTTGGTAACTTTCTACCCGGGTTGAGCACTTTGCTGGAACCGTTGCACATGTTGCTACGTAAGGGTGACGACTGGGTTTGGGGTAAATCTCAAGAAACAGCCTTTAAGGCCAGAAACCTACTTTGTTCTAATAAGTTACTTGTACTGTATGACCCATGTAAACGATTAGTGCTAGTTTGTGATGCATCTTCGTACGGGGTTGGCTGTGTGTTACAGCAAACCAATGTATCGGGCAAACTTCAACCGGTTGCATATGCGTCTAGAGGTCTGTCTAAGGCTGAAAGAGCCTACAGTATGGTCGGGAAAGAGGCATTAGCATATGTATATGGGATTAAGAAAATGCACAAATACTTATTTGGACTTAGCTTTGAGCTTGAAACCGACCACAAACCGTTCATTTTGCTGTTTTCAGAAAGCATAGGTATAAACACCAATGCTTCATCCCGCATTCAAAGATGGGCACTAACATTGTCCGCCTATGACTATGTTATCCGCCACAGACCAGTCACGGAGAATTGTGCTGATGCCCTCAGTCGGCTACCGTTGCCCACTCCCGGGGTGGAAATGGCACAGACTTGCTTCTGGTCATGGATGCTTTTGAGAGCGAGGGGTCACCCATCACTGCTCGCCAGATCAGGACCTGGACCAGCCAGGATCCTGTGCTATCACTTGTAAAAAGTTGCGTCCTCAATGGGAGCTGGTCGGCCGTTCCCAGGGAAATCAAGATGAAATTAAGCTGTTTCACCGACGCAAAGATGAAATGTCCATCCAGTCGGATTGTCTCTTATAGGGTAATCGCGTGGTTTTGCCAAAAAAAGGCAGGGAAACATTGATCCATGACCCACTCAGGCATAGTCATGATGAAGGCTATAGCCAGGTCGCATGTTTGGTGGCCCGGCATTGACTCGGACTTAGAATCATGCGTACACCAGTGCAACACGTGCTCACAATTGAGCAATGCACCAAGGGAGGCTCCATTGAGTCTGTGGTCATGGCCCTCCAAACCGTGGTCCAGGATCCATGTAGATTTTGCTGGCCCCTTTCTCGGAAAGATGTTTTTAGTTGTAGTGGACGCTTACTCTAAATGGATTGAATGTGTAATCATGTCATCCAATACATCCACTGCCACTATTGAAAGCCTCCGGGCTATGTTCGCCACCCATGGCTTGCCGACGTCACCAGCTCAGAATTCAACAAGTTTATTACCTGCAATGGCATCAAGCATGTAAGGTCTGCCCCGTTTAAGCCCGCATCCAACGGTCAAGCTGAACGGGCAGTCCAAACTATCAAGCAGAGCTTGAAACGCGTGACGGAAGGCTCCTTGCAGACCCGCTTATCTTTGGTTCTGCTCAGCTACCAGACGCGCCCCCACTCACTCATGGGGGTTCCCCCTGCAGAATTGTTAATGAAGAGAGCACTCAAAACCAGGCTCTCCCTGATCATGTGGAAACCCAGCGTCACCGGCAAAACATGTACCATGATCGCACGGCTGTATCGTGTGAAATTGTTGTTAACCACCCTGTGTTTGACCTTAATTATGGTCATGGTCCTAAATGGGTCGCTGGCACTGTCTTGGCCAAGGGGGGGAATAGAGTGTTTATAGTCAAACCATTGAATGGACAAACGTGCAGAAAGCATTTGGATCAGACCAAACTGCGGTTCACCAACAACCAGGAACAACCTGAAGAAGACATCACCATCATCGATCCACCAACACACACCCAACCAGCAATCGATCTCGCTGTCAATCAAGAGGATGAACCCACCATTCCCAACAGTTCTGTCAGACCAGCCGCGCCGCAATGCAGCAATGGTCTGACCAACTCACCCATGCCAGAGTTTGAACTCAGACGATCAACCAGGGAGCATAGGGCCCCGGATCGTCTCAACTTGTAAATAATTTGTATCAAAGACTTTGGGGGGGGGGGCAGTGATGTTATGTATGTAAACATTATAACTGTGTAAGACTTTCCACCAGAGGGCACAACTGTTGGAGGCCCAAGGGTCACCTGCACACCTCGTGCAAGGGAGTATAAAAGGTTGCCTGCCATGCTGCTTAGGCACTCTGGAGTTGTGTTAAAGAGATTAAGGTCACATCAGTTTCAGCTCACAGTACTCAATCTTGTGGAGTTCTTCCATACTTAACACTTGAAGGTATGGGGAGTTGGGATTCAGCCATGAGAGTGATCTAAGATACAAGAATCAAAATAGACGAGACCAAAAAATGGAGCAGTCGTGCATTTATATTGTTCGCACATTAGTTGTACTTGCTGCCTTATCATATTTTGTATATTCTACAATAACAATTGTAGTAAAACCCTGGAATGCAAGTCTAATTTTTAATGTTGAGAAGTGAGATTGCAGTTTCCACACAAAGCTTTAAAATCACAAGCCAAGTAAATGGACAGAATCACAACAATTGCCAATTATACACAGAACAGCAGAAATGCACAGGAAATTAACATCCTAACTGCAGCAATATTTAAAAACTTAATCTTACCAACATGTCCAATCAAGGATGAAATCTCAATTTAAATAGAGTCCAGTTTTGACAAAGAACAGTTATTTACACTCAACCAGTATATTTTTATTATGCAATTTTCTTCAATGGCAGTACGCTCCACCCAGGGCTTAGCCCAGTTCGCCGTACTACCTGTGTAAACATAGAGAATATAGGTTGGATTTTCCTCTTTCTGTCAGATGGTTAGGGAAGCTCTGTCCACCACTTTTACTTGTACCATTTTCCTAGGTTGAGGGTCATTACTTATGTAGGGTGAGCTTCTAGTGGGATGCCTGTTACAAACAGGGAACCCGCCACCATCAAAGAAGAAGTAGAGGTGCTGGTGAGGATAACTGTAGAGGGGAGAGCCCATTGAAAGAGGCAGAAGCGCCCCTTGGGAAAGTCTTGTGATATTATTTCAATGAAGGTCCCAAACTGGATCGATGCCATCAAGATTTGTGTGCTTGGGGTCTTTATGGATGAGAGATGGCTACTATCAACAAACTGACCAGCTTTGTGCCACCGCCCCCGGGTCTAACCCCACTCCTCTCCTGGTAATCTCTGAGAAGCAGCACCAGTAGAAAGCATTTGGGTGGGTTTCTAGACCCTGTCTCCCTATCATCATTTACACGCAGAAGGTGGCTTTAAATGCTGAGGCAGATCAGGTCAGGTGAGAATGAAGCAGTGTGCCTCCACACCTGATTTCCTTGAAAATCCAACTCTAAGTGTTGACAGCGATTTGACTATAAGAGGCTTCCCAAATGAGCCCAATTTGTCTTCCCCTACATTCCATATACTTGTATTTTCCAGCAAGAGGTCTCTACATAGCTGTCAGGTGCAGGAGCCATGGCTGCTATTTTTGTTCCCTACCTAGACCAGGGTGCTGAAGCCAATTACTGTTCTAGCTGAGATCAGGTAACTCAGCCTTTACTGTTGAGGTATGCAGAAAAACACTGCTGGCACTGATAAATGAAAAAGACCAAGTCTTTTGGATGACATCAACATGACATAAACCTGATTGAAAACACCAATGTGTCAGAGTGCACATTGAAGAGTCAGAGGAGCCTGCGAATTCTCTGCCTCCTGAACCAGAACTAATGAACAATGTTTCTTCAATGTACAATGCCAATGCTGTGCCAGGCACTTCAGCAGCAAAACTTCAAACCCCACCCACTCCCATGGCCCAATGAGCAAGGGTAACTCTATTGCAGCACCAAGCCAGACAAACCAGAAGGTCCCAGGTTTGGTATCCAGTTGGGAGATACAACTGGTCTTGTTACTGACTGCAACCCAGTGAGTGTGACTGGAACGTGTATGTGGACAGGTGAGGCAGGATCAGGCTGGGATGTGTTGCCTTCCATGACTGAATTCTCTGTAGACATCCCCTTTCTATGCTAGCGGACGAAGAATGATCACTTGGCCAAAGGGGCTGTTTCTACCCCTGAAACTACTTACCAACAAGACACAGTGCTTTCAGGGAAGAATTAACTTAAAAAATGTATAAAAAACACAGCAGAAATACTGAATTGCATGGAAACAGTCTGTCTTTGGAGCCTGGGTACCTTTCATAGGCTAACAAGGACTTTGATCCCACCTGTATGCAATCGACGACTGGGTGAGTTTTGATAACAATTCCAGTCACACAAATTTTCTCAATTATGTACAAGGAAAATATGACCATAAAAGCTGTTGGATTGTAGTAAGTACTGCCTTGCCAGTGATGCCCACATGCCAAGAACAAATAAATTAAAATAAAATTCTACTTGGCTACTCAGTATTTCCATAGTTCTTTTGAAATGTAGCATGACCAAAAGCCAAGCAATCAGAAGTATGTGAAAGAAAGGATATCACGCATGGTATAGGTATCTCCTTTGGGTGTAAGGGTGATGTTTGTGCTATTACAGATCACATACACAATTTGTGCATCAATAAACAGTGATAAAACCAAATGCAGCCTCAATTGGAACAGCAGCGCATGCTATCCACAGATTGTTGTTTCAACTTCCCTTTTTCCCTTTCCGATTTTTGTTGTAATCAGGGGCAAGGGGAGAGAGAGCACTTGCGTCAAGCCACGTAAAATTAATTTTGTTTTAAGAACCTTAGAATTTAGTCTTATTTTACTACAGGACCAATTAATTCCAGGGATTGACAGTTCCATAGGCTTCTCCAAACCTGGGCCTCCTGAGCTCACTAGGATTTTCCAAGTTGAGTGTAAATAACTTTGGGATTTTCCAGATTGGGAGCTGACAATGCTCACAACTTTTTCAGGCTGGGGTCTGACAGGCTCCGTAGGATGATACCCACCATGCATTCATAAACTCTTGGATTTGTTAAATTAAGTTAAACATTGATGTGTGTCAGAGTGCTCTAGTGAAGGGTTCCTGTTACGTCAGATCTGCATTAGTATTAGCATTTAAAGAATACATTAAACCCGACCATGAAGAAACTTGAACAGTGATCAGCTTGAGTTGTGTCAAACTGAATGAAGAGATCTTGCCTCTTTTAGCTGCAGCCCACTTTCATGACTGAGTGGTACATCCTTCACTGACAAGATTCTGCTGTGATTTTTTTTTTCCAAACTCATCTTCGCTTCACATAGTGTGTGTAATCCAGTACAGTAATATAAAAGTGTTATCAGGCAAGTTGTCAGTTAGCCTTCTCTAGCGGACATCTTTGGTGCATTATCTTTATTTTCATATCGTTCACACAGTTAAATGATGTGTCATCACATCACTCATTGAAGGCATTGGGGTTTTCGCTGCTATATCCCTAAAGGAAAAAAAATATTTCGAGTAACTTCAAAAGGTTCAAGCAATAGAAGTATTTTTTCTTTGATAATTCCTGCTTTTCCCCTCACTTTCCTTTCCTAGTGTAATAATCCTATCTACAAGACTATGGGGGTAATTTTTACTTTGGGAGATAGTGTAGAGCGGGCGACATTGGATCAGCCGCCTGTTATACATCTCTCACAATTTTTATTTCATATCAGAGCAGCATGAAGTTCTCTGAGTATCTTGGGCAATAATTTTCCTTCAACTAATACCACCCAAAACCAGATTAAATGATCATTCATCTCATTGCAGTTTGTAAGACCTTGCCGCATGCAAAATAGCTGCTTTATTTGTGTACATAACAGTCACTGCACTTCAAAGGGATTCAGTATGTGAGGTGCTTCAAGGCATTTTGAGAAATTATATGAAATCTTTCTTTGGTTTAACAATATCAGAGTTCAGATGTCATAAGGCTGTAACATCTTGTATCACCACAGCCACATAGGCACCATACCAGGGCTGTGTTTCCACTGCACCAACACAGTGCCATACCAGGGCTGTGTTTCCACTGCACCAACACAGTGCCATACCAGGGCTGTGTTTCCACTGCACCAACACAGTGCCATACCAGGGCTGTGTTTCCACTGCACCAACACAGTGCCATACCAGGGCTGTGTTTCCACTGCACCAACACAGTGCCATACCAGGGCTGTGTTTCCACTGCACCAACACAGTGCCATACCAGGGCTGTGTTTCCACTGCACCAACACAGTGCCATACCAGGCTGTGTTTACATCAACACAGGCATCACACCAGGGTTGTAGTTACACCATATTAATGCCTCTGTCACATCAAGGGCCAAGGTTACTAAACATTTACACCAGTGTCACTCAAAGTCTGCCTGAACCGTCCAAATAGCCAGACAGGGGCTGTGTTCACACTGTTATGGTTATGTGCTCCCTAAAAAACAACTATTTTTTAGAGCCCTAGCAGCTCAGTGTAGCAAAAACTTACTTCAGCTCCTGCTGTAATTGGTTGTATGTTTTCTTTAGATTTTCATTTCGCACTGAAACTGGGACATCAGGGATAAACCAAGCTGCAAGGTACTTGATGTAAACAACAATATTCTGAAACAGAAATGCAAATAGTTGTTTCATTTGATACTCTTACTATATTTGCACAACAAGCACCTTACCATATCAGAATTACTTCATTAAAATCCAATAAGATACAAACGAATTGGGCTGTAGAGAGATATTTGTTGCTGTTTAATGGACATCGTCCCATAGAGGATTAAGTGAACTATATAGAGATCTAGGGCTCAGTTCTCCTCCAATGGTGGGTTAGCAGTAGAGCGGGCATGACATCCATCCACACGATTCCATTACTAATCTGTGGAAATTGCTTCCCAGGGCCTTTATTTGCTATGCAGGGCAGGTATGGAGCAGCAATACCTCTCCTGATAGCGGTACCATTGCTTGGAGGGAGGGAATACTGTTTACACAATACTGTGCACATTGGTAGTACAAGTTGAACCTCTCTAGTCCGGGACTCTTTGGTTCGGCAACCTCCCTGGTCTGACATCATTCCTGGCAGGAGGTCACTGTGTCCTGGGGCTGGCTCTTCCTCCTCCTCTCCCAGCCACCTCCGGTGCTCCCTCAGAGGCTGGGTCGGCGCAGAGAGGGAGCGGGGTGTGCAGCGGCCGACTGAGGTGCCGAAGCTGGGCAGAACGCAGCCGGGTCGTTGTGCAGCATTTCGGGCCGACCTGACCGGTGAGGGGGCACTGGGGAGGCGCGGGGGGTGGGAACAGCCGGTCCAAGGACGCAGCGGCCAGCCCGACCTGGGGGAGAGCAGCCAGCCTCAGATCAGCAGTACACTTTATTCCTTTATAACTGTAATGCTTCTGTGTTGTTTGGTTTTGCTTTTTTTAACCGAGAACTCTGTGCAATAGCTCCACGGCATCTCGTGTCAACTGGACTCTGCTGTGGATTGCAGTAAATGTAGCAGGAACCTGTCTGGAAACTTTGCTGACAGTGGGATTTTTAAGTCTGGGGTCGGTGTGACTTCCCATGGTCTGGAAAATTCTCTGGTCTGGCACCGGTCAGGTCCCGAGGGTGCCAGACTGGAGAGGTTCAACCTGTAATGGCCTCTGCTGCAATTTGCAGGTGAGTAAACAGAGTTGCCTTGCCTTTAGGTCCCAGAAATGCTAAAAGTGGTGAGGGGTCTCAGGACCCTAGTACTCATTAAGTGTACTGTACAGAGAAGAGCTATTATTTACCACAAATAAAAGAAGAAAGGCCAAACGAGCAGCGGAAATTTGCCAGAACTGCATAGTATACTCAGAGGTATGTTCGTTTCTGTAGTCACTATACCTGGGGATGAGACAGATGACATGAATAAATTCAACACTTGTGAGCCTGATTCAATCAGAAATAACAAGTAAACATTGGAGAGCATCGCTGGTCCAGCACTAGTGACAATTAATGTTGCAAATACAAAAGAGTGATTAGTAGTAACAGGCAGCACTCTTTACAACCTCCTTTAAAGATTCAGTTACTCTTGTCTGAATTTTGGGGGTCTTATATTGATAGCTTTTTTTTTTAAACACAAATGCCTGCATCAATTTACATAAGATAGGTCCTGAAATGTCTGGGTTCCCACCCAAACACCGGAATTGTGGCAGAAGGAATTTCTATCCGCCAACATTTTTATTATTTGTTCGTGGGACGTGGGTGCTGCTGACAAGGCCAGCCTTTATTGACCATCCATAATTGCCCTTGAGAAGGTGGTGGTGAGCTGCCTTCTTGATCTGCTGCAGTTCGTGTCGTGAAGGTGCTCCCACAATGGCATTGACAGGCCATTGACCCCCCCCCCCCCATCTCAAATAACATGGATGGGGTCATTTTCATATTTGGGGCAGGCAGGCTACAACTATAGGAACACAGCAGAGGCACCTACACCTTCACTTGGTGATTGCTGTCCCACACTGATCTGACATTCTAAGTTAGTCTATTAACACTCCCAATTTTTCTTGAACCTCACCTTTGCTGGATCTGCACCAATCAAGAGTATGTGGCTAGAATTTTCCACTATGACAGAATTCCAGTGCATCTTCAGCCGGGTGGGAGTTCTGCCCACCCCAAAGGCCTTCCCCGGCTGATTAAATAATCACATAAATAATTTTGGTGGGCTCCTGGTGGAATTCCGACCTCGGTTGTGGAGCCTACCTTGGTGAGGGAGGAAAATCCCTGCAACAGGCCCTAGATAGCTGGCTATAACGAGCCAGAATTTGCTGTCAAAATAACGCGAGGTTAATGGCACTCACTATTATTTATGCGCAAACGGTACAGCAACATTAGTTGAGGGCAGATGCGAGATTAAACGTGGAAATCTAAAAGTTGCTATGCGAGATGTGCCACTCCACCGTTAGATTCGCAAAAATGGCATTTCGCTGCCTGCCTCATCACTGAATTGCATTGACTGGAGTGAAGTTGCTGTATTTGAGTGGTAGATATGAACTAAACTCACTACAGAATGTCAGGTCTTGTCATTTCAAGTCTAAGTACCTGTTTACTAACGTGAGAAGTGTTAATTACTGCCAATCAACCTCTCTGCAACTGAAAATTAACTATTGCAAGCGTGGGGCCTCATCCTTCAGGTTGTAATTGTTGTTGGAGATTTAAAAAATGTAAAATATTAAATTTAATTTTTGTAATAAATTTTCCTTTCTATCTCTTCTCTCACGCTCTCTTAATCTTAATTCATTTCTCTCTGTATATTTTTCATTCTGTACCTGATTGCATTTATATAGCACCGGGAAAGTGACAGTTGCTCCCTGGAGAAAGAACCTGCTGTTCTCTCTCAGGATGACAGCATTTGTACTCCCACCACTGCCTCTCGCCAGTGCCATTGCAGCTGCCTGTCAGCCAGATAGCCCAGGGCTGCCACCTATGCCAAGGTGGTGTAGTCTACAGCTGAGCCTTCTAAGCCCAGAGCTGCTCGAGGTCATCCTGCAACACCATCTGCAGTGTTCCCCCATGGAAAGTCAGCAGCCTTCCATCAGCCAAGCTGCAGCCACTGGGGTAACACTGCGTAGGAGCACTAGAATAGGCAAAGGAACACAAAAAACAGACACTAAGGGAATGCACAAGGGCGATTAGTTGACTTTGTTAATGTAATACTGGAATTAATCATTTATAAATTATGTCTGGAAGGTTTGTTTTGTGGTGGCTTTCATTTCTGCATTGTGCCCAAGAGGACACTGTGATGTTCGGTGACAGAGGGATGGTAAGGTGGGGAAGTGTTGAGCAACGGAGATCTGGGGTTTCATTCAGGGGAACCGGAGTCTGATGATCCGCTCATGGACAGTCCGTCTGGAACGGGGATTTGTAGCTGTCTCCTCCCTTCCTCCTCCTCACCCTAATCTTCTTGCTCCTCCTCCTGAGGTGGTCGTGGAACTCGTGGTGGCAAGGGCTGTACCCTCATGATGGCCAAGCTGTGGAGGTTGCAGAAGACCATCACAAATTGGGACATCCAATTCGATGAATACTAGAGAGCTTCTCCCGAGCAGTCAAGGCAACAGAACTGTTGCTTCAGCAGCCCGATGGTCTGCTCGATGAGGTTCATCGTGGCAGCATGGCGGTCATTATATAATTGCTGGCCATGAGTGGTGGGTTGCTAAGGGGAGTCATCAGCCGGGTGTAGAGTGAATAGCCTTTGTCCCAGAGCAGCCACCCTCGGGTTCGCCGTGGTGGTTGGAGGATTGCTGGCACACTGTACTGGCACAGGATGAAGGCATCATGACTGCTGCCAGGATACTGGGCATTCACCATCATTATGTGCTGGTTGTGGTCGCAACCATCTGCACATTGAGAGAGTGGTAGCCTTTGGCGGTTACGGTACATCTCAGTATTGATATGTGACGCCTGCAAAGCCACGTTTGTGCTGTCGATGGCACTCTGCTCCAAGGGGAAGCCGGTATCCTGGCAAAGCCATGTGCGCACTTCTCCTGCTTCTCTTTGTTTACAGAGAAAACAATGAAGTCCCTTCACCTAGAGTACAGAGCTTCTGTGACCTCCCGGATGCAGCGATGGATGGCAAACTGCGAGATGTTTGCTATGTCTCCTGTTCCAGCCTGGAAGGATCTGCTGGCGACAAATCTCAAGGCCACGTTCACCTTGAGGGCCACTGGCAGAGCCGTCGTCACCCTGCTCTGAGGCTGCAGGTCTGGTTCCAAGAGCTTGCAGAGTTCTGTGACCATTTCTTTGGTAAAGTGGAGAATACACTGCTCCTGGCATAGGTGCAGGTAGGAGAAGAGCTCCCTGAAGACCCTAGGTGGGTAAGGCTTCATGTTGAGAACCCTCCTCCCCTTCCTCCTCCTCCTTTTGCGAGCAGATTGTCTTTGCTGCAGCACAAGGGGGACTGCAAGTAGAATCCCCATGACTGGGAGCAAGTGGTGCAGTCAGAGATCTTCCAGTTGCAGCCAATGCTTTTCCAATGTCCAGCAGCACTCCCTGCACACTTTAACAACGTTATAAATGTCTTCCATCAAGCCAGTATTGATATAAACTCTGCAAGAGCCAGTGCAAGAGAAATAATCGACTTACCTACTAGTTGGATGTATCCCTTTAAATAGCGCTGGTGAGGGGTCCCTCATGCAGCTCAATATGTACGGTTAGGAGAGGCTGTTGATTGGAACGGCGACGTCTAAAATGGCAAGTCATGTGTTAAATCAGTGTTACACGCTGACGGGTGTCACGATCTGCCTATTTTGCATACTGCTGGCACATGCATGTCCCACTCGCGCTATCGCCCTCACCAAGATGGCGACCAGCATGGGCCATGCCAGAGGTGGGTTAAAGCGAGGCAGCCGCCATTTTTTTCTCCAAACTGACCTTAACTGCCGACGCTTAGGTGCAGAATTTCGCGACCATGGTGTCAGATAAGGGAAATTAAGTAAAGGATTAAATGTTAGGATACTCATGAATTTATAGGTAAGAAAAGAGCCTTCCCGCAATGGGCTCAGTTTGTAAAGGCCCTGCCTACTGTGTAACTGGACCATATGGACTTGCAAGGGTCCAGATTCAATCTGTACTCTGTGTTGAATTCACTAAGGATGACAATAGGATGCTTCAATTGGACTCCGTGACCTGGGATAGCAAGAGGGGAAATCTGTTAGGATATGAAATTCTAATTATTATCCAGAGACTTCTGCTGGAAAATCTCCATGTGTGGATGCCAAGAGTGGATCTAATATCTTACCTGCAGTAGGTTATTGGAAATCCCACCAACTTTGACCCATCATCCAGAGGAACAGTTCCACTCTCAAAATTCTTCACGTAGAACACAGAGAGGCTGTTATTAACATACCCAGTCAGACAACTGCAAAGGAAACACATGGAGTTCAATTGTGTGACAACAACTTGCACTTTGATAGTACCTTTAATGTGAGAAAATATTACAATGCACTTTACAGAGGCGAAAAATGTATAGGGAAAAGGGTTAGATCACTTAAGGCATAGCCAGAGAGATAGATTTTAAGAAAGCTTTTAAAGGAGAGACAAGGAGCAAAATGCCCCCCTGTTTGGGGGACTCAGATGGGCATGCACTGCTGCTCCTGCTGTCCCCGCCAAAAGAAAAATCCATCCCCTTAAGGGCCGCTGGTTCGGCCGCTCGATCCCTGGTACAAGTGGGTTCAGTGTGTGTGGTACATGCTCCGCCCATTTGTATCTCAAATGTATGTAAAAGGATTCCGATTACAAATGGCCTCCAGCCTGAAGCAGGCAGGAGCTCCGTCCGCCTTTCTCAGGACGCTGTCTAAGATGGTGGCAGCTGGAATACCAGCATAAATAGGGCGGTAAGTGACCTGATGCCATTTTCAGGCTGATACTGTCCAATTTATGTTGGGTGGAGCAAGTTCAAATTTGCCCAATAGCAAGGCAGAGGTGTTGGGGAGAGTATCAGAGTGTGAAGCTAAGAGGCCCTGTGGCTGCACATGGAATAGAAAGAAGGGAATGCGGGGATCAAAGTCTTAAAAGCAGAGGACACATGATGGAATATAGTGCTGAAGGAGGTAAGAAAAGACAAAGTCATGGGAAAAACCTATAGATGAGGACAAATCTTTGAAATCTATGGGATGAGGAGCTAATGATTGTTGGCAAGGACAAGACTAATAGGAAATGGAACTTAGTGCAGGATAGAATGTGGGCAGTGGTGTTTTGGATGAGTTGGTGTTTGTGAAGAGCAAAGTTGGAAGGCTGACAAGACAGTACTTGAGTAATTGAGTTTGATGGTGACTTGAGTATGGGTAAGAGTTTCAGCGACAAAGGGAGTGTGGTGGGCCAGAGGCTAGTGATATTATGAAGGTGGAAATAGATTATTTTGGTGGTGGCTTTGGAAGAAGGTTTGAAGAGCAGCTCAGGATCTAATAGGAAACCAAGACTCAGGGGAGTCAAAGAGAATAACTCTGGTGTTGCTGATGTTGAACTTGATGAAATTCATGCTCATTCAGGGTCAGCTAAGCAGTTTGTCAGCAGTGGCGAATGAGAAGTCAAGAATAGTATTAAAGAAGTAGAGTTGAGCCCATGCCAAGAGGCAACATGTAGATGAAGAAAACAAGGTTGGATTGGGGGGAGGGGTAAAAATGTAAAATTGCAAAACGCAACCCCAAATCCCCCACCAGGGATGGAGACTTGGAACATACCCAGTGACCATGTGTGGATGGGAGAAGCCAAGACTGGTATTCTCTAGTTTTGTTGGGACAGGAGTGGAAACAAGCTAGGGGAATGCTATGGAGATGTACGACAAAGTGGATGGTAATGGAGAGGCTGACCGTATCGAATGTTGGGAGATAAGGTTAGGAATACAGAAGGAGAGCACACTGCAGCCGCAAGCTTCACCTTGGTATCTTTGACCAAGACGGTCTCTCTGTTGTGGGCAAGGCAGAAGCTGAAGTGAAAGGTTTCAAAGAGGAAGTGTTGATAGAAGTTGACATAGAGCTGGGTGATGACAATATGGCCTCGATATTTAGTGAGGCAGGGACGGATCCGGGGAGCGCATTTTTGGGGGGAGGGGAGGCTGTTGGAGAGAGAACCCAGAAATCACAGGAACATGGAGGTCCTTCCGAATTTATTTGCAGCACCTCATTATCATTTCTTTACTTCATTTCCTGCCGAGTAGTTGGCCAAGTTAACATGCTGGCCAGCTGCTGGGTGAGAAAGCTAGATATACAAGGCCTCAGCCGGCATCAGGAAAGTTCAGAGCATGGTGAGGAAGGGAGTGGGGTTTGAGCACAGCAATAGGAGGAAGGGAAAGATCAGAGATTTGTGGTGGGACGCCAGAAACTGGTAATCGGGAGAGAAGGAGGCAAAGCTTGGGGGTTGGCAGAGAGACCACGATCGCAGAAGATTTGTTCAGAAGCAATTCTATAAAAAGCACTAACCTGCTTGATCTGGCAGCTCCCACCTCAATTTTTCTGCCAGGTTTCCGAAGCCCTGGGAAACCCATCTGGCCAGCACTAAATTTAAATCAAGGTTCCAACTGCACTGTGGGAGCCTGATTTAAATATTATAATGAAATGTGTCTCCTCTCCACGATCAGGTCATGCAACCCGCCGCCGTAAAAATGGCAGCGGGCATGTACACGCCGGGTTGAGGCAGCGTTTCGTGATTTAGAATTTTTAACCCCCTCCGACCTTCACCCGCCCATCATAGCAGGGGGCAGATGAAAAATTTAAAATCAACCCCCATGTTTCAGTATTTTAAAGAGATTGAGGGTGAAGGCACACACTTAGGAGAGGGAGCATGGACATTGTCAGTAATGATGGCGTCTGGGCCTCCTCCTCTTCCATGATGGCGGCTGACCTTTCCCCCTCCTTCAGAGACAACTGGGCCTCGACTTCCCCACTGGTGACCTGGCCTCTTCCGAATGGTGAGCATCATGGCTGTGACCTTCCACCCAGAACTCCAGTGGGCCACTGACCCTCCCAATGCCTGACCCCAACCAAGCCCCGAATCACCTACCATCAAGGGCGCTACTCAGCGCTGAGCTTGCGGCCAACATCTCGCCGTAGGCAATTAGGCTCATACAGCAGTGCCTGGTCTCCAGTCGTCTTGGACCCCCTTACCACTGGACCAAGACCTTGCTCAGCTAAGCCCATGTGGTAGCCGGTGTGCAACCCCACATTAAAAGAACTCATGCACAGGCATCTTTCACTCCGTTAACATGAAGTTCGGGACCTGGAACGTCAGGACCCTCATGGACAACACCAGCAGCGACAGGCCGGAACGCCGCACTGCCATAGTTGCCCGGAAACTTAAGATGCTTTGATCAGAAATCAAGCGCAGGCAGCAGAAAGAGCATGCGGCAAACCAGTCCCACCCACCCCTTCCCTCAACGACATCAGTATTGGGAAAATGTTGGAATCAATCATTAAGGATGAAATAGCAGCACATTTGGAAAGCAGTGACAGGATCGGTCCAAGTCAGCATGGATTTATGAAAGGGAAATCATGCTTGATGAATCTTCTGGAATTTTTTGAGGATGTAACTAGCAGAGTGCACAAGGGAGAACCAGTGGATGTGGTGTATTTGGACTTTCAAAAGGCTTTTGATAAGATCCCGCACAACAGATTGGCGTGCAAAATCAAAGCACATGGTATTGGGGGTAATGTACTGACGTGGATAGAGAACTGGTTGGCAGACAGGAAGCAGAGAGTCGGGATAAACAGGTCCTTTTCAGAATGGCAGGCAGTGACTAATGGAGTGCCGCAGGGCTCCGTGCTGGGACCCCAGCTATTTACAATATACATTAACGATTTAGATGAAGGAATTGAATGTATTATCTCCAAGTTTGCAGATGACACTAAACTGGGTGGCGGTGTGAGCTGTGAGGAGGACGCTAAGAGGCTGCAGGCTGACTAGAACAGGTTAAGTGAGTGGGCAAATGCATGGCAGATGCAGTATAATGTGGATAAATGTGAGGTTATCCATTTTGGGGGCAAAAACACAAAGGCAGAATATTATCTGAATGTCGGCAGATTTGGAAAAGGGGAGGTGCAACGAGACCTGGATGTCATGGTTCATCAGTCATTGAAAGTTGGCATGCAGGTACAGCAGACGGTGAAGAAGGCAAATGGTATGTTGGCCTTCATAGCTAGGGGATTTGAGTATAGGAGCAGGGAGGTTTTACTGCAGTTGCACAGGGCCTTGGTGAGGCCTTAGCTGGAATATTGTGTTCAGTTTTGGTCTCCTAATCTGAGGAAGGACGTTTTTGCTATTGAGGGAATGCAGCGAAAGTTCACCAGACTGATTCCAGGGATGGCTGGACTGACATATGAGGAGAGACTGGATCAACTGGGCCTTTATTCACTTGAGTTTAGAAGGATGAGAGGCCATCTCATAGAAACGTATAAGATTCTGACGGGACTGGACAGGTTAGCTGCGGGAAGAATGTTCCCGATATTGGGGAAGTCCAGAACCAGGGGACATAGTCTTAGGATAAGGGGTAGACCATTTAGGACTGAGATGAGGAGAAACTTCTTCACTCAGAGAGTTGTTAACCTGTGGAATTCCCTGCCGCAGAGAGTTGTTGATGCCAGTTCATTGGATATATTCAAGAGGGAGTTAGATATGGCCCTTACGGCTAAAGAGATCAAGGGGTATGGAGAGAAAGCAGGAAAGGGGTACTGAGGGAATGATCAGCCATGATCTTATTGAATGGCGGTGCAGGCTCGAATGGCTGAATGGCCTACTCCTGCACCTATTTTCTATGTTTTATATGTTTGTCCCACCTATGACAGACTGTGGTTCTCATATTGGACTGTACAGCCACCTAAGAACTCATGTTAAGAGTGGAAGCAAGTCTTCCTCGATTTTGAGGGACTGCCTATGATGATGATGAAGTCAGTAATAAAAACAGAAAATGCTAGAAATCTCAGCAGGTGAGGCAGCATCTGTGGAGAGGAAGCAGAGTTAACGTTTCGGGTTCTGATGAACGGTCATCGACCCGAAACATTAACTCTGCTTTCTCTCCACAGATGCTGCCTGACCCGCTGAGATTTCCAGCATTTTCTGGTTTTATTCCAGATTCCAGCATCTGCAGTATTTTGCTTTTGTAATAGACATTGTCAGCATCATTGGGCCAAGGAGAGGTAATTGTGTGATGAGAATTGTGTCATGGAGGAAATGAACTTGGTGGCTGTGAGGGAAATGGGGGAGAAATTGCAAATACGGGATTGGGTAGGGTGGGGCTGAGAAGAGTCCATGGTGGGGAGGAGAAGGAGAGGAGATGACTGAAGCAGTTGAATGATGATCTTGATCTTGAGACAAAAAAATCCAGGAACTCCTCATATTCAGTGTTGGAAGTGAAGGTGGGAGAGCAGAGGAATAGTGTTATAGGAGGCTGTCTGTTGAGAAAAGGAGCCTGAAATTGTCCTTACTCTCCAAGATAATCCTGGAGTATTGGAAGGATTTGGACATGTTGCATGTGCAAAAAAGGGGACTAACACCTGTTTGGTGCCTTCTTTACCAAATTGGTTTGCCCTCAATGCAGCCAGGGCTGGTCCGGCTGTGTTACGAGAAATCTGGTCTACATGCAGTCTAAGAGGGAGCTTGGGCTGCGAAAACAACTCAAAATACACAAGCAGTTTACAGGTTAAAGAATTCTCTTCTCCTTGAGGCTTAAACAATCTCAGAATAAGGGGTCTTCCATTTAGGACTGAGATGAGGAGAAACTTCTTCACTCAAAGGGTGGTGAATCTTTGGAATTTTCTATCCCAGAGGGCTGTGGAGGCTCAGTCTTTGAGTATGTCAGGGATCGCTAGATTTTTGGAAGTGAATCAAGGGTTATGGGGACAGTGCAGGAAAGTGGAGTTGAGGTCGAAGATCAGCCATGATCTCAATGAATGGCAGAGCAGGCTCGAGGGGCCAAATGGCCTACTCCTGCTCCTAATTTTTATGTTAACAAGGAAGGAAGGGTTGGAGATAGAGGGGTAATACAGTTTTAGCAGTCAAAATGCTTCTTCAACTCTATTATCCCAATGCTCCTCCCTTACATACACACTTACAGCATAAGTATATGAATGTACTCCTACAGATTGTACTGTACATTTAGAATTCACATGATGTACTTACTTTGTTTGGGGTTTGCTTTGATTCAGACAGTGACTATATCGGTAAAGGTACACCTGTTGAGGGATGAAATCTGATGTGAAGGAGATCACCAACCCATTTCCCATAATAGCAAGAACACCGATTACTTCCAGAATCTGCAGCCATATTCCTGGGGCACAGACACAGAGACATCTGTCACCTAACATTTACTTATTGCCACAATGTACCAACTCAGAGAGCTTGAGTATTTCTTTTTTGCAGGTTTGCTTTGTTATTTCTTCTCCACTCCTTTCTTTAAGTTACTGATAGTTCCATTGATATCACGTGGCCTCCAGTACCTTGCCCAAGTGGCAATTCATGTTTGAGCTGAGACACTGAAGGAACAATATTGTGAATTACACTCCTAGTATGCAGTCATGCCCACTGTGAGTGCATATTGGGAATGCAGGCATCCACCGCAATGATTTTCCATCCAGATCAATGCACACCTGAATTCCAGATATGCACGCTTGGCTGGTGAGGGTCTATGCTTGAGGCATGGTTTCATAAACTTACTCTACGACTGTTGACAAATTACTTGACCATGGAGGTGATCATAGTTGATCCTGAACACCCAATATCGACACAAAGGCACTTCCCAACAGTTGGGCCCCTGGTTGATTTTGTACTCCAAGAGGCTCTGACACTAACTATGCTACTCCAACTGAAATAAGCTAATTTAGCACAGACTTGAATTGAATCTGCATGTGAAACTATGAGGTCTAGTCTTCTATCGGACAAGCATGTCCAATTCCCGACTGCATAAGATTGGTTCAGCTGAATTACAGACAAGTAGTATTGACAGGTTGGATGAGGTGATCCAGTAATGGAACTAATCAAATCATAAACCTAGAGACCATGTACCTGAATCACTGGAACTCGCATCCAGACTTCATCAATCGTGCACCGCCCAGAAGACTGTTTAGAATGGAAACTAACGGCCATAAACTGCCCAGAATATCGCTGAGCATTACTTTCGGCATCTCACCCATATATCGGCCAAAAGATCGCTCGCCCAAAAATTCGCTGGAGAAAAGCTGCACTCACCTGACCGTAACCCGGTGGTATGGACGCCATTTTGTAATTCGGAGGACTTTTCATAAAAGGCTGCTTCTTCATGGGAGTTTTGAATTAATTTGTGAGTGCTTTTAAGGTGGTTTAACATCTTAACAACCATTAAATCATATTGTGGTCAATCTGAATTTTTTATTGAGTTTTTGAAGGACAATTTATTAATTCTGAATACATATAATATGTAATGGGACCTGTAATTTCTCAGTCAGTATTGTTGACTACTCACACACTGCAGACTAGAGATGGGATAAAGTATATTGAAGGGCATTATGTGTCCAATCAAAGAGATGGCAGACGGCTGAGGAGGAGGAGACCTTACACCCGACGCACTTACAGGAATAAGCGGTCAATACCTGGACTTGTCCGAGAACACGTGCCTTAGGAGGCTGCGCTTCCGAAAGGAGGTCATCAGCGAAATATGCCAGCTCATTAAGGGAGGTCTGCAGCCTAATAGCACTATCAGGACGGCACTGCCCGTTGTCAAGGTTACTACGGCACTTTCCATCGATGCATCGGACTCCTTTCAGGCCTCAGCTGGCGACATTTGTGGTATCTCTCAGCACGGCACACTTTGCTGCATTCGACAGGTGACTGAAGCCCTTCATGTAAGCAGGATGGACTTTATAAACTTCCCTATGACCAGGGAGGCACAGGCTGAGAGGGCTTTGGGTTTCTCAAGAATAGCAAACTTCCCCAAGGTGCAGGGAGCAATAGACTGTACGCACATCGCCATGTGAGCACATTTTCAGGATGCAGTGATGTTTTGTAATCGAAAGGGATTCCACTCCCTGAATGTGCAGCTCGTTGTCGACCACATGCAAATAATCATGGCAGTAAATGCAAAATTTCCAGGGAGCATCCATGATGTGCATTGTCTCTGACCTGTTTAACAATCAGCCACAAGGTCACGGTTGGATGCTGGGGGATAAAGGATATGGCCTTGCCAGCTGGCTGATGACCCCCCTGCGTAAGCCGCAGACAGAAGCCAAGAAGCGATACAATGAAAGCCACATTGCCATACTCAATATTGTCGAAAAGACAATTGGAGTGCTTAAGCAGCGCTTCAGATGTTGGACCACTCAGGAGGCAAATTACAATATCACCCTGAGCAAGTCGCTCAATTCATTGTGGTGTGCTGCATGTTGCATAACTTAGCTATCAGGAAGGGACAAGAATTGCCAGATGTGACTGCCGGTCCACCTCAGGAGGGGAGGCGGAAGAGGAGGTGGACAAGGACCTCGGGGACGACAATCAGGCTGGCATTGAAACCATGCCCCCACCCCAACCCGGACCACAGGAAAGGGCCCATGGTAGTTATGCAGCAGCAAGACTGTTGTGTCCACAGCTCATAAATGAATGCTTTGCTTGAGCTCACGTTGGTGGTAGTTACGCAGCTGCAAGACTGTTGTGTCTGCAGCTCATAAATGAACGCTTTGCGTTACATTGGTGACAGTTACAGTTACAGTTGATTTATGTTATGTTTAATATTTGCCTTACCTGGCCTAGCCTCGCCAGTGTTTGCAAACTTTGTATATGCTTAACTTTTCTGTTATTTGAAGACACTGCACAACAATGATAAGTTAAATAATTTTTTTAATGTTATTACTACAATTTTTTTTTTAACAAACATATCATCAAGTTAAAACCATGTACCCTCCTCCCCCACCCCAGTGAAACATTTATAAATAACAAATTTTATAAATAACAAATTTTATTAACACCCATGTAACCCCCCTCCGCCACCGCACTCCAACAGTGAAAATGTTTTAAATTAACAACTACAATAACAACAGCAACAACATAATTTAAAAAACAATTAAAGATATAACAGACACCCATCCAACCACACAACATTCAACAATTTTTTTTAACAAACACAAGAACAATTATAACAATCCACACACTCCTTACCTGCAGCCACGCCTCTCCTTTTCTTTCCACCCCATGTCTGTACCCCACCTCTTCCCCTCCCCCTACCAACTCCAAGCCGCTTTGCAACAGGGCACCTCAAGCGCTGCTTCGGTGTGGGGGGGCGGTGACAGCAGGTCCATTGATTGGGCTGTTGATGGAGAGGATGTTTCCGAGTTAGAAGCAAGAGCTTCCTCCTGACTCGCATGTATTCTTAACAATGGAGTACAGCACCTTGGGGTGCAGTGCCGTATTCCGGGACCACTAGCTGTCCTCTGGCATCCATGGTCTCGGCTATTCTTTCCAGCACCACTACTATCCGCGTCATCTTCAAGGAGATGATCGCAGACAGAGCGGCAACCTGGTCAGATAATCCGCCCATTGCCTGGAGGAATTCTCGACCTATATCGACGCTCGTCCTGAACAAATTGACCATGTCCACACTAAGATCCACTGGTCTCAGAGCAGTCCAACCTCGCCGAACCAACCTCCGTGGGATCGGCGCAGGCATGGAACCACTCGGGGTGCCTTGCTGTAAAGCGCTTGGCCCCGTTACCTCCTCGGTCGAAGAGGACGTGGCCGCAGGGACACAAGATAATTGGGCTGCAGGCTCCTCCTCCATGTCCTCACTCTGCTCCATGGAAAGGAGGACCTGCAGGAGTACAGGAGAGGCTCTTGCCTCCTTGCCTCCGGAGACAACAGGTGCAACTTGAACTTGGACCTGGGGATCCTGTGAAGGATAATGCCGAGCAGGGCGAATCTGGGGTGACTGGGGAACCTGGAAGGCTTGTTGACCTAGAAGACATAAATGAGACAGTAGAAGAGAAGGGGATTCCAGGGTCACATGAGAATGCTTATGCTACGCAGGCATATACACGAAGAGCAACACTACTGCTATAAATACTGACAGACCTCATATATAATTAACATCATGACAGTACAGAATCTGCATTGCATTACAATGATATTTCATGATCCCATCATTAATTACGTAACATTAAATAACACCACATCAATCATATGTTATACTGAAATGGCATTAAATGAAATCCCAATGGTTTATACATTACTCACGTAGCACTATCACTGGTTCAGCACCACTACGGTTGGCCGACTTGTTGTGCAGCCCCACCAAGGCCAACGTCCTGTCCTCAAAGTCTGTTAAAGGGGAATGATCTCCTGGTCCCCCTCCAATGCGCCTCTGCTCGACCCGATTCTTGGACAGTTTTTTCTGTAAAGGTGTCAAGGGCATGGCATGGCATAAGATCATTGCCTAGAAACTATTACAGATAGACATATATCAGATTACTGACAGATATCACATTATTATTATTACTATTACATGACACAACACAACACACACAGCACACAGACAATCCCCAATTAGTCATCCCATGCTAATCATTGTCAATGTTAATGTTATATGCTAATACACTTCATATTAAATGCATGGTTATATCTACCGTCATAGAATAACTTGAATAAGATTGAGGTTAGGATTAAACACATGACACCAAGATTACCAGCCTAACTACAATCCTGCAGATCTACATTTACAATAAGCATTGCATCATCACAACTTATTAAATAAATAAATGTAATACTTACTCTGCCGGAACCAACGAGGTCGTTCCAGCGCTTGCGGCACTGGTTTGGCTCTGTTACGTTGAGCGTGGATGCAGACACGACCTCCGCGATTTCAGCCCATATTCGCTGGTACATCTGCGGGGGCGGGGGTGGGGGCGGGGGGGGTTTCCCACGACCACCCTGGGTCAATTGGGCCCAACGACTTTCCACCTCCTGAACCAGGGCAGCATTGGCCCCATCAGAGAAGCGCTTTTCACAAGCCGTCCTCCAATCTCCTCTTCCAATTGGGCCACATCTTCCTCTCCACTCATAACTTCTTCAACTTGAGCTTCCTCAACTAATTTAATATTCATATTGAAAACGGAGTAATAATTCAATAAATCAATAATTCTACCTCTCTCCAATCAATACCAGCTTCCACCTCTCTCTCTCTGTCTCCTTCTCTCTTCTACACATGTGCAGGTGACCCCTAACCTCCCAAAATGCAGGAAAAGCCCGTTGCTATGGATGCCGGCCTTGCACGATGGAATAAATTGGTAACACCCATTTCACATCGCTACGGCTAACGCCCAAAATTAAAAAGTGGAAACTAGTGGGTTTTAAAATGGGCGATAGTCCAGCAATCACAAAAACAAATATAATCGCTAACGCCAGAAATACCGCCCACTTTTAAGCGATCTGGACACTAATGAAAGTCTAGTCCTAAGACCTAAACCAGAAGACTGGGAAGTTTTCACTTAGACTAAGAACTTACAGTTGGACCAAGCCAGAAATATACGCTTGAACCAGAGACTGGCCTTTGATCAGAGAATTCCTGCGTAGATTACAGCAACAAAGCACTCACTCCTGGACTATGATTCCTGTGAACCTGCTGCCAGAGCACAAGGCTAGAGAAGTCACACCTGACTCAAGAATATGGGGCACATTTCCACTTTAGTGCTTGGGTGTAAAACATTGCCTGGAAGGAGTGCATAGAAGAAAATCAGTCAGGGAGGACTGCATTGCCTGTCATACACCCTGTCTGAGTTTCCATTTATTAATTTAAATAAACGGAAAATAAGGCTGGCTGCATTACGAATGCGTAATCCTCCACATCCATTTTTCTTCTATGTGTTCCAACCAGGCAATGCTTAATACATCGAAACATAAAAAATAGGTGCCTAAAGCTAATATCTAAATACCTAAAGCTAAAGAGATAAATCTGCCCTGATGTGTCAAGAACTTTGTGCCAGCTGGACCATGGCACAGCTAACACCTACTATTGATCACATTGTGCACAAATAATTTGTCAGGCAGTAAAAAATCTTCTATAGTTTGGACTAATATAGATCAAACTATACTTTGTCATGAGTACACATAACTAAATTTCCCTCAGTACCACACAACAAAATAAACAGCGTTGGTCAAAGTCTTACCAATATCTTTTGCTTTCCGTGGTATCGGTCGTTTGAGAAGCCAAACCATCTTTTTGGCATCCAATCGAATTTCAAATAGGTTAATCACCAATGCAAGTAATGGAGCCAACGGGAAGGCTGCAACAAATATTGTGGTGAAGCCGTACTGAATTGCTGAAAAGGAAAAGAGATGGTTGACAAATCCATCACAACCACCTACAAATGAAAGCCCACACTCACTGCCAAGGCTCAAACTGATAATGGTCCACTGGCCAAGTACTAGAGGCTACCCACCACCCATGTAGCCATACCCCTGCCTTCAGGAGAGGAGATTCAGGAAGAAAGCTGAATGAATAAAACATCCAAGCAACTCTGCGTGCAACTGGCTGAGCAACATGGAGTACAGGATAGAAAGCAACTATGAAAACTTCATAATCTGTGAGATTGCTGCTAATTCAGGGCACAAAACACATGAACCTAAAGATCCTTGTGTTGAGTTGCAATTGTTTGTAATCCGGCAAAGAAGGACCCACCTTCTTGGTCTCATAGAGAAGGAAGCATATGAAAGGCATAATCCAGGGCCAGTGAAAGGAAGTGGCCTTGGCAGTGACTGTCACCTCTAGCAACTCCTGTATAGCTACTCAATATCAGAAGTTAATAATCTCTCCAGGGAAACCAAGGTAACAGGAGGCAGCCATACCTTTTAACACTGCACTATCATATTTACCAGTTACAGCCATCTTGCCCTCACTGTCTTGAACATACACAATTTGCTATCAACATGTAGGATTTACCACAATACTCTTCACATCCCTTCCTTTTCCTGCATGTGTTAGCATAGCTTAGTGGTCTTGTCTTGTTTCTGAAATAGAAGACTGTGGGTTCATGTCTCACTCCAGTGGCTTGAATACATAATCTCGGCTGACATCTCAATGTGGTACTACATTGTCAGATACGCTATTTTTCAGGTGGGATGGGTGGGGGGGATGGGATGCGGGAATTATCACCCAATTTGGGACAGTAAAAAAAAGAGCTAAATGGATCTTTAAGACTACTGCCTCAAATCTACCCCAAAACTGCACCAGCATTCTCCTTCCAAAACACTACTAGAGCCCTTTAAGACATGCTAAAAGTGTCTGCTGTCTCATTTGAATGGGTCAATGGGAAGTGGCCAATCCATTCCCTTCCTTTTGCGCCGCAAATAAATAACACCACTATAAATCTAACGGCATCACGTATCCCTGAGGAAAATATAGCTTGTTTGGTGTGTCTCTCAGATTTGTGTGTTTTTGTCTGCATAACATTAAAACACTGAGGATCATCACAACTTTTGCTGCTGCTTTTACTCAGCTTTGGGATAAGTACTTCATATTGCTACATTATGAAGAGGAGGAGGAGGATCGCATGCAAGAGGCTAGATTAGAGGCTCTTAGAATGAGGCATTAAAAGAAGGCATCTCTTCCCTACACACGAGCACTCAATCACCAGGGTTGAGAAATTAAGGTTTTGCCTGGACTTCGCTGAACATCTGTGCCTCAGAAGGCAGCGTTTCCCTCCCAGATACTATTGGGCAAGTATGTCAACAGTCAATGGCGGCGAAATTGCCTTCCGCCCCAAACAGAGTGGGTAATTCAAATAAAATGAGTATTCTCCGCCCACTGATTTTGGTCTCTTAAACTTTTTCAAATTGTCCGGGTGGCTGTGGGGCGGAAATGCATCAGGAGCAGGGTGGAAGGCGGGCGATGTCATCAGCGCTGCGTTGAGCTGTGTCATGCTGATGCATAGAAATGTACCTCCCCTTCAGCTAAAGGGGAGGGCCGCTGCGAGCTCTGCAGCCACTTTAGTGGCGCCCATTGGGCTACCAGGGAGGGCTTTGGCCGAGCCAGCGGTCTGGCACCCAAGAGGGGGTCGCAGCAGAGCACCCTCCCCTTTAAAGGCGGACGCACCACCCAGCGACTGGCAGCTTCCCAAAGGAAAAAGCTGCCGGGAGCACCGAGTGGTGGCGGCTCCACTCCCACAGGGCAATTTCCCTCGCGGGATGGAAAGGGGTCACCGCCGGATAGTAAGGGATCGGTGCGTGCCCGAACCCCATTTCCGCCACCCCCGCCCCGGGGGCAATTTCTGATGGGTCGGCCCATCGGCCTTCCCCCGGTCAGAAAGGCCTTACTGCCCCATTAATAATGGAACTTAAAGAGTGGGGTAATTCCGGCCCCAATATATTCTAGCAAATGTATTCCAGAGGAACTGCCTAACATCCAGTCTATTCCTACTATTATATAGTTTAAAATCATGTCCTCAGGTCCTCCCCAATCGGTTAAACCAGAATAATCTATCAATAAACACATTATCCAGCCCTTTTAATTATTTTATAGACCTCTATCAGGTCACCTCGAAGTTTAAGCTGCTCTAAGTAAATAGGCCCTTAAGCCTATCTGAGGTAGGAATCATTCTCATTGCTCTCCTCTGGACCTTTTCAAGGCCATGTGCGAGGACCAAAACTGGGCAATCTGACCAGAGACCTATAGAGACAGACTGATTTATACTGAATGGTTACATAGAATTACATAGAATATACAACACAGAAACAGGCCATTCAGTCCAACCAATCCATGCTGGTGTTTATGCTCCACTTGAGCCCCCTCTCATCCTTTCTCATCTAATTCTATCCCTTCTCTCCCATATGCTTATCTAGCTTCGCTGTAAATGTATCTAGATTGTGTTCTATTAATACATCCCAACACCTTTTTAACTTTAGCTAAAGCTTCGCTACATTGGTCATGAATCTTCAGTGTTCCCTGCACAATACCACCGTGATCTTTTTCTCTCTCTACCTCTTGCAGTATTGTTCCCCTGCAAATGATACATGTATTCAGTGCTGACCCTACCAAAATACATGATCAAAATACCAAAGTACATTTATCTCAGTTAAATGCCATTTGCCATTGTGTGGCCCACTCCCCTAGCACGTCAAAATCGTTTTGCATTTGATTGTACTCCTTTACTGTCTTAGACCTTGTGACAATTTTTGTGTCATTTGCAAACTTACTGACCATACTCCAAACACTACTATGTTCCCTGCTGCTGCCCCTCATCCTCCAGCCCCAAAGGCAGTGACCAATAACATGCCTAGGACTGAACTTTGGGGCACACCACTAGTGACGTCCTGAATCACATCTCACAAGGGCCAACAGCTGTCAGCCTCTCCCGCCTCCCTTCCTATCTATTTTCCTCAAAGAAGCTTTATGTGCTTTAAAATGCAACTTCAATAAAAACAAATTAGATTGATGAATTACACTATATGCCTCTATATCAGTCTGTCTGTCGCTCTCAGTCTCATAGGTGTTAGAATTGAGAACCATTGTCTCACAGATGTAAGCCTTTAGCAATGACCTTAGTGTTAATAAAATACAGGTGAGATACTGTTTTTCACTCCATCACACAACAGTCTCTCTGTTTAACAAAAAAAACTGAATTAAGTTTTTGAAAATTGCTCTGTAGCTTTATTTCAAATAAATCTGGCAAACAACTCAGAAAGAATAAGAATATAAATAATTAAAACAAATATTTCATCAGCTGATTGCACCTGAAGCATCCTAGGAAATTAGGCACACTCCACATGTTCAGATTACACAATCCAAATTCAGCCCACAGAGTCACAAAAATTAAAGGTTAGATTTTCGACTTACCGCCCGGTGTAACACAGGCATTGCGGATTGGCTACCTGCTATAGAAACCACCTCATTTTCATTTCTATTGAAATCAATGGAAATGAAAAATGGACAGCTTTCTGCAATACTAGTATCGTGACTAGCTGGCAAGTTGTAAAATATACCCCAGCAAGTACACCCCAGGCTTTTGGAAGAGACTGATGCCTTCAAGTAAAATTCTTAACAACACAATATTGGGTTAGAATTTCACCTGGGATCGCCCATTTAACGCCCATTTTGGACAAAAATGTAAATTACTGCCCTGTACTGCCCGTTTCATCTCCCGATTGTCGCCAGTGGTAATTTGGGCCTACGATTACCGCCAGCGTTGTTGCAAATCGCCCGCCCACATTTGCCGCCCAGAAATCGCGCAAAATTCTCCTCCCCCTCCCCCTCACCCCATAGCGCAAGTGTTCACAAAAAAGTATTTTTTAACGCCCGCTACTGCCTGTTATCACTTCGATCAAAAGCGCCCATTTTTTATGTACTTATCTGACTTGGGCCCAGCATTATGCTCCCTCCATTTTGTTTTAGCATTGAAGGTATTTACAGTGGCCCAGGAAGACCGTTGCTAATCAATAAAACCTCCATATCTGTTAGACATCAGTAAAAGTAGAAGCTAACTGCCGATTAGTAGGCCGTAATGCCATATTTACTTGTTGGTGATAAAATAAAATAAAAATAAAATAAAATTTTACAATAACAAGCATCATATTGACCCAAACATGTCAGAACTCAAGCCACAATGTAATCAGCCAATTGTGAAGAGAAGTGTCTGTGGAAAATTTCCCCCCAAAATATACAAACTGTCTGGGACAGGCGCATAGCTGAAGCATGTTGTAATCTCATATGCCTGCCCTTCTAATCCCTCGGAACCTTTACTTTGCTCTACACTCTCTTCCCTCATTCCCTTAGCTCTGGGCTTCATTCTTTTTTTAAACAATCTGGCTCCAAAGTAGACCCACCCCCTCCCCTCCCTCATCCTTGCCCCCAGTCCCCTCGTACACATGTCAACCATTACCGGCTCCTTTAAACCATAACATTACAGACCAACGTTCCGTGAAGTCTTTACTCGCTCTCATCTGCCGGAGCCACCTTTTGCTTCTGAGCTGCGCTGGCTCATTTCACATAGAACTCAAATTCAAATATTCTCCGGATAAAACATGGAGAAAGAATGGGAGCAGATATTGGAAGTGTCCATAAAATGCTTAGAGGACTGTCTCATTCTGGCTTGCCAAAGAAACAGCCTCCAAAACAGCCAAATAAAGGGCTCAAAATTGGCCAAGAGTTGCTCCATTTTTTTTTTGGAGCAATTTGATTTTTCTGGAGTATCTTAAAAATCCACGTTTTGCACATTTAATTTGCGCCAGTGTAAGTGAGTTAGATAGGATTTTTTTTTGTGTCGTTTTTTTCTTAAAAGGGAGCGTTACCAGCCACCTACGCCCGTTTTGGCCATTTAGACCACTTTTGGACAGCTAATAGTTGCTCCAAACTAACAGACCAGTGTATGTGGCCACTTGTGGCCGCACAGAAAACCCTTACAGAGAGTTAAGAAATCAGCGCAGATAGGTACATCTGTGACCATTCGGCCAGAGATAGGGTGGGAAGGGAAGCGGAGAGGACCTTGCAAAGCACTAAACAAAGCACAACAACATTCAAGAAGCATAAAAACATTCAAGAAGAAATAAAAAATAAAACTAAGTCCTATCTTCCTATCAAAACTCGGCCCGAGAAGTCAGCGGGCCAGCCGGTGCGGGAGGCCACTCGGCCGGGGATAGGGGCGGGACGACGGGGAGAGCACAGGCCACCGACATCCAAGCAGAAAACTACTTCTAAGCTAAACTGCCAACCTGCCAAAGGAGACATGGAACTTCTACTTCCACTGGGTATTTGACTGACTCTCTCTCTGACTGATTCTCTCTCGAACTCTCTCTCTGACTCTCTGACTGACTCTCTCTCTGACTGACTCTCTCTCTGACTGACTCTCTGACCTACTCTCTCTCTGACTGACACTCCCTCTCTCTCTCTGACTCTCTGACTGAAACTCTCTCTGACTCTCTCTCTGACTGACTCTCTCTGACTGACTGACTCTGACTGACTCTCTCTCTCTCTCCGACTGACCCTCTCTCTGACTGACTCTCTCTCTGACTGACTGACTCTCTCTCTCTCTGACTGACTCTCTCTCTCTCTGACTGACTCTCTGACCTACTCTCTCTGACTGGCTCTCTCTCTGACTGACTCTCTCTCTGACTGACTCTCTCTCTGACTGACTCTCTCTGACTATTTCAGCGAATGTAGTTCTAGCCCGGCGCGCGTCGTGAGGCCACTCAGCCTGGGATAGGGGCAGAACGCATTGGGCCCCACGCTGCAGCAAGCACACAGAGACTGGGGCAGGAGCTAGACCGCATGCGCGAAACCTCCAGTGTGCATGCGGAGAGCTGCCGACACTGTTTTTCGAGCGGGGCCCTAGCTCCGCACCCTCATCGACAGACCACGCTGTGCCAAGCTATGGGAGAGGCCACAGAGTGGCCAGAATCCAGAGACATCTTTTCAGCGCCGTTTTCAGCCCACAAAGTCGGCGCATCCCTGGTGAGTGCGCCGAAAAAACAGGTGGGCCAATTTTGAGCCCAAAACACTGGAGAAGCTGATAATCCCACAGGAGTCCCACAGTTTCCAAGCAATTATTCGGAGTCAATCCTAGGAGAGGGATTTGCAAAAGAGCAGTGGAGTAGTTAAAGAAGCTGTACCATACGGGGATGGAAAGCCTTCAGTTTTTCAGTTCAATTCACAAAAGAATAAAAAGTAAGGCTTGCATGGATCAGCTGAAAAGATAGAAACATGGAAACATAGAAAAACATAGAAAATAGGTGCAGGAGTAGGCCATTCGGCCCTTCGAGCCTGCACCACCATTCAATAAGATCATCCTCGTAGGACTGCTCCTGGGCATGGCCAAGGGGGCCATCAGCCGGTCCAGGCAGTGGGTGGTCGAGGGGGTCATTCAGCCCGACTGCCTGCCTCTCTTCCGTGGTTACGTCCGAGCCAGGGTGTCCCTGGAGATGGAGCGCGCGGTGTCCACTGGTACGCTCGTGGCCTTCCGCGAGAGGTGGGCGCCGGAGGAACTGGAGTGCATCATCATCCCCGGCAACCAAATTTTAATTTGATCATTAATGTTTAAAGCTTAATTTGTCTTTGTTTGTTGGTTTTTGTGCCCCCTCGCCCTATTAGCCAGGGGGCACTTGTATAATTTGTGTTTTTAGTGCCCTCAAAAAAACACACAAAAAAAACAAGGGGGCACTTGTTTGAAAGTGTTTGGAGTATGAGCCCCCTTTAACCAGGGGACACTTGATTAAAATGCACAACTAAAATAGTTGTAGAGCTGTTGCATTGTGAGTGGCTTAGCCAGTTACGTGATGTTCACAAGACTCAATAATACCCCAGTCAGTTTGGTCTAGGTCATCCACGATGAGGTATGCATTTACAAAGGACACCGGCAATCACACATTTAAAGTTGTGTTTCCTAAAAGTTGTCATGTGGGACGTATTTTCCCCTTCCCAGAAGTGAGTGAGGCACAGTACAAAAATGGTTTACAATTTCATATAAAACTTGTAATTTGTATTAAAATTAAACTTTAACAAAGTTATAAAATAACATAATTGTTCTGCATGAAAATTTTGACAAAAAAAACCATTATGAACAACAAACAGCAACAATAACAACAACATGAACAACACTCAAACCACCCCTGCACCCTCCCACAATTCTACCTGCGGCCACCTTTCCCAACGCCTTTCCTCCCAATCCCCCCACTGACCTTTGGCCCTGACCCCCTCCTCCCACTGTCAATACCCCTGGCCCTGACCATGCCGGGACCAGTACACGTGCAGCAGCAGAACAACTCGAACATGACTGCTGAGATCGGGGGGAGGGGGTGGGGGCGACAATGGCAGCGCTATCTGTGGGGGTTCTGGAGAAGGTGGGGGTGCTGAGGACCCATCTTCAAAGTCAGAAGAAACTAGTTCCTCCCGACGATCAGGTGCTGTCACCATTGGTGGTATGGCACCTTGGGGTGCAGTGCCATATCCCACGACCGTCGACTGCCTCATAGCATTGGCATTGGCAGTCTGGGTGTTCTCCCTCACCGTGGCAATCAGCTCCGTCATGTCCTCCGATCGACGGGCTGCTAAAGCCACGATGTTTCTGGACAACCCAGCAATGGCCTGGAGGAGCTCTCGACTCAAGTCACTGGTCATCCTGGACAGTCCCACCATGTTCAGGCTCGCATCTACCTGTCGCGTAGCATTCCCACTTCGGCGGATCAGCCGCCGCGGATTCACCATGGAGTTCGGCCGCTTTGTCCTGCTTCCACGGGCCGGAATCCAGGGAAGTTGGATTCCGCCGAGGAACCGGTGGCCACAGGTAGAAAAGCCCCTTGAAGTCCCGCCACCCCTCCCTCCTCCTGCACCACCACCGTTACATTGCTTTGAGGAGTCTTCTCCTGCTCCTGCAGCACCATCTCCTCCGTCTCTTCCATCATCGTCTCTTCATTTGCTCTTCCCTGCAATGACTCCTCTCGGGGAGGGGCAGGCGGCTCCACCTGTGCAACTGTAAAAACACAGCATTAATGGTTGGAGCCAGGGGAGGAGAGGGGAGGGGTCAGAGGTAACATCAGAGCTATTCACTTTGCGCAGACTTATGTCAAGAACAAACATATATTATCGAGAATCATAACATGAAACTATCATAAGCAAAGTAGACAGAAACTACATGGCATAACAAAACTTGAGTCCCAAACAGTTTGCTTTCCAAGTGACATAGAGTGTGATCAACCAAAAAATCATGTCACAACTAACAACATTTAGTGCACCAAGCATTACATTACATTCTACATTATATTGCCATAAGATTGAATCACATGATCGCAGTACAGACCAGGAATTATGCAGACTTACCCTCTGGGACAACTGGTTCGGCACCAACACACATAGCTGATCATACGCTCCCGTCAGGGCTGCAGCATGTTCCTCCAGGTCCGACAGAGGAATAGTCTTCGATGGACCACCGTCGTTTTGTGGTGATCTGCCCTATTGCCAGCTAATTTTTTCTGCAAAGGTGACAAAAAATGTGTCAACTAATTTCACAGCTACTAATATGGAAAACACACATACATGCATACACATATTATAGGTACACATCCCCAATTAACCGTCCCCAGTCTTTTTGTCAATGAGTGCACCATTTAAGTTCTGTTAGCACGCAAGTATTGCATGATGAATACATGAAAATACAGAGGACTAACACCATGACATCGATGATGGGTAATAAAAATGTCACCAAGCTTTACAACATAATAAAACATGGCACTACTTAAGAATAATTAGTCAGTGCATGATAAAAGTTATTACTTACTCTCGCAGACCCAACGCTGTCAATTCCACCATTTGCGGCACTGGTTCAGCCCCCACATCACAGGTGCGACGGAGGACAACGCCTCAGCGATCTCTCGTCATAACCACTGATAAACATATGAAACATAGAAAATAGGTGCAGGTGTAGGCCATTCGGCCCTTCGAGCCTGCACCACCATTCAATAAGATCATGGCTGATCATTCCATGCTGATATGGTGACGGTTTCCCTCGCCCACCCTGTGTTAGTTGATCCCAGCGGGCCTCCACTTCGTTGACCAATGACTCCTGGGCTTCTTCTGAGAAACGAACGGTCCTCCTGCTCCCACCTACCTCCCTCTCCACTTCCATGGCTTGATTTTCCATGATCTTAATATTTATTTATGTATTTGAATTGAAATAATTATTTATTATTTATTATTATTAGTATTATTTTTTAAGATGTATTATAATAATTATTACTAGTTATATTATATTATTAATTATATTATATCAGTTATATTAGTATACTCCTAACAATCGTTTAACAGCTCCTCTCTGAGATCCACCCATCTCTGCAGTATGAAAATGTCCACTGCTGTCTCAGTCTTCTCTGCGCATGCGCAGGGCCACTCTTGACTCCGCAATTGTGGGAGAATGACTGCGCATGCGCAGAGAGGCCAAACTGCCCGTTTTTGCAGTGGTTCTGCAAGCAGATTGCCGAGTTTTAGGCCTCCGCCACCGCTGCTCCCATCCGCTATTGCAACGCTTCGCTATCGCCGACATTGAAGAACCCAAAACCACGGGAGCGTGCACCCCAGCGGTATTCCAGCGGTTCAAAAGACACAACCGCCGGAATACCGCTCAGGATCCGGCGCTAGTGATATCAAATAAATTTCTAGCCCAATGGAACATACGAAATGGATAAAGTTAATCATGTTCGTGAAATATGTACTTTCTTGATTTTAATCATTTGTTTAAATCCTTATTTTGGATAATAGAAATTTCAGTTACTGAGAAAAATGGAAGATGAAAAAAAATTCAGAAATCATTTTGAGCAATTTGTGGTAGCCCAGTGGCCAGATTGCACAATCATATGATGAAACACAATCACTGTAAAACAGCAGCTATTATGTGTGGCAGGCAAGCATAACATCTTAAACATTGAAAATATATTTCAAAACGCCAGTTACAGAAGTAACAGGTTTGTAGATATTTAGAATGAATTATAATAAAATGCATCCCTCACATATTGAATTTAATATATAATAGTTAAGATCCCATGGCATAATTCAAAGAGCAGAGAATTCTCCCAATGGCCTGAGCAACATTACTCCCTCAACTAGCGCTACCAAAGATAGCTTAACTGCACAAACAAAAGCAAAATACTGTGGATACTGGAAATCTGAAATAAAAACAGAAAATGCTTGAAACACTCAGCAGCTCAGGCAGCAGCCGATGAAAGGTCATCGACCCGAAACATTAGCTGTTTCTCTCTCCACAAATGCTGCCTGACTTTTTTTATCCCATTGCTGTTTGCAGCATCTTGCTACATGTAAAATGGCTGCTGCATTTGCATACATATCTACAGCTACTACACTTCAAAGTAATTCATTGCAAGTAAAACATTTTGGAGATGTTTCTGATAATAATAAGGCAATTTTTCTAATAAACTAGTATATAGTATGCAATAAAATACAAAGTTTCAACACTTATCTGTGGTAGCCATCTAGTCAGAAGATCAAGTAATAAGCCCCACACCAAGGATTTGAGCACATTTTCGAGACTGATACTTAAATGCAGTATTAAGGGAGTGCTGCACTGTTAGAGATGCCATCTTTTAGATGAGAAATAAAATGAGGCTCCAGCTGCTTGTGCAGGTCGATGTAAAAGATCACAAGGGGCTATTTGAATAAGAGCAATGGAGTTCTCCTGGTGAACATTTATCCTTCAAACAATACTACCAGGACAAATTAACTCTCCTTTTATCTCATTACTGTTTGTGGTTTGTGCGATCTTGCTGAGCGCAAATTGGCTGCCACATTATCTTACATAACAAAAATTAATTAATTGACTGCAAAGCACTTTGAGACATCCAGAGGATATAAGGGGTGTTATATAAAACCATCCTCTTTCTTTCAAAAAAGCAAAGATTAAAATTCTACTTTAAACACTTTAGGAGATAACTGTAAAAGTGAGTGAGCTCTACACTACAATAGGGAAAGCACTGGGTTGCATGTATAGTTACAGTGAACGAGGGAATGTGTTTAAATGTAACAGGCTTACCTATTTCTAAAAACTCATTGAACAAAGAGTAGGAGTCGAAATCGTTTAGGTTGTAGTTGTTGATCCAGTGTTGTGTTGTATCCTCTATATTGTCTTTTGAGAATCTTTGTTGACGCTTCTTCCATTTAATTTTCAAGATTCTGTAAAATATGAATAATTAAAAGTATATAAGTACACAGACTTAGTAATATTTAACATCAAAGTATGAATTCTAAGTAAACTACAAGTTGTACATCTAAATCAAACCTATGGCCTAGAAATCAGATTTTGTCATGTATCTTACGTTATTATATATAACTGTATCCTAACATGCTATACATGACTGTAATAAGATATGACCTGTAACCACCAGCATACCTTACCACCAGGGGTGCACTTACAAGAGACTGGTATATAAGGACAGGTCTCAGCACTGCGGAACCAGAGGCAGACTACAAACTGAGAGAAGCTCAAGAGAGATCATCCAGACGCAGCTCATTCTTTGGGAACACTTTGAACAATGGAATAGGTCTGTGCTGGAGGTGTGGGGGTGGGCACTCAGCAAGGGAATGTCGATTTCAGCAGGCTGTTTGCAGAAATTGTGAATATACAGGGCATTTGGTCCGCATGTGCAAAAAAACGGCAGCTCGGCTGGTATACGAATCGCATGGGTCGGAAAGCGGACCAGAAGATGGTGGGGACAGTACCCGGGACACCGATGTACAGCGGGTCAACACGATCAATGACCGCTGCTCCTACAACAGGACGCCTCCTATAATGATGAGGGTCCTACTCAACGGGATATCTGTCAACATGGAGCTGGATACGGGAGTGAGTCAATCTCTCATGGGCGCTCAACAATTTGAACAACTGTGGCCGCATAAAAGAGACAGACCAAAACACACAAGGGTCGACACCAGACTAAGGACCTATACCAAAGAAATCGTACCAGTCCTCGGCAGTGCCATGCTCTCTGTCACACACAAAGGGACAGTGAACCGACTTCCCCTGTGGATTGTCCCCGGAGACCCCCCAGCACTGCTGGGGAGAAGCTGGCTGGCAAAACTAAACTGGAAATGGGATGATGTCCATGCCATGTCATTAGAGGAACGGACCTCCTGCTCAACAGTTATAAAGCGATTTGAACATCTCTTTCAGCCAGGTGTGGGCACTTTCAAAGGGGCCAAAGTCAAAATCTACATCACACAGGATGCTAGACCGGTCCATCACAAGGCCAGAGCTGTACCCTATGTGATGAGGGAAAAGATTGAACACGAACTAGACAGGCTTCTGCGGGAAGGCATTATATCACCTGTGGAATTTAGCGACTGGGCAAGTCCCATCGTCCCAGTCATGAAGCCTGATGGATCCGTACGAATCTGTGGGGACTACAAATCTACCATAAACAAAGTCTCCCTACAGGACCAGTACCCGCTGCCCAGAGCGGAGTGCTTATTTGCCACATTGGCTGGAGGTAAACTTTTCTCAAAATTAGACTTCACATCTGCGTATATGATGCAAGAATTGACTGAGGAATCCAAGCTACTCACCACCATCAACACACATCGAGGCCTTTTCATGTACAATCGATGTCCATTCGGCATCAGGTCGGCAGCTGCCATATTCCAGCACAACATGGAGAGTCTGCTCAAGTCCATCCCGGGGACGGTTGTATTTCAAGACGACATACTTATCACGGTCAGGAACACCGACTCCCATCTCCGTAATTTGGAGGAAGTACTAAAGCAGTTGGATCGGTTAGGCCTACGAGTCAAGAAATCCAAGTGCCTGTTTCTCGCACGCGAGGTTGAATTTTTGGGCAGAAGGATTGCCGCTGATGGAATCCGCCCAACAGAGTCCAAAACAGAAGCAATTCGCCTGGCACACAGGCCTCGGAATGTCTCAGAACTGCGCGCCTTTCTCGGGCTACTCAATTACTTTGGGAACTTTATGCAGAACTTAAGCACGCTTCTGTGTTCCATAGAAACATAGAAACATAGAAAATAGGTGCAGGAGTAGGCCATTCGGCCCTTCTAGCCTGCACCGCCATTCAATGAGTTCATGGCTGAACATTCAACTTCAGTACCCCATTCCTGCTTTCTCGCCATACCCCTTGATCCCCCTAGCAGTAAGGACCTCATCTAACTCCTTTTTGAATATATTTAGTGAATTGGCCTCAACAACTTTCTGTGGTAGAGAATTCCACAGGTTCACCACTCTCTGGGTGAAGAAGTTCCTCCGCATCTCGGTCCTAAATGGCTTCCCCCTTATCCTTAGACTGTGACCCCTGGTTCTGGACTTCCCCAACATTGGGAACATTCTTCCTGCATCTAACCTGTCTAACCCCGTCAGAATTTTATATGTTTCTATGAGGTCCCCTCTCATTCTTCTGAACTCCAGTGAATACAAGCCCAGTTGATCCAGTCTTTCTTGATAGGTCAGTCCCGCCATCCCGGGAATCAGTCTGGTGAACCTTCGCTGCACTCCCTCAATAGCAAGAATGTCCTTCCTCAGGTTAGGAGACCAAAACTGTACACAATACTCCAGGTGTGGCCTCACCAATGCCCTGTACAACTGTAGCAACACCTCCCTGCCCCTGTACTCAAATCCCCTTGCTATGAAGGCCAACATGCCATTTGCTTTCTTAACCGCCTGCTGCACCTGCATGCCAACCTTCAATGACTGATGTACCATGACACCCAGGTCTCTTTGCACCTCCCCTTTTCCTAATCTGTCACCATTCAGATAATAGTCTGTCTCTCTGTTTTTACAACCAAAGTGGATAACCTCACATTTATCCACATTATACTTCATCTGCCATGCATTTGCCCACTCACCTAACCTATCCAAGTCGCTCTGCAGCCTCACAGCATCCTCCTCGCAGCTCACACTGCCACCCAATTTAGTGTCATCCGCAAATTTGGAGATACTACATTTAATCCCCTCATCTAAATCATTAATGTACAGTGTAAACAGCTGGGGCCCCAGCACAGAACCTTGCGGTACCCCACTAGTCACTGCCTGCCATTCTGAAAAGTACCCATTTACTCCTACTCTTTGCTTCCTGTCTGACAACCAGTTCTCAATCCATGTCAGTACACTACCCCCAATCCCATGTGCTCTAACTTTGCACATCAATCTCTTGTGTGGGACCTTGTCGAACGCCTTCTGAAAGTCCAAATATACCACATCAACTGGTTCTCCCTTATCCACTCTACTGGAAACATCCTCAAAAAATTCCAGAAGATTTGTCAAGCATGATTTCCCTTTCACAAATCCATGCTGACTTGGACCTATCATGTCACCTCTTTCCAAATGCACTGCTATGACATCCTTAATAATTGATTCCATCATTTTACCCACTACCGATGTCAGGCTGACCGGTCTATAATTCCCTGTTTTCTCTCTCCCTCCTTTTTTAAAAAGTGGGGTTACATTGGCTACCCTCCACTCCATAGGAATTGATCCAGAGTCAATGGAATGTTGGAAAATGACTGTCAACGCATCCACTATTTCCAAGGCCACCTCCTTAAGTACTCTGGGATGCAGTCCATCAGGCCCTGGGGATTTATCGGCCTTCAATCCCATCAATTTCCCCAACACAATTTCCCGGCTAATAAGGATTTCCCTCAGTTCCTCCTCCTTACTAGACCCCCCGACCCCTTTTATAACCGGAAGGTTGTTCGTGTCCTCCTTCGTGAATACCGAACCAAAGTACTTGTTCAATTGGTCCGCCATTTCTTTGTTCCCCGTTATGACTTCCCCTGATTCTGACTGCAGGGGACCTACATTTGTCTTTACTAACCTTTTTCTCTTTACATATCTATAGAAACTTTTGCAATCCGTCTTAATGTTCCCTGCAAGCTTCTTCTCATACTCCATTTTCCCTGCCCTAATCAAACCCTTTGTCCTCCTCTGCTGAGTTCTAAATTTCTCCCAGTCCCCAGGTTCGCTGCTATTTCTGGCCAATTTGTATGCCACTTCCTTGGCTTTAATACTATCCCTGATTTCCCTTGATAGCCACGGTTGAGCCACCTTCCCTTTTTTATTTCTATGCCAGACAGGAATGTACAATTGTTGTAGTTCATCCATGCGGTCTCTAAATGTCTGCCATTGCCCATCCACAGTCAACCCCTTAAGTATCATTCGCCAATCCATCTCAGCCAATTCACGCCTCATACCTTCAAAGTTAGCCTTCTTTAAGTTCTGGACCATGGTCTCTGAATTAACTGTTTCATTCTCCATCCTAATGCAGAATTCCACCATATTATGGTCACTCTTCCCCAAGGACTTTCTTTGATCCAGGTAAAAAGCTAGTTCTCACATGCGATGTGTCAGCGTATGGGGTCGGGTACGTTTTGCAACATGTCAATAGTGCGGGAAAATTACAACCCATAGCTTATGCCTCCAGGTCACTTTCGCGGGCGGAGCGCGGGTACGGAATGGTAGAGAAGGAGGCGCTCGCGTGCGTGTATGGTGTTAAAAAGATGCACCAATACCTTTTCGGGGCCAAGTTCGCGTTAGAAACCGACCACAAGCCCCTCACGTCCCTCCTATCTGAGAGCAAGGCAATAAACGTCAACGCCTCGGCGCGAATTCAACGGTGGGCACTCATGCTGGCGTCCTACGACTATACCATAAGGCACAGACCAGGCACAGACAACTGTGCCGACACGCTCAGCAGGCTACCCCTGGCGACCACGGAAGGGTCTGACGAACAGGACTGTGAGATAGTCATGGCAATCAATGCCTTTGAGTCCACAGGTTCGCCCATGATGGCTCGCCAAATCAGAGCCTGGACAGCCAGCGGCCCCATGTTATCCTTAGTAAAAAGATGTGTCCTAACTGGTGACTGGGCAGAGGCTCGCGATGCCTGCCAGAGGAATTAAAACCCTTTCACAGGTGCATGCATGAGCTAGGCAGAGAGGCATTTGTCCGGGAGCTCCACCGCAAGCACCCGGGGATCGTTCTCATGAAGGCCATAGCCAGATCCCACGTCTGGTGGCCTGGTATTGACGCAGACTTGGAGCTCTGCGTCCGAAGGTACACCATTTGTGCCCAACTCAGCAATGCCCCCAAGGAGGCTCCACTGAGCCCCTGGCCTACCAAACCGTGGTCGCGGGTGCACGTAGACTATGCGGGTGCATTCATGGGCAAAATGTTCCTCGTAGTTGTAGATGCATTTTCAAAGTGGATCAAATGCACCATTTTAAACTCGAGCACAACCTCCACCACTGTGGAGAGCCTCGCAACCATGTTTGCAACACATAGAATCCCTGACATATTGGTCAGTGACAATGGTCCGTGCTTCACCAGCGCAGAATTCCAAGACTTTATAATTGACCACGGCATAAATCACGTCAAGACGGCACCGTTCAAGCCGGCCTCCAACGGCCAGGCGGAGAGAGCAGTGCAAATCATTAAACAAGGCATGCTTAAAATCCAAGGTCCCACGCTGCAGGGTCGCCTGTCGCGACTGCTGCTGGCATACAGATCTCGTCCGCACTCATTGACTGGGATGCCCCCCGCGCAACTGTTGATGAAAAGGACTTTAAAAACAAGGCTCTCATTAATCCTCCCAGACATGCACGAAATCGTTGAGGCAAAGCGCCGTAAGCTGACTGAATACCATGACAGAAATTCGAGGGGGAGATGGAATGAGATAGGGGACAAAGTGTTTGTACTAAACTATGGCAGAGGTCCCAAATGGCTTGCAGGGACAGTAACGGGCAAGGAAGGAAATAGGCTACTGGTAGTACAAATGGACAATGGCAAAACCTGCCGGAGGCATGTAGACCAAGTCAAAAGCAGATTTACCAACAACAATCACACCAATCGAAACAGACAGCCCAGGCGAGATACCAGCAACCACACCCAAAGAAAAACAGACACCAAGGCAAACAACTGAACCACAACTCAGATGCTCCACGCGAGAGCATAAACCACCTGAGAGACTGAACCTATAAAGACAATAAGACCTTGGGGGAGGGTGATGTCATGTATCTTACATTATTATATATAACTGTATCCTAACATGCTATATATGACCTGTAACCACAGCATACCTTACCACCAGGGGTGCACTTGCAAGAGACAGATATATAAGGGCAGGTCTCAAGCAAGTGCAGCATTCCAGAGCTGTGAAATCAAAGTGCAGGTCCAGAGTGACCTTGACTTCACTACATGCCTCGTGTGAATCTGTACTGAGGGGACAGGACTTTACAGATTTCACTCAAAAATGGGCGTGCAATAGGTGGGGCACACACTGCTTGCTCCAGTTAAGGTCAAGGCAGCCAACATGCAATATTCGATCTGCCTACAAAATTTTAATCATCCAGGCATGCCACCTGCTCTACCCATGCTATTCATTGGCGGCATGCTTATCGCGGGTGGCAGCGATATTGGGCGTATGTGAGCCCGCAGCCTGCAGCCCTTAAAGAGGAGGTGCATTCTGGCTGCAGATACCCAAGAACAACTGGCTGAAGGAAGGAGTGAGTGGCTACCAAGGTTCTCCGATGCTGTACTGGAGGCTTTAGTGCAGACAGTGGAGAGGAGAAGGGACATCCTTTTTAGCCTGGAGGCAGGAAGCCGTCCAGGCAACTACTCAGGAGACAGTAGGAAGAGATTGTTGGATATGTCAATGCCAAGAGCACTGCACCAAGAACGTGGCTGCAATGCCAAAAAAAATTCAATGCTCTAACTAGAGTTGTTATAGTAAGAAGACTGTTAAAATATATTCTGATCACCGCTGCACAACTCACAGCCTCATTAATGATAACGCTGACTGTCCTCACAACACTGCCATTCACTCTCCTACAATCATTACAGCACACTTCACTAAACCTCCATCGCCTCATGCTCACACACTCGCCACTATTACAACCCACACTTACCCACAACTCACATGCAGACTATCAGCTCTTCCACCATGATAGCCACATTCTACAAACGCCTCACAAGACTCTCACTAACACATTCCCCTCTTACTTGCAGGAGAATGTTGCATACAACCCCAGGCAACAGGCTGCCACTAGGAGAGGAAGAGCCTGCCTGCACACCTTCTCCCACCTCACCTTGAATAAAGTGTGCTGGCCATAATGGGAAGGGTCAGATTGTAGTCCATGGCCACTGGTGACACTGGAGGAGACATTGCATGTTTTTTTTACCTAATCTTATTTGCCTCTTCTGACCTCTCCCTCACCCTACACATTCTGCATGCAGATGCTTTCATTACCCACTTCTTTCTCTCTGATCTCCCTCACACTAAAAGCTAAGCTTTGCCCCTTTCTTTAATTTTAGCTGTTGAGAATGTCGACGCCACTTATCTAGTATAGGAAGAGGAGCTCAGCATTACTGAAGATGCACCATCACTTGATGTGACTCTCGCAAGCACCAGCTTAGAAACTGACACTGACTTTAGAGGCTCGGTAAGATGAGATATCTGCACGTAGTGACTCACCACAACTGCGCAGGTGCTAGGGCATGGGGATATGACATCAAAGGTGCTAGCTCGCCTTTGGGCAAGGACGCCTACTAGTTCTGCTAGAGGACTCAGATACAGGCAACCGAAGATGGCTCATGGGCAAATACTGGGATATGCCAGGGAACTTGCGCAAATGTCGTAGAGCATGGAGGAGACCAGCTCCAACCTGTATGAAGGCTTTACTCAAGAGCATGGAGACATAGACCGAGTGGTTAATTCCATCAACACCGCAGTGGAACCTATCATGCTGGAGCATCTTAGGACAGCTCTGCCAGCTAATATTGACAGCTCACACTGCTGGCATGGAAGCCCAGACAGTTGCCATTTTGGCTTTGGAGATCACTGTTGAAAGGGCCTTCCAGGGTGTGACATTATTTCAGCATTATTTTTCCAGTAGTCCCAGGAGTGCTGAGGCGCTGCCCCAGGAAAATGACCTTGACTCCATGATAGGCACCTGCTGTCCTCTCTCAGGATGACAGCATGTCTGCTCTCCCGCAAGATACTCCACCAATGCCCTTGCTGGTGCCACAGCCAGCCAACCCAGACTGCTACATCCCACACCAAGATACTGCAGTCTGCAGCAGGACCCACTAGGCTCAGAGCTGCTCAACGTCATCCTCCAAGACCATCTGGCATTCTCAAATGGAAGCTAAGCAGCCTTCAACTTTCTACGGTAAATGGGGAATATTAGGGTGACTTAGTTGAAGTGCTCCTTGATCAATTTGTCTCTCCGAGAGCTTGAGCAGATAGGGGCTCTGGTGGTCGCTGCCTCTCCTCCTCCTCTTCTTGCTTCTCGTTGTGGACTTGTTGCTGCCCAAATGGTGGTAAGGGCTGGTCATGATGACGAAGTTGTGGAGCATGCAGTATAGGACGACAAATCTGTGCTGTGTGAGGTCAACACGTGGTGAGTGAAGTGCTGGGACGACCTAAATTGAATACAGGCCCTGCAAGAAGTACAGAACCCTAATTTACATGCATGATTTGTTACTTTGAATGCTGCTGGTGTAATCTGCTGCCGCAAGCACAATTTCCTCTATTCATAGGCCAGGCAGTGCACTTCCATCCAGAAATGTGTGTGTGCTTCCTGCTTGCCATACTGGGGACTTAGTAGACTGGTTAGATCCCGAAAAACAAGAGCTGCGCAACTGAATGTATAGGTCTATGAGTCCTACAGACAATACAAAGCTAGGTGGGAAAGTAAATTGTGAGGAGGATGCAAAAAAGCTGCAAAGAATTATAGACTGGTTAAGTGAGTGGGCAAGAACATGGCAGATGGAATATAATGTGGAGAAATGTGAAATTATCAACTTTGGTAGGAAAAATAGTATGGCAGAATACTTTTTAAATGGTGAGGGCTTGGGATATGTTGTTATTCAGAGGGACCTAGGTGTCCTTGTATACAAATCACAGAAAGTTGACATGCAGTAACAGCAAGCAATTAGGAAAGCAAATGGTATGTTAGCCTTTATTACAAAAGTACCTTTGTTTAAAAAGGGAGAAAGGCATTGACCGAGTAATTACAGGCCAGTCAGCCTAACTTCGGTGGTGGGAAAATTATTGGAAAAAATCATGAGGGACAGGATAAATCTTAATTTGGAAAGACATGGATTAGTCAAGGACAGTTAGCATGGAAGGTCATGTCTGACTAACTTGATTGCATTTTTTGAGGAGGTAACCAGGAGGGTCGATGAGGGCAATGCTTATGATGTAGTGTGTATGGATTTTCGCAAAGCTAAACATGGCAGACTGGTCACGAAAGTAAAAGCTCATGGGATCCAGGGCAAAGTGGCAGGTTGGATCCAAAATTGGCTCGGAGGTAGGAAGCAAAGGGTAATGGTTAATGGGTGTTTTTGTGACTAGAAGGCTGTATCCAGTGGGGTTCCGTAGGGCTCAGTACTTACTTTTTGTGGTATATATCAATGACTTGGACTTGAATGTTGGGGGTATGATTAAGAAGTTTGTAGATGATTGGTGGAGAGGTCTATTATGAGGGGTCATAGTTTTAAGGTGGTTGGTGGAAGGTTTAGAGGGGATTTGCAGGGGGACTTCTTTACGCAGAGGGTTGTGGGGATCTGGAACTCGCTGCCTGGAAGAGTGGTGTATGCAGAAACCCTCACCACTTTTAAGAGATGATTAGATGGGCACTTAAAGTGCAGTAACCTGCAGGGTTACGGACCTAGAGCTGGTAATTGGGATTAGACTGGATGACCTTTTGTTGGACGGCGCAGATATAATGGTAAGTACTGCAGGGAATCGAATATGGCCAGGGTGATCTCCTGGACTAGTTTCGATTGCCTGGATGGGTCAAAGAGGAATTTTCCCAGATTTTTTCTCCCTAAATTGGCCTGGGTTTTAATTTGGTTTTCGCCTCTCCCAAGAGATCACATGGCTCCGGTTGGGGTGATGTGTAGAATGCTTCAGTATAAGGGGTGTCGCAGTTGTGCGAGGTGGACTGGTTGGGCTGGGTGCTCTTTGCCTTTCCGTCATTGTTCATAGGTTTATGTGTAACCTTCAGGGCTGCTGACCAAGGGCCGTGCGGCTCTTTGGCGGCCAGCATGGACACGATGGGCCGAAATGGCCTCCTTCTGCGCTGTAAAATTCTATGTTTCTGTTATGTATGTAAACATTACCAATGTGTAAGACTTGCCACCAGGGGGCGCACCTGTGGGAGACCCAAGGATCACCTGAACACCCTGGGCGAGCAGGTATAAAAGGCAATCTACCATGCTGCTTCCTCACTCTGGAGTTACTTTAATGAGGCCAAGGCCACAACAGTTTGAGCTTACAATATATAGTTTTGTGGAGTTATTCTGAACATAACAATTGGCGACGAGTAACAGATCACGAACTTTCACGTGGTTATGGCTGCCGTTGGTATTCTTGAGAGATTTGTAGAGGGTGATGATTGGGAAGCATTCGTTGAGTGTCGTGGCCAACGAGCTGGATGGGGAAGAAAGCGCGATCAAGCGCAGGGCAATTCTCCACACCATGTGTGGGTCCACAATATATAGCCTCATCAAAAATCTGCTAGCACCGACGAAACCAACCGAGAAGACATATGCAGAGTTGTGCATGCTGGTTCGGGAACACCTCAAGCCGAAAGAGAGCATCTTGATGGCCAGTTATCGCTTTTATACGTACCATCGCTCCGAGGGCCAGGACATGGCGAGCTATGTCACCAACCTAATACACCTTGTGGGACCGTGCGTATTTGCTGGATTTTTGGGGGAAGTGTTGCGGGACTTTTTCGTGCTTGGAATCGGCCACGAGGTCATGCTTCGCAAACCACTGTCTGCCGAATCCCTAGATCTGAGCAAGGCCATCACGATAGCCCAGGCTTTCATGTCCACGAACGATAACACTAAACAGATATCATTGCAGCATCGAAGCTCATCGGCAAGTACTGTGCATAAAATAACGCCTTCAGCAGGCAGAACTGTACATGGCAGGGCCTACACGCCTGCAGAGGCCAGATCTAGGATGATTCAGAGTCCGCCGTGGAGCGTGAATGCGAATATCATTAGCACCATGTTGGCGCTGCGGGGGCAATCATAGAGCCCATCAATGTCGATTCAAGCACTACATGTGCAAGGGTTGTGGAACAATGGGGCACTTCCAGCGAATGTGCAGACGTGCTGCGACTCAACACATGACAGAGTCGGCAGAAGATGACCGATCCGGCGTGGATCACGCTGAACGAGTAAGAGAGGCAACTCAACCTGAGGCTGAAGAGAAAGTGTATGGGGTGCACACCTTCACCATCAAAGCCCTCCGATAATGTTAAAAGTCAAATTAAACGGCATTCCAATTTCCATGGAATTGGACACAGGGGCGAGTCAGTCCATTATGAGCCAGAAGGCTTTTGAGAAACTGTGGGGCAACAAGGCACAAAGGCCAAAACTAAGCCCGATCCACACCAAACTGTGGACTTACACCAAAGAGCTCATACCAGTCATTGGCAGTGCGGCAGTGAAGGTATCGTACGAGGGAACTGTGCATGATTTACCATTATGGATTGTACCAGGTGATGGCCCAATGCTGTTCGGCAGAAGCTGGCTAGGAAAGATCCGCTGGAACTGGGACGACATCAAAGCACTGTCTTCGGTGGATGATGCCTCGTGTGTCCAAGTGCTAAACAAATTCCCGTCGTTATTTGAGCCAGGCATCAGCAACTTCACAGGTGCCAAAGTGCAGATCCATCTAGTTCCCGATGACCCGCTCATCACAAGGCCCGAGCAGTTCCATACATGATGTGAGAGAAAGTCGAGATCGAGCTGGACAGACTTCAACGAGAGGGGATCATATCACCAGTCGAGTTCAACAAGTGGGCGAGTCCAATTGTTCCGGTGTTGAAAAGCGATGGCACGGTCAGAATCTGCAGGAACTACAAGGTAACGATCAGCCGAGTCTCGTTATAGGACCAGTACCCACTACCCAAAGCGGATGACCTGTTCGCAACGCTAGCAGGGGGGAAGTCGTTCACCGAGCTGGATCTAACCTCTGCTTACGTGACACAGGAGCTGGCTGAATCTTCGAAAAAATTGGCGTGCATCAACATGCACAGAGGACTGTTCATATACCACAGATGCCCCTTTGGGATTCGCTCGGCTGCGGCCATCTTCCAGAGGAACATGGAGAGTCTGCTGAAATCAGTTCCGCGCACCGTGGTGTTTCAAGACAACATCTTGATCACTGGCCGCAACACCACCGAACACTTGCACAATCTGGAAGAGGTTCTAAAGCGACTGGACAGAATGGGACTCAGGCTGAAACGCTCCAAGTGTGTTTTCCTGGCGCCAGAGGTTGAATTTCTGGGGAGAAAGATTGTGGCGGATGGCATCAGACCCACGGACTCCAAGACGGAGGCCATCAAGAATGCAATCAGACCACAGAATGTGACGGAGCTGCGTTCGTTCCTGGGACTCCTCAACTATTTTGGTAACTTTCTACCCGGGTTGAGCAATTTGCTGGAACTTTGCATTTATTGCTACACAAGAGTGACAACTGGGTTTGGGGTAAATCTCAAGAGACAGCCTTTAACAAGGCCAGAAACCTGCTATGTTCTAACAAGTTACTTGTATTATATGACCCGTGTAAACGTTTAGTACTAGCTTGTGATGCATCTTTGTACGGGGTCGGTTGTGTGTTACAGCTAGCCAATGTGTCAGGTAAACTGCAACTGGTTGCATATGCGTCCAGAAGCTTATCTAAGACTGAAAGAGCCGACAGTATGGTTGAGAAAGAAGCATTAGCATGCATATACGGGATTAAGAAAATGCACCAATACCTATTTGGACTCCGGTTCGAGCTCGAAACCGACCACAAGCCGCTCATTTCGCTGTTCTCAGAAAGCAAAGGTATTAACATCAATGCTTTGTCCCGCATCCAAAGATGGGCACTAATGTTATCTGCATATGACTATGTAATCCGCCACATACCAGGCAATAAGAACTGTGCTGATGCCCTCAGTCGGCTACCACTGCCCACCACCGGAGTGGAAATGGCGCAACCCGCAGACTTGCTTCTTGTAATGGATGCTTTTGAGAGCGAGAGGTCACCTGTCATGGCTCGCCAGATCAGGGCCTGGACTAGCCAGGATCCTGTGCTATCACTAGTAAAAAGCTGCATCCTTAATGGGAGCTGGTCGGCGGTTCCCAGGGAAATGCAAAACAAAATTATGCCGTTTCACCGACGCAAGGGCGAATTGTCCATCCAATCAGATTGTCTCTTATGGGGCAATCGCGTGGTTTTGCCAAAAAAAGGCAGGTAAATGTTTATACGCGACCTACACAGTACCCACCCAGGCATAGTCATGATGAAGGCTATCGCCAGGTCGCACGTTTGGTGGCCTGGCATCGACTCCGAATTGGAGTCATGCGTACATCAATGTAACACTTGCTCACAGTTGAGCAATGCACCAAGGAGGCCCCACTGAGTCTGTGGTCATGGCCCTCCAAACCGTGGTCCAGGGTTCACGTAGATTTCACAGGCTCCTTTCCTGGTAGCAGTGGACGCTTACTCCAAATGGATTGAATGTATAATAATGTCATCATGTACGTCCACTGCCACCCCTAGTTTGCTCGGTGTCCTTGTTAGTGACAATGGACCATGTTTCACCAGCTCAGAATTCAACGAGTTCATGATCCACAATGGCATCAAGCATGTCAGGTCTGCGCCGTTTAAGCCCGCATCAAATGGCCAAGCGGAACGGGCAGTCCAAACCATCGAGCAGAGTTTGAAACGCGTGACGGACGGTTCCCTGCAGACCCGGTTATCTCGGATTCTGCTCAGCTACCGCACGCGACCCCACTCACTTACCGGGGTTCCCCCTGCAGAACTGCTAATGAAGAGAGCACTCAAAACCAGGCTCTCCTTAGTCCACCTGGATCTCAATGATCACGTATAAACCGTGCGTCACCAGCATAACGTGTACCACTATCGCACGGCTGTATGCGTGACATTGAGGTTAATGACTCTGTGTTTGTTCTTAATTATGGTCATGGTCCCAAATGGGTTGCTGGCACTGTGTTAGCCAAGGAGGGGAATAGAGTGTTTGTTGTCAAACTTTTGAATGGACAAACGTGCAGAAGGCACTTGGATTAAACCAAACTGCAGTTCACTGACAACCAAGAACAGTTTGAAAAGGATATTACCATCAATGATCCACCCACACACACCCAACCAGCAATCGACCTCACAGTCAACCACGAGGATGAACCCACCATGCTCGACAGTCCAATCAGATCAGCCACACCGCAGTGCAGCAATGATCCGACCGACTCACCTATGTTAGGACTTCAACTCAGGCGATCAACCCGGGGACGCAGAGCCCCGGATCGCCTCAACTTGAAAATAATTTGTATCCAAGACTTTGGAGGAAATGATGTTATGAATGTAAACCTTACCAATGTGTAAGACTTGCCACCAGCGGGCGCACCTATAGGAGACCCAAGGGTCACCTGCACACCTTGGGCAAGCAGGTATAAAAAGCAGTCTACCATGCTGCTTCTTCACTCTGAAGTTACATTAAAGAGACCAAGGTCACAACAGTTTGAGCTTACAATATACAGTCTTGTGGAGTTATTCTGAATGAAGAAGAAAGCTGCAGACTGCAGGAAGATATCAATGTACTCATCAGGTGGGCAGAACAGTGGCAAATGGAATTCAATCCGACTAAGTGTGAGGTAATGCATTTGGGGAGGTCTAACAAGGCAAGGGAATACACATTAAATGGTACAATACTGTGAAGTGTAGAGGAACAAAAAGACCTTGGAGTGCAGGTACATAGATCCCTGAAGGTAGCAGGTCAGGTAGATCAGAAGACATATGGAATACTTGCCTTTATTAATCAAGGCATGGAATACAAGAGCAAGGACATTATGCTTGAACTGTATAAAACACTGGTTAGGTCGCAGCTGGAGTGCGGCGCAGAGTGCAGTGCGGCGCTGATGACTTGGAGCGACGGCCTTTCTGGCCCGCCCGCACTTCCGCCCCACTGACGACGGCTGCTCCGACCTGCCCGCAGTTCCGCCCCGCAACACCGCTCCGTCCAGAAAAAATATTCCAAGTCCTGAATTTCTCCGGATACTCCGCCCCACGGATTAGGGCGGAGAAACACTTAAAAAAATGATAGATGCGCCCTGTTTGGGGTGGGGCTCAATATCAGCCCAAAGTCTTTTATACTTCAAAATTTACTGATTTTTAATTTTAAAAAGGAAAAACTGATATTTAGTTTTCAACAGACCAACCAGTCCAATGCTTAGGCAAAACCTATCTTAACAGTCACTCTCCCATTTTACAAAAGCATTCTTCTCCCTCCAGTTCAGACCAGCACCACATCCAACTTTCCACCCTTCCATAGTCACACTCTTTTCCAACCCTCACAGTTCCTGTTGCCAATCTTCTCCCTCTCTCTGTCAATTCAAACTGGGATTCTTTTCCTCTAATCTGGTTAAACTACTAAACTTTCACTCATCCCTGCTCAAACTGGTCCTCTGCGCTTCCTTCTCCTAAAAATTCATGTCTGGCACCTCAATTTCATACTGGAGTTTCCTCTCCTTACTCCCTCTCCATTAAAATTGGAACTCTTCATCCTCCCGCACGCCAAAGCACCACACCCACCTTCTCCTTTCTTCCCCAAAGCATGCTCCCAGCTTCTTTCCCGTTCCATCACCCATTCATTTTCTTCCTTCTCGTCTTCATTGCCATTCACTTCCTCTTTCACTGTCATTTAACCTACTCTTGGTTTCTTCTCTCCCCTCCCAATTTATTTTCTTCTTGCCATGCATTCTGCCTCTCCCTGCCCCATGCTATACATTCTTCTCACTCCCCACCCACTGGCATGGACTCTGCCGCCTACCTTAACAATACACGTGTTGGCCTCCCTCAGGGTGGCAATAAATCTGCTACCTCACCACCTCCTCAACCAACACTCTCCATTATGCCAGTAAGTCAGCCGATCCAGAATGACCTGGTAGTAGCTGCTTGAGGACTCATAAGTCGACAGCCAAGTGCATATCAAGGGTCCCAACATGAGCTACAAAACCTTCCACTAGCTCTGTTGACGTCACTAGGGGAGCACCTCACAGGAGTAGTAGACTTAGTGAACCTTCTTTCCAAAAAGGCACCATGGGTTGACACTTGGGTGAGAAATAAATTAATGATAATTATGTTTGCCATGAAATTAATCTTTATCACATTTGTCACTTTGGTCTCCAGCATGGTTTCATAGTAGCTTCTGAGTCTGCATTGCCACTATGTCATTGATATAGAAGTTGAATGAATGATTTCAATGTTCTTTAATGCAGGATTGATGGAGTGGTGAAGGATATAACAAGGACTGTTATACAGTGGCATTGGATATCAGAATATAATCTTATGAGCCCCCAATTGGACAGAATGCTAGAATATAATCTACTACACAACTAGACATTCAGTGGTATGACATATCAAATATAACCTACTGTATGACTTGTCCCTCAATGGCACGGTACACCATAATATAACCTTACAAATGACTGAACCATTGGTGGCAGAGGATATCACAATATAACCTTGTGTTTCACTGGTCCCAAGGTGCAACAGAATGTCACAAGATAATCTACGGAGTCCTTAATGGTACATCATGTCAGGATATAACTGAATCAGCTGCAGTGTAGTGTGTTATCCTGTATGTAACACATTCTGGATTGTACGTTACAAACAGATTTACTGCTGGCGAAGGCAAACTTACGGAACACCATACTCCATGATGGTGCTTAGCAGTTGTTTCAACACCATAACAATAGACATCTGCATTAAGAGATCTGTCAGGCAGCCACTTGGATGACACTGGAAAGAAAGAGAGCACAGATGTTAGCCATTGGTCCATTCATGAAATTGTTTACAGAGACATAAGGGACGGTTTTAACCCTGTACACTCCAACCCTGTTTGGCACTTATGGCACCTACTCCAGAGAACAGCAGTGTACCATTCTAGTAGGAGGTGATGACCAAGGTCAATACCCGCAAGACCCGAGATCAGAAGCAGAAGATGATGACATACTGTAAGGAATCTGGCAAGTAAGACTACCAACAATATTATGTACCAGGTAGATGGTCCAAGATTGTATACAGTGTTGCCTGTCAATCTGTTCGACATTTACTGTTCGACCATATCAAGCTCTCACTGAAACTTATAGTTTTTTCATTGCATGTTCCTGTGCACCCATATCTCAAGAAGTAATGTACAACCTAAAGCCTTGACACACTCAAAGCTTAAAAAATATCACCTCTAGTCAATTTAACACAATCTAGCTGCACAATGCATAGTCGCTTCCTGACATCTAGGTTGCCCTGCAGTTTGGGCATATATCCTCTGCAAATCCATTAATTCCAACAACTCGAGTACTTTTATGCTTATACAACACGATGGTACTTCCAGATCACAATCCCAACCAAGAGAAAGGCCTCTCAGTAATATAGGTGAAATATGGGTGGCAAAGGCACATCTCCTCTGATATGTCCAAGAATCTCTGGCAGGGTCTGGGAACTCACATACGTAAGTGGTGCCATCTGCCTCAGGTGCAAATAGATATCCCACTGCACCTTCTTCTCATCCTCAACTCCCGGAGGCCAAGAAGAAATCGCAACGCAATGCCCATATAGCACTTGAGGGCACTTAATTACTTTAAAGCTCTCCGAATTGTTTCATAAAAAAACAAAAAAAGCCAAAAGATCAAAAAATGCAATAGTATCATTAAAAATTAAAATAAAAAACAAATGCATCGAACAAAATGCAAAAAGGACCTAAAAAGTAAAAAGTGAAAATATGTGGGAAATACTGTACCAGCACACCAAAGCTTTAAGGAAAAAAAACACAAAAACCATGAAATGCCTTTTCATATTTTGGTATGTTTTAACCATTTTTCCACAGAAAAGATTTGGAAAAAGAGTTACTTTTAAATGTTAGTTTTATAAAAGGCTAGTACATTCACACAAGGGAGTTAGATGTGGCCCTTACGGCTAAAGGGATCAATGGGTATGGAGAGAAAGCAGGAAAGGGGTACTGAGGTGAATGATCAGCCATGATCTTATTGAATGGTGGTGCAGGCTCGAAGGACCGAATAGCTTATTCCTGCACCTATTTTCTATGTTTCTATGTTTCTATAGAAAAAAAAAACGAGGTGAAAAACCGTTAATATACTAGTGGAAGTTATTTTCCACAAATTCTGTAAACAATAAGCAATTCATTAGCCTGTGTTTATAATTGTTAATGGTAATGTACGGCGCTGTGTGTCTTTATGTTTCTGTGAAGGGAATGAAAAAAATCAGGAATTGTTTGCTCACCTCTTCCAGTCGCCACTTGTTTGCTATTCTCACATAATTACCTGGAAACCCATTGATCCTATCAGAGAAATAAATCCATTACTATATTGCGTGGTAACTATACAGTATACTAACACTGCACACTCACTGCATAGTGCACTATCACTGTACACTCACATGTACAACTCACATGTACACATGTATCACTGGAGAACGTGGACCATTTTCCATACTTCGGGAGCCTATTATCAGCAAGGGCAGATATCGAGGACGAGGTTCAACACCACCTCCAATGAGCCAGCGCAGCCTTCGGCCGCCTGAGGAAAAGAGTGTTTGAAGATCAGGCCTTCAAATCTGCCACCAAGCTCATGGTCTACAGGGCTGTAGTGATACCCGCCCTCTTGTATGGTTCAGAGACGTGACCATATATAGTAGACACCTCAAATCGCTGGAGAAATACCACTAACGATGGCTCTGCAAGATCCTGCAAATCTCCTGGGAGGACAGACGCACCAATGTTAGCGTCCTCGATCAGGCCAACATCCCCAGCATCGAAGCACTGACCACAATCGACCAGCTCCGTTGGGTGGGCCACACTGTTCGCATGCCTGATACAAGACTCCCAAAGCAAGTGCTCTACTTGGAACTCCTGCACAGCAAGCGAGCCAAAGGTGGGCAGAGGAAACGTTTCAAAGACACCCTCAAAGCCTCCCTGATAAAATGCAACATCCCCACTGACACCTGGGAATCCCTGGCCAAAAACCGTCCTAAGTGGAGGAAGTACATCCGGGAGGGCGCTGAGCACCTCGAGTCTCGTCGCCGAGAGCATGCAGAAATCAAGCGCAGGCAGCGGAATGAGTGTGCGGCAAACCAGCCCCACCCACTCTTTCTTTCAACGACTGTCTGTCCCACCTGTGACAGAGACTGTAATTCCCGTATTGGACTGTACAGTCACCTGAGAACTCACTTTTAGAGTGGAAGCAAGTCTTCCTCGATTTCGAGGGACTGCCTATGATGATGACATGTAAATGCGAAAGGAGACAACGTCAATCATAAAACACAGCCCACTTACCTACTGCTTTGATTATGTCACCCAATTAATTGCTGAAACAATCTTTTTTATAACACCAGATTTCCCACAACATTGCTCATGAAGAATCAGAGGATTTGTTATTTTGTAAAAATAGGGGTATTTATAGGAGTGCTCACCTTCCCAGAAAAAACGCAATGTAAGTGATGGATGTGAACATGGTGAAGAACTGGAATGTAAACATTTTTACAGTAAAGCTGTTTTCTCGAGCCAACGAAGTGCGCAGCCTTTCTGCAAAACATCAAAATATGATTATAAGTGAGACAAAAACACGCAAGGAATCAACAATGCATTTATATTTTCTGATCTATCCCTATTATGACATTCTCTGTATAATAACTACAAACCTCTTACAATGTGGCTCAGCCCTAACCTCCTCAACTGCACTAGTATGACATTTTTCCCTTCCCCCAACAGTCTTCTTGTGATATTGCTTAATAGTGTTGAATGTTGTGCTTTGGGCTCAGGCCCACTAGGAACTGAATTAAGACTGCCCAAGTTCACTACATAGCACCTTTGCAGCCAGTAGACAGAGGGGACATCCATGCCATCAGTCTTGGCAGCACTTGAACTCAGGTACCCAGAATAGGAAGGGCAGTGTCTAACCCATTGAACCACCCAGTGCCACTGACATCCATAATATACTAAACAGTCCTGCCTTTTGAAATGTTCCCACTGTTACGTCCTCTATAAAACTAAACGCTGATGCACGATAGCCGCGAAAATACGTGGGGTTCCACTAGACTCCCCTGTCTTCCAGTGGCAGTCCAGGGAAACTTGCCAGAAAAGAGCAGAGACCGCGAGGTGCTGGATCACTACATTTCAAAGCCTTGTAAGGGGCAAAACCTTTGCCTTCCCCTTATAAGGCAAATGATGCAAAGGGAGCTGCCCCGAGGTGCACTGGGGTTTAGGAGGGACATCCTACGCCAGGAGCTGAGGCCTCCCAGTCTCCAGATGGGCACAGTTTTGCCCCTTACAAGGCTTCGATATGTAGTGATCCAGCACCTCGAGGTCTCTGCTTTTTTCTGGCAAGTTTCCCTGGACTGCCACTGGAAGACAGGGGAGTCTAGTGGAACCCCATATTTTCGCGGGCGCCACAAGGAGGTCCAGGCAGGGGATTCTCGGAACCATAATTTATATGGTGTTTAAAGTATTTTGCAGAGTTATAAAATTACATACCAAACCCACACAGCTTCCACGCAACCAAATAATTGATCTAGAACATAAAATGTCAACAATTAGTTTCTAATTCACTTTTTTATAGTACAATACTTATAGAATCGGATAAAATGATACAGCACAGAAGGAGGCTATTCAGCCCATCATGCCTGTCCTGCTCTTTGAAGAGTTATCCAATTAATCCCACTGCCCTGCTCTTTTTCTATTTTCCCTTCAAGTAATTATCCAAATTGTTTTTGAAAGTTACTATTGAATCTGCTTCCACCACCCCTCCAGGCACTGCATTCCAGATTACAACTCACTATGGAAAAAGTGTGGCCTCTAACTCTTTGCCAATCACCTTAAATCTGCATCTTCTGGTTACCGACCATTCTGCCATTAGAAACAGTTTCTTCTTCTCTACTCTATCAAAAACCATTTATGATTTTGAACACCTCTATCAAATCTCCTATTAACCTTCTCTGCTCCAAGGAGAACAATCCCAGCTTCTCCACATAACTGAATTCCCTCATCCTTAGTACCATTTTAGAAATCTCTTATGCAGCCTCTCCAAGGCCTTGACATCGTTCCTGAAGTGTGGCGCCTAGAATTGAACACAATACTCCAGCTTTATACAGGTTTAGGATAACTTCCTTCCTTTTGTACTCTATTCCTGTATTAATAATGAAAAGAATCTCATATGCTTTTTTAACAGTCTTCTCAACTTGTCTTGCCACCTTCAAAGATTTGTATACATACACCCCAAGGTCTCTCTGTTCATACGCCTGCTTTAAAATTGTACCATTTAGTTCATATTGCCTCCTCATTCTTCCTACCAGAATGTATTACTTCACACTTCTCTGCATTAAATTCCATCTACCATGTGTCTGCCCATTTTACCAATCTATCTATGTCCTCATGAAGTCTGTTACTATTCTCCTCATTGTTTACATTTCTGAGTTTCATATCCTCTGCAAACTTTGAAATTATGCCTTGTACTTAATTCCATGTCATTAATATATATCAAAAAGAGAAGTGGACTACTCTGAAACAACTGTTCACCACTACTCTCTGTCTTCTGTCCCTTTAATCCCAAGGGCTTTAATTTTGCTAACAAGTCTATTGTGTGGTACTTTGTCAAACGCCTTTTGAAAATCCATATACACCGCACTACTCTCATCAATCCTCTTCATTACTTCATCAAAGAACACGATCAAGTTAGTTAAATGCGATCTGCCTTTAAGAAATCTGTTCTGACTTTCATTTATTAGCCCACACTTTCCAAATGCCAATTAACTTTGTCCCGGATTATTGTCTCGAAAAGTTTACCCACCACCGCGTTAAACTGACTGGTCTGTAGTTGCCGGGTTTAGCCCTCTCCCTCTTTTTTAAACAGTGGTGTAACATTTGCAATCCTCCAGTCCTCTGACATCATCCCATGTCCAAGGAGGATTGGAAGATTGAGGCTAGAGCATCCACAATTTCAACCTTACTAATCTTAGTAATCTCAGATGCATCCTATCCAGACTGGGTGACTTTTCTAGTTTGAGGACCTCCTCTTTGACTATTTTTATCTGATCCAATATCACTACTGTTTCCTCCGATACTGCTACATTGGCAGAATCTTCTTCTCTGGTGAAGACAGATGCAAAGTACTCATTTAGTACCCTAGCCTCCACAAGAAAATCTCCTTTTGATTCTTAATCGGCCCCACCTTTCCTGACCACCCTTTTACTACTTATATATTTATAAAAGACTTTTGGGCTCCCTTCTATGTTAGCTGCTAATCTATTATTATATCCCTCTTTGCCCCTCTTATTCCCTTTTTTAGATCTCCTCTGAACATTCATTTTGGTTCACCTTATAATTGCTATAAGCCTCCTTTTTCTATCTCATTTTAACCTCTTTCTTTAGTCATTCAGGGAATGCTATCTTTGGGTGCCCTTCCTTTCCCTCATGGGAATGTGTCTACGCCAGTGGTGGACAAAATACGGCCCATAGGCCGTAATTGGCCTGCCAATGGATTCAATCCGGCCCACCAAGGCCTGGCTTCAAGGCCGAAAGTCCGCCACACCGAACCCCTATCCCGCCCCACCTAACCTCAGGAAGTGGGTCATTGACTCTGAGGCAGCAAGAAAGTCATAACCAAAAACAGAGGAGGGCAAATCGAATCTATCATTTGCTGCATCATTGTGTCGTTGCTATAACCTCCCCTTTCAATTTTGAAAAAATAAATCAACAATATTAACCACCTTCTGCGGTTTACAGGGATATCTGCAGCACCAGACTCGGAAATGTCTGAACCAATTATGGGGAAATAGAAACTTACTGCATTATCTGCAGCTTGTAAATCAACAAACTTATTCAAACCTAAGTTTCTGCTCCATCATTGCAACATGAAAGGTGTTACTCATGGTTTGTGGGTCTAGTTTCCATAAATCTGTGCAAACTTTCCAGATAAATGCACGATAACATAAGAACATAAGAATTAGGAACAGGAGTAGGCCATCTAGCCCCTCGAGCCTGCTCTGCCATTCAACAAGATCATGGCTGATCTGGCCGTGGACTCAGCTCCACTTATCCGCCCGCTCCCCATAACCTTTAATTCCCTTATTGGTTAAAAATCTATATGTCTGTGATTTGAATATATTCAATGAGCTAGCCTCAACTGCTCCTGGGCAGAGAATTCCACAGATTCACAACCCTCTGGGAGAAGAAATTCCTTCTCAACTCGGTTTTAAATTGGCTCCCCCGTATTTTGAGGCTGTGTCCCCTAGTTCTAGTCTCCCCGACCAGTGGAAACAACCTCTCTGCCTCTATCCTGTCTATCCCTTTCATTATTTTAAATGTTTCTATAAGATCACCCCTCATCCTTCTGAACTCCAACGAGTAAAGACCCAGTCTACTCAATCTATCATCATAAGGTAACCCCCTCATCTCCGGAATCAGCCGAGTGAATCGTCTCTGTACCCCCTCCAAAGCTAGTATATCCTTCCTTCAGGTGATCAAAACTGCACGCAGTACTCCAGGTGCAGCCTCACCAATACCCTGTACAGTTGCAGCAGGACCTCCCTCCTTTTGTACTCCATCCCTCTCGCAATGAAGGCCAACATTCCATTCGCCTTCCTGATTACCTGCTGCACCTGCAAACTAACTTTTTGGGATTCATGCACAAGGACCAATTGTGGAGGAGTGGAGGCGTGTCCTGCACAGTTGGAGCTGAGCTGCAGTGAGGAGAGCAGCTACCAACTTTTGCTCCTGCCTGGAGAGCCCTGAGAACAGCCCAGGAAGAGAAGGAAGGAAGGGGCTTCACCACCAACTTTCACCCAGAGGGAGAGGAGGAAAAAGCAGAAAACTTTGAACATTTTTACCATTTCTACAAAGAGTTGGAGAGAGGGGGAAAGACCAAAACAACATCCAGTGTGGAAGGAGGGAGACTCTACCATTTCGACAGGTGGGTGTGGGTGCATTTCCCAAAAAGACTTTGTTGTATCGGTGGGGGGAGGAAAGAAGACCACTGAGGGCCGGAACATCGCGGGGGGTGTGTGTGTGTGTGGAAGTGTGTGTGGGGGCCTTGCTTACAACTAGGCCCCCCCCACAATTGAAACCCCGCCCCCCCCCACACATTTGCCTAGCCTGGGATAGCTGGAGCTACCAGGCTGAAGATTTCTTAAATTACCCTAAGAACATCGTTGGGAGTGTGTGCCTGGTTGGCTCTAGCTGCCCCAGGTGAAGACATCTTCTCCCCCCACCTGAAGACCAACCCAAAGACTGTTTTTGTTTTGTTTTGCCATCTGGGGAGTGCACCCCAAGAAAAACACCCACCCATCGCTGTGAGGGGAGACCTGCCCTCGCAGCCTCCCTCTTTTCCTGCACCCCCTTTTCTCTATCTCTCTCTCTCTGTCTCTCCCCTCTCTCTCTGAGAGCCCTTCCTCCTAATTTAAAAAAAACAAACAAAAAAAAACAACTGAGCAGAGGGAGCAAGGCCCCTCCCCAATTGCCAACTAGGGGAGAGGTGTGCCTCGTTAAGATCTCCTCTGCTCAGTCTTTCGATATGAGGCCAATTAAGACCATTAAGGCCTGTGACTTTGGGGTGGGTGTAGCCCTTAAAGGGACCCCGTGATGGCGACCCCATCCACGCCGGTGGCAGGGCCAGCTAGGACTTATGCGCAGGCGGCATCCACATCCACGGTGCCTCCTGCGCCACCTGCTGCCCTGCCACCATTCAAACTAATAACTAAGAAACACGGGGTCAAGAGCTACACTCACCCCACAATGAGCATCGAGGAGTGCGTGTGGGCGATGGCTGGGGTAGTCGGCCCCTCGGCCATTGTCGCAGCCTCCAAGATGTCTGGGAAGGCCGTGTTCTTCCTGGGGTCGGAGCGGGCGGTGTCCATGGCCCTCGAAAAGGGGCTCACGGTGGGCGGGACGTTCCTGCCGGTGGATCCTCTTGAGGCCACCGCGCAGAGGGTCATCATATCGAACGTCCCGCCCTTTGTTCCCGCTGAGCTCCTCCTCCCTCACCTACACCAACTGGGGGAGGTAAGGTCGGGGATCAACCCCATACCGCTTGGCCTCCGGGAGAACAGCCTGCGCCACGTGTTCTCCTTCCGCCGCCAGCTCTTTGTCCGGCTGGCGCGGGAGGAGACGACGGAGGGTTATTTTAATGTGGTGCACGAGGGGACTGCCTACCGCGTCTTTTGGACGTCGGACGGCGTGCAAGTGCCATGCCTGCAGGGAGGTGGGGCACGTTCGCAAGAACTGCCCCGCCTCCAAGGCCGCCAAACCACCGAAGGCGGCCAAGGCTGGCGCCGCCGCCACCCCTCCCCCTAGTTGCGTCCGCGTGCCGGGAGCCGTAGGTGCGCGGGCATCGCCGGGGGCCTTTGTTTTCACGGCCTCCGGTGGGGGGGAGGGAGAGCGTCCGACCGGAAAGAAGGCGCGGAAGAAGGCAAAACATGCAGAGGCAGATCCCCTCAGTGCGCCAGAAAATTTGACCACCGCGCTCAGCCCAACCCCGTCACCGGCGAGCGCGGGGTGCCCTGAGCCCTTGCCTGAGCCCTTGACCAATACCGCAGAGGGGCCCGGGCGCGGGCAAGAAAAGGAAAAGTGGGGGGCGGAGCGGGAGGCCTCGGCAGACATGGAGGTCTCCCTGCCTTCGCGCACCCCCAGGAACAAAAAGAGGCACCGCCCCAATGAGGCGGAATAACATCCCTCCGCGGAGGAGGCGGTGCCCGCCGCGTGTCCCGCGTCCCCCACCAGCGCCCCCAAATTGCGCTGCAAGCGCGAGGAGTCTGTCCCCGGGGAGGGTGAGGCAGTCGAGGCTGCCCAGCCGCTGCCTCCTGGGGAGGGCGTGGAAGATCTGCCTGTCGTGGGGGGCGTGGGGCCGGCGGAAGAATGCGTAGCCGCCGGGTCGAGCATCCCGGGGACTGAGGCGGGCGGGGCCGAAAAGGCCGAACCTGAGCCCGCCCAGCCAATACCCAACTTCCCCCGGGATTTGCTCGACTCGTAGGAAACTGAAAATATGAACAATTTTAATGAATCTGTACACGCTGGGCTGGGGGGTGGCGGCGGGGAGGGAGAAGAACAATAACCCTCGCCCCCTACTGTGGAGCTGGGGGATTTGGAGGACCTGGAACATTACTTTGATCGGGTCTCTCCCTGTTCCCCGGTTCCTGGGGCGGAGGGGGAACCCCTTCCGCTGTCGCTTCCCGACCCAGCACCAATTTTAAAAGAGCCCAGTGGGGACTCCTCTGCCGACGATCCTGGGGGTGGGATCGGGGCAGAGCCGGGGCCAGATGGAGCGGCCGGGCCGTTTGCCGTACCTTGTGCGGTCGACGGGCCGGCTGCTAGCGGCGACCTCCCGGAGGGGGACGGGGACTCGGTGGAGGACGCGGGTGAAGATCTCGAGTCCATCGCCAGTGAGGCGGTGGATCTGCTCGCGGCCGGCACTGAGACCCTCCTCATTCCCGTAGAGGAACTCCGGGACTTTTTGGTCCAGTGCCGGGGTCGCCGCGACCAAGCCCGTCTGGCCCTGGAAAGATGGTCCGAGCCGGGGCTGCTCGTCGCGTCCATCCGCGCCGCCGCTAAAACCATGGCCGCGGGCGGGCCCTTATCAAAGGCTCAAGGCCTTGAGCTGCGCCGGCTCAAAAAGTTCCTCGCTGGGCTGCTGAAGGAGTGGAGGTCAACAAACGACTCCACTCCTCCCCCACAATAGGTTAGGTAGAGGTTGCACTATGCTTTTGCCATGAAGATAACCATAGCCAGCCTCAACATCAACGGCGGCAGAGGAGCACGCCGTAGATTTGACAATTTTTCGCTCCTGCGGGAGGGGAAATATGCGGTGTGCTTCCTGCAAGAAACCCACACCGTTCCGGGAGACGAAGCCACGTGGCTCCTGGAATGGCAAGGAGAGGTCCGCATGAGCCACCTCACCGCCACTTCTAGTGGGGTGGCCATCTTGCTGGGCCCGCATTTTCAGCCGGAGATCTTGGGGGTCGAGGAGCCCGTGCCAGGCCGCTTGCTGCACGTAACGGTTCGCCTGGGGGACGTGCCGCTCCATCTCGTGAACGTGTACGCCCCTCAGCCCGGCCCGCAGCAGACGCGCTTCTTTGAAGAGGTGTCCGCTCTTCTTGGCTCCGTCGACGTCGGCGACTGCATTGTCCTCGGGGGGGATTTTAACTGCACCCTCGAGGCGAGGGACCGCTCTGGTGCCCCGCAGTGCATGACGGCGATGGAGAAGTTGAGGGACCTGGTCGGGTCCTTCGACTTGGTGGACGTCTGGCGAAATCTCCACCCCGACTCCAGCGCCTTTACTTGGGTGAGGCCTGGAGTAGGATGGTCCAGAGACGACCGCCTTTACGTGTCTCGGGCGTACGTTTCCTGCGTCCCGGCGGCCTCCATGCGGCCGGTGCCGTGTTCGGACCAGCACCTGGTGTGGGCGGAGCTCGCTTCGATCCGCGCGAGGACGGGGTCCGCGTACTGGCACTTTAACAACCGGCTGCTGGAGGACGTGCGGTTCAAGGACTCGTTCCGTCGATTCTGGTCCGACTGGAGAAGGAAGCAGGGGGGCTTCCCCTCCTTGAGGCTATGGTGGGACGTGGGCAAGGCTCACGTCCGCGTCTTCTGTCAAGAGTACGCGAGGGGGTCGACCAAGAGGCGGGCGGCCAGAGTCGAGCGCCTAGAAAAAGAGGTGCTCGACCTGGAAGCCCGTCTCGGTCAAGTCGTCCAGGACCCGGCCCTGCGGACGGTGTATGAAGCGAAGAAGGCCGCGCTGAAGGACCTGCAGCTCGTCGGGTCCCGAGGCGCGTTCGTGAGGTCGCGGATCCGGTTCCTGCGGGATCTGGACCGCGGCTCCCCCTTCTTCTACTCGCTGGAAAAAAGGCAGAGTGTCCGTAAGCAGCTCTTGACGCTGCTGGCCGACGACGGCTCTCTCGTCTCGGATCCGGAGGGCGTCAACAACAGGGCCTGTGAATATTACGGGGCTCTGTTCTCTCCGGATCCGTCCAGCGAGGAAGCGCGTAGAGTTTTGTGGGAGGACCTGCCGAAGGTCAGCCCGGAGGGCGCCGAAAATCTGGAAGCTCCGCTAAGCCTGGCGGAGCTGACCGGTGCCCTCGACCGGCTCTTGAGGGGAAAATCCCCGGGGCTGGACGGGCTGACCGTGGAGTTCCACAGGGCGTTCTGGGACGTCCTGGGGAGCGACTACGCGCGGGTCCTGGGGGAAAGTCTGGCGACCGGGGAGATGCCCCTCTCTTGGCGCAGGGCAGTCATCGTCCTGCTGCCTAAGAAGGGCGATCTCCGCCTCCTTAAGAACTGGCGCCCGGTCTCCCTCCTCAGCACGGACTACAAAATCTTCGCCAGGGCGATGTCTGCTCGCCTTGGTGCCGTGCTGGACCACATGATCCACCCCGACCAGTCCTACACGGTCCCGGGCCGGACAATCCACGATAACATCCATCTGGTCCGGGACCTCATCCATTGTTCCCAGGAGGCTGGTCTGTCGGTCGCCTTCCTATCCCTCGACCAAGAGAAGGCGTTCGACAGGGTGGATCACGACTATCTGCTCGGAACTCTGCGCGCTTTCGGGTTCGGGACGCATTTCGTCGCCCGGATCCGACTTTTGTACGCCGCCGCGGAGTGTCTGATTAAGGTTAACGGGTCCTTGACGGCGCCCCTTCGCTTTAGAAGAGGGGTGCGCCAGGGATGCCCCATGTCCGGCCAGTTATACGCCGTTTGCGTGGAGCCTTTCCTGCGCCTCTTGCGGACGATGTTGACGGGACTGGCTCTGCAAGGGCCGGGCGTGGAGGTCGTCCTCTCGGCTTACGCCGATGACGTGCTCCTCGCGGTAGAGGATCCCGCTGACCTGCGGAGGATGCGTGAGTGCCAGGAGATTTACTCGGCCGCGTCCTCCGCCAGGATCAACTGGGAGAAATGTTCCGGACTCCTGGTGGGTCAGTGGCGGGTGGACTCCCTGCCGGAGGAGCTCAGGCCTTTTGCCTGGAGCACGACCCATCTCCTCTATCTGGGAGTCTACCTTAGCACCTACGAGGGAGCCTGGCCGGCGAACTGGCAGGAGCTGGAGGCCAAGGTCGCCGCTCGCCTAGGGCGCTGGACAGGACTGCTCCGAGTGCTGTCCTACAGGGGTCGAGCGCTAGTCATAAACCAGCTGGTGGCCGCAATGTTGTGGTACCGGCTGGTCACTTTGACCCCTCCCCCTGCGTTTGTCGCCAAGATACAGAAGAAGCTGGTGGACTTCTTCTGGAACAACAGGAAGCACTGGGTCTCTGCTGCGGTCTTGAGTCTCCCGCTTGAGGAGGGCGGTCAGTCGTTGGTGTGCGAAAGCGCCCAGCTCGCGACTTTCCGTCTTCAGACCCTGCAGAGATACCTTTACGTCGAGCCCCCTCCTAGGTGGTGTGCTCTGGCGACGTATTTCTTCCGCCAGCAGCGCGACCTCAATTATGACACGCAGCTCCTGTTTGTGAACTTGGGGGGTGTCAGGACCGCCCTCCGGGAGCTGCCTGTCTTTTACAGGGAACTCATCAGGGTCTGGAACAAAGTCTCCACCAAGCGCAGCTCTCCGCCGGCTGGAGTGGCGGCCGTCCTGCAGGAGCCGCTGCTCGGGAATCCGTACCTCCACGACCGAGGTTTTATGTGGCGGTCGGAAGAGAGGGCTATGGCTGGTGAGGTGACCAGGGTCAGGGACCTGCTCGATGGCGGAGGAGCGGGCTGGATGGCGCCAGACACGCTGGCGCGGCGCCTAAATTCTGCCAACGTCCGCCACGCGGCCGATGCCATCGAGTCGCTAAAAACAGCTCTGGGCCCTGACTCCGTTAGGTGCATCGAGGAGGCTCAAGCACGTGGGGAGATCCCATCCGAACTGACCCCCGTCCGGACGGAATTCCTCATCGGCGCCAAACCCTGGAACCTCCCTCGGGGGCCGGCGCCTCACAACTTGAGCCGCCTCGGGGAAATCCCCTCCGTGCCTTTCAGTTCCGCGCGGAGGGGTTTCCTGTACGGGCTGCTCCTGCACACTCTCAACTTTGCCATCCTCGCCGGCCGTCCGGACACGCCATGGCGTACCATCTTGCCGTCCGGAGGAGGCGGGGGTCCTCGATGGAGGGCACTCTACGCAGGGGTCCTCCCACTATTCATCGGGGACTTGGCCTGGAGGGTGGTGCACGGAGCAGTGCCGTGCAATAAGTTTTTAAGCCGGTTCACGGACTCCCAGGGCGCCTGCAATTTCTGCGGTCTGGAGGAGTCCGTGTTCCATGTTTTTATTGAGTGCACAAGGTTGCAGCCCCTGTTCCATTATTTGAAAGGGCTGCTCCTGAAATTCTGGCTGCACTTCAGTCCCACTCTCCTGATCTTTGGGCACCCTGTGCGGAGGGGAGCGGGTAGGTCCGAAGGCCTCCTCGTAGGACTGCTCCTGGGCACGGCCAAGGGTGCCATCAGCCGGTCCAGGCAGCGGGCGGTCGAGGGGGTCGTTCAACCTGACTGCCTGCCTCTCTTCCGCTCTTACATCCGGTCCAGGGTGTCCTTGGAGATGGAGCACGCGGTGTCCACCGGTACGCTCGCGGCCTTCCGCGAGAGGTGGGCACCGGAGGGACTGGAGTGCATCATCACGCCCGGCAACCAAATTTTTATTTGATTTTACGTTTTAAAGTTTAATTTGTTTTAATTGCTGGTGCTTTTAGTGTCCCTTTCCCTTTTATAGGGGGCACCGGAAAAAATTGGATTTTAGCGCCCCCAAAAAAAAACAAAAAAAAAAGAAAAAAAAGGGGGGGAAAAAAAAGGGCCTTGTAAATGTCTGGTGTGTCACCCAGGTCGGGTGGCACGGTTTAATGTTTTTTGTTTTGCAGATGAACTCCAAAAAGAGTTTCATGCACAAGGACCAATTGTGGAGGAGTGGAGGCGTGTCCTGCACAGTTGGAGCTGAGCTGCAGTGAGGAGAGCAGCTACCAACTTTTGCTCCTGCCTGGAGAGCCCTGAGAACAGCCCAGGAAGAGAAGGAAGGAAGGGGCTTCACCACCAACTTTCACCCAGAGGGAGAGGAGGAAAAAGCAGAAAACTTTGAACACTTTTACCATTTCTACAAAGAGTTGGAGAGAGGGGGAAAGACCAAAACAACATCCAGTGTGGAAGGAGGGAGACTCTACCATTTCGACAGGTGGGTGTGGGTGCATTTCCCAAAAAGACTTTGTTGTATCGGTGGGGGGAGGAAAGATGACCACTGAGGGCCGGAACATCGCCGGGGGTGTGTGTGTGTGGAAGTGTGTGTGGGGGCCTTGCTTACAACTCGGCCCCCCCCACAATTGAACCCCCCCCCCCCCCAATTGCCTAGCCTGGGATAGCTGGAGCTACCAGGCTGAAGATTCTTTAAACACCTAATTAAACATCGTTGGGAGTGTGTGCCTGGTTGGCTCTAGCTGCCCTAGGTGAAGACATCTTCTCCCCTCACCTGAAGACCACCCCAAAGACTATTTGTGTTTTGCCATCTGGGGATTGCACCCACCCACAGCTGCGAGGGGAGACCTGCCCTCGCAGTTCCCCCCCCTTCCCACCCCCCCTCTCTCTTTCTCTGTTACTCTCTGTTTCTCCTCTCTCTCTCTGAGAGCCCTTCCTTCCAAATTACAAAAAAAAAACAATTGAGACAACTGAGCAGAGGGAGCAAGGCCCCTCCCCAATTGCCAACTAGGGGAGAGGTGTGCCTCGTTAAGAGCTCCTCTGCTCAGTCTATATACGAGGCCAATTAAGACCATTAAGGCCTGTGACTTTGGGGTGGGTATAGCCCTTAAAGGGACCCCGTGATGGCGACCCCATCCACGCCGGTGGCGGGGCCAGCAAGGACATATGCGCAGGCGGTGTCCACATCCACGGCACCTCCTGCGCCACCCGCTGCCCTGCCACCTTTTCAACTAATCACGAAAAAACACCGGGTCAAGAGCTACACTCACCCCACAATGACCATCGAGGAGTGCGTGCGGGCGATGGCTGGGGTAGTCGGCCCCTCGGCCATTGTCGCAGCCTCCAAGATGTCTGGGAAGGCAGTGTTCTTCCTGGGGTCGGAGCGGGCGGTGTCCCTGGCCCTCGAAAAGGGGCTCACGGTGGGCGGGACGTTCCTGCCGGTGGACCCTCTCGAGGCCACCGCGCAGAGGGTCATCGTGTCAAACGTCCCGCCCTTTGTTCCCGCTGAGCTCCTCCTCCCTCACCTACACCAACTGGGGGAGGTAAGGTCAGGGATCAACCCCATACCGCTCGGCCTCAGGGAGAACAGCCTGCGCCACGTGTTCTCCTTCCGCCGCCAGCTCTTTGTCCGGCTGGCGCGGGAGGACACGACGGAAGGGCACTTCAATGTGGTGCATGAGGGGACTGCCTACCGCGTCTTCTGGACGTCGGACGGCGTGCGGTGCCATGCCTGCAGGGAGGTGGGGCACGTTCGCAAGAACTGCCCCGCCTCCAAGGCCGCCAAACCACCGAGGGCGGCCAAGGCTGGCGCCGCCGCCACCCCTCCCCCTAGTAGCGTCCGCGTGCCGGGAGCTGTGGGTGCGCGGGCATCGCCGGGGGCCTTTGCTTTCACGGCCTCTGGCGGGGGGGAGGGAGAGAGTCCGATCGGAAAGAAGGCGAGGGGGAAGGCGAAACATCCCGAGGCGGGTCCCCTCGGTGCGCCAGACAGCTTGAACACCGCGCTCAGCCCAACCCAGTCACCGGCGAGCGCGGGGTGCCCTGAGCCCGTGCCTGAGCCCTTGACCAATACCACAGAGGCGCTCGGGCGCGGGCAAGAAAAGGAAAAGCGGGGGGTGGAGCGGGAGGCCACGGCAGACATGGAGGTCTCCCTGCCTCCGCGCGCCCCCAGGAACAAAAGGAGGCGCGGCTCCGATGAGGCGGAGGGGGAACAACATCCCTCCGCGGAGGAGTCGGTGCCCGCCGCGTGTCCCGCATCCCCAACCAGCGCCCCCAAGCTGCGCTGTAGGCGAGAGGAATCTGTCCCCGGGGAGGGTGAGACAGTCGAGGCTGCCCAGCCTCTGCCTCCCGGGGATGGCGTGGAAGATCTGCCTGTCGTGGGGGGCGTGGGGCCAGCGGAGGAATGCATTGCCGCCGGGCCGGGCGTCCCGGGGACTGAGGCGGGCGGGGCCGCAAAGGCCGAACCTGAGCCCGCCCAGCTATTAATCAACTTCCCCCGGGAGTCGCTCGACCCAGCAGAAAATGAAATTCAGGATTTTAATGACACTGTAAATGCTGGGCCGGGGGGTGGCAGCGGGGAGGGGGAGGAACACCCACCCTCGCCCCTTACTTTGGAGCTGGAGCACTTGGGGAGCCTGGGGATTGCCTATGGCCGGGTCTCTCCTTGTTCCCCGGTTCCTGGGGTGGAGGGGGAACCCCTTCCGCTGTCGTTTCCCGACCCAGCACCGTTTTTAAAAGAGCCCAGTGGGGACTCCTCTGCTGACGATCCTGGGGGTGGGATCGGGGCAGAGCCAGGGCCGGTTGGAGCGGCCGGGTCATTTGCCGTACCTTGTGCGGTCGATGGGCCGGCTGCTGGCGGCCACCTCCCGGAGGAGGACGGGGACTCGGTGGGGGACGCGGGAGAAGAACTAGAGACCACCGCCAGGGAGGCGGTGGATCTGCTCGCGGCCGCCGCTGAGGCCCTCCTCATTCCTGCAAAGGAACTCCGGGACTTTTTGGCCCAGAGCCGGGGTCGCTGCGACCAAGCCCGACTGGCCCTGGAAAAATGGTCCGAGCCAGAGCTGATCAAGGGGTCCGTCCGCGCCGCCGCTAAAACCTTGGCCGCGGGCGGGCCCTTGACAAAGGAGCAACACCTTGAGCTGCGCGAGCTCGAGGGACTCCTCGCTGGGCTGCGGAGGGAGCTGAGTTCAACAAAAGACTCCGCTCCCTCCCCCACAATAGGTTAAGGTAGAGGTTGCACTATGCTTTTGCCATGAAGATAACCATAGCCAGCCTCAACATCAACGGCAGCAGAGGGGCACGCCGTAGATTTGACAATTTTTCGCTCCTGCGGGAGGGGAAATATGCGGTGTGCTTCCTGCAAGAAACCCACACCGTTCCGGGAGACGAAGCCACGTGGCTCCTGGAATGGCAAGGAGAGGTCCGCATGAGCCACCTCACCGTCATTTCTAGTGGGGTGGCCATCTTGCTGGGCCCGCATTTTCAGCCGGAGATCTTGGGAGTCGAGGAGCCCGTGCCAAGCCGCTTGCTGCACGTAACGGTTCGCCTGGGGGACGTGCCGCTCCATCTCATGAACGTGTACGCCCCTCAGCCCGGCCCGCCGCAAACGCGCTTCTTTGAAGAGGTGTCCGCTCTTCTTGGCTCCGTCGACGTCGGCGACTGCATTGTCCTCGGGGGGGATTTTAACTGCACCCTCGAGGCGAGGGACCGCTCCGGTGCCCCGCAGTGCATGATGGCGATGGAGAAGTTGAGGGACCTGGTCGGGTCCTTCGACTTGGTGGACGTCTGGCGAAATCTCCACCCCGACTCCAGCGCCTTTACTTGGGTGAGGCCTGGAGTAGGATGGTCCAGAGTCGACCGCCTTTACGTGTCTCGGGCGTACGTTTCCTGTGTCCCGGCGGCCTCCATGCGGCCGGTGCCGTGTTCGGACCACCACCTGGTGTGGACGGAGCTCGCTTCGCTCCGCGCGAGGACGGGGTCCGCGTACTGGCACTTTAACAACCGGCTGCTGGAGGACGTGCGGTTCCAGGACTCGTTCCGTCGATTCTGGTCCGACTGGAGAAGGAAGCAGGGGGGCTTCCCCTCCTTGAGGCTATGGTGGGACGTGGGCAAGGCACACGTCCGCGTCTTCTGTCAAGAGTACGCGAGGGGGTCGACCAAGAGGCGGGCGGCCAGAGTCGGGCGCCTAGAAAAAGAGGTGCTCGACCTGGAAGCCCGTCTCGGTCAAGTCGTCCAGGACCCGGCCCTGCGGACGGTGTACGAAGCGAAGAAGGCCGCGCTGAAGGACCTGCAGCTCGTCGGGTCCCGACGCGCGTTCGTGAGGTCGCGGATCCGGTTCCTGCGGGATCTGGACCGCGGCTCCCCCTTCTTCTACTCGCTGGAAAAAAGGCAGAGTGTCCGTAAGCAGCTCTTGACGCTGCTGCCGACGACGGCTCTCTCGTCTCGGATCCGGAGGGCGTCAACAACAGGGCCCGTGAATATTACGGGGCTCTGTTCTCTCCGGATCCGTCCAGCGAGGAAGCGCGTAGAGTTTTGTGGGAGGACCTGCCGAAGGTCAGCCCGGAGGGCGCCGAAAATCTGGAAGCTCCGCTAAGCCTGGCGGAGCTGACCGGTGCCCTCGACCGGCTCTCGAGGGGAAAATCCCCGGGGCTGGACGGGCTGACCATGGAGTTCCACAGGGCGTTCTGGGACGTCCTGGGGAGCGACTACGCGCGGGTCCTGGGGGAAAGTCTGGCGACCGGGGAGATGCCCCTCTCTTGGCGCAGGGCAGTCATCGTCCTGCTGCCTAAGAAGGGCGATCTCCGCCTCCTTAAGAACTGGCGCCCGGTCTCCCTCCTCAGCACGGACTACAAAATCTTCGCCAGGGCGATGTCTGCTCGCCTTGGTGCCGTGCTGGACCACATGATCCACCCCGACCAGTCCTACACGGTCCCGGGCCGGACAATCCACGATAACATCCATCTGGTCCGGGACCTCATCCATTGTTCCCAGGAGGCTGGTCTGTCGGTCGCCTTCCTATCCCTCGACCAAGAGAAGGCGTTCGACAGGGTGGATCACGACTATCTGCTCGGAACTCTGCGCGCTTTCGGGTTCGGGACGCATTTCGTCGCCCGGATCCGACTTTTGTACGCCGCCGCGGAGTGTCTGATTAAGGTTAACGGGTCCTTGACGGCACCCCTTCGCTTTAGGAGAGGGGTGCGCCAGGGATGCCCCATGTCCGGCCAGTTATACGCCGTTTGCGTGGAGCCTTTCCTGCGCCTCTTGCGGACGAGGTTGACGGGACTGGCTCTGCAAGGGCCGGGCGTGGGGGTCGTCCTCTCGGCTTACGCCGATGATGTGCTCCTCGCGGTAGAGGATCCCGCTGACCTGCGGAGGATGCGTGAGTGCCAGGAGATTTACTCGGCCGCGTCCTCCGCCAGGATCAACTGGGAGAAATGTTCCGGACTCCTGGTGGGTCAGTGGCGGGTGGACTCCCTGCCGGAGGAGCTCAGGCCTTTTGCCTGGAGCACGACCCATCTCCTCTATCTGGGAGTCTACCTTAGCCCCGACGAGGAAGCCTGGCCGGCGAACTGGCAGGAGCTGGAGGCCAAGGTCGCCGCTCGCCTAGGGCGCTGGACAGGACTGCTCCGAGTGCTGTCCTACAGGGGTCGAGCGCTAGTCATAAACCAGCTGGTGGCCGCAATGTTGTGGTACCGGCTGGTCACTTTGACCCCTCCCCCTGCGTTTGTCGCCAAGATACAGAAGAAGCTGGTGGACTTCTTCTGGAACAACAGGAAGCACTGGGTCTCTGCTGCGGTCTTGAGTCTCCCGCTTGAGGAGGGCGGTCAGTCGTTGGTGTGCGAAAGCGCCCAGCTCGCGACTTTCCGTCTTCAGACCCTGCAGAGATACCTTTACGTCGAGCCCCCTCCTAGGTGGTGTGCTCTGGCGACGTATTTCTTCCGCCAGCAGCGCGACCTCAATTATGACACGCAGCTCCTGTTTGTGAACTTGGGGGTTGTCAGGACCGCCCTCCGGGAGCTGCCTGTCTTTTACAAGGAACTCATCAGGGTCTGGAACAAAGTCTCCACCAAGCGCAGCTCTCCGCCGGCTGGAGTGGCGGCCGTCCTGCAGGAGCCGCTGCTCGGGAATCCGTACCTCCACGACCGAGGTTTCATGTGGCGGTCGGAAGAGAGGGCTGTGGCTGGTGAGGTGACCAGGGTCAGGGACCTGCTCGATGGTGGAGGAGCGGGCTGGATGGCGCCAGACACGCTGGCGCGGCGCCTAAATTCTGCCAACGTCCGCCACGCGGCCGATGCCATCGATTCGCTAAAAACAGCTCTGGGCCCTGACTCCGTTAGGTGCATCGAGGAGGCTCAAGCACGTGGGGAGATCCCGTCCGAACTGACCCCCGTCCGGACGGAATTCCTCATCGGCGCCAAACCCCGGAACCTCCCTCGGGGGCCGGCACCTCACAACTTGAGCCGCCTCGGGGAAATCCCCTCCGTGCCTTTCAGTTCCGCGCGGAGGGGTTTCCTGTACGGGCTGCTCCTGCACACTCTCAACTTTGCCATCCTCGCCGGCCGTCCGGACACGCCATGGCGTACCATCTTGCCGTCCGGAGGAGGCGGGGGTCCCCGATGGAGGGCACTCTACGCAGGGGTCCTCCCACTATTCATCGGGGACTTGGCCTGGAGGGTGGTGCACGGAGCAGTGCCGTGCAATAAATTTTTAAGCCGGTTCACGGACTCCCAGGGCGCCTGCAATTTCTGCGGTCTGGAGGAGTCCGTGTTCCATGTTTTTATTGAGTGCACAAGGTTGCAGCCCCTGTTCCATTATTTGAAGGGGCTGCTCTTGAAATTCTGGCTGCACTTCAGTCCCACTCTCCTGATCTTTGGGGACCCTGTGCGGAGGGGAGCGGGTAGGTCCGAAGGCCTCCTCGTAGGACTGCTCCTGGGCACGGCCAAGGGTGCCATCAGCCGGTCCAGGCAGCGGGCGGTCGAGGTGGTCGTTCAACCTGACTATCTGCCTCTCTTCCGCTCTTACATCCGGTCCAGGGTGTCCTTGGAGATGGAGCACGCGGTGTCCACCGGTATGCTCGCGGCCTTCCGCGAGAGGTGGGCACCGGAGGGACTGGAGAGCATCATCACGCCCGGCAACCAAATTTTAATTTGATTTTACGTTTTTAAGTTTAATTTGTTTTAATTGCTGGTGCTTTTAGTGTTCCCCTTCCCTTTTATAGGGGGCACTGGGGAAAATTGTGATTTTAGTGCCCAAAAAAAGAAAAACACAAAAAAAAACCAAAAAAAAAATGGGGAAAAAAAAAAAAGGGCCTTGTAAATGTCTGGTGTGTCACCCAGGTCGGGTGGCACGGTTTAATGTTTTTTGTTTTGCAGATGAACTCCAAAAAGAGTTTCATGCACAAGGACCCCAGATCCCTCTGCACCGCAGCATGTTGTAATTTCTCCCCATTCAAATAATATTCCCTTTTACTGTTTTTTTTCCAAGGTGGATGACCTCACATTTTACGACATTGTATTCCATCTGCCAAACCTTAGCTCATTCACTTAACCTATCTAAATCTCTTTGCAGCCCCTCTGTGCCCTCTACACAACCCGCTTTCCCACTAATCTTTGTGTCATCTGCAAATTTTGTTACACTACACTCTGTCCCCTCTTCCAGATCATCTATGTATATTGTAAACAGTTGTGGTCCCAGCACCGATCCCTGTGGCAAACCAATAACCACCGATTTCCAACCCGAAAAGGTTCCATTTATCCCGACTCTCTGCTTTCTGTTAGCCAGCCAATTTTCTATCCATGCTAATACATTTCCTCTGACTCCGCGAACGTTTATCTTCTGCAGTAACCTTTTGTGTGGCACCTTATCGAATGCCTTTTGGAAATCTAAATACACCACATCCATCGGTACACCTCTATCCACCATGCTTGTTATATCCTCAAAGAATTCCAGTAAATTAGTTACACATGATTTCCCTTTCATGAATCCATGTTGCGTCTGCTTGATTGCACTATTCCGATCTAGATGTCCCGCTATTTCTTCCTTAATGATAGCTTCAAGCATTTTCCCCACTACAGATGTTAAACTAACCGGCCTATAGTTACCTGCCTTTTGTCTGCCCCCTTTTTTAAAACAGAGGCATTACATTAGCTGCTTTCCAATCCGATGGTACCTCCCCAGAGTCCAGAGAATTTTGGTAGATTAGAACAAATGCATCTGCTGTAACTTCCGCCATCTCTTTTAATACCCTGGGATGCATTTCATCAGGACCAAGGGACTTGTCTACCTTGAGTCCCATTAGCCTGTCCAGCACTACCCCCCTAGTGATAATGATTGTCTCTAGGTCCTCCCTTCCCATATTCCCATGACCAGCAATTTTTGGCATGGTTTTTGTGTCTTCCACTGTGAAGACCGAAGCAAAATAATTGTTTAAGGTCTCAGCCATTTCCACATTTTGCATTATTAAATCCCCCTTCTCATCTTCTAAGGGACCAACATTTACTTTAGTCACTCTTTTCCGTTTTATATATCGATAAAAGCATTTACTATCTGTTTTTATGTTTTGCGCAAGTTTACTTTCATAATCTATCTTTCCTTTCTTTATTGCTTTCTTAGTCATTCTTTGCTGTCATTTAAAATTTTCCCAATCTTCTAGTTTCCCACTAACCTTGGCCACCTTATACGCATTGGTTTTTAATTTGATACTCTCCTTTATTTCCTTGGTTATCCATGGCTGGTTATCCCTTCTCTTACCGCCCTTCTGTTTCACTGGAATATATTTTTGTTGAGCACTATGAAAGAGCTCCTTAAAAGTCCTCCACTGTTCCTCAATTGTGCCACCATTTAGTCTGTGTTCCCAGTCTACTTTAGCCAATTCTGCCCTCATCCCACTGTAGTCCCCTTTGTTTAAGCATAGTACGCTCGTTTGAGACACTACTTCCTCACCCTCAATCTGTATTACAAATTCAACCATACTGTGATCACTCATTCTGAGAGGATCTTTTACTCGGAGATCGTTTATTATTCCTGTCTCATTACACAGGACCAGATCTAAGATAGCTTGCTCCCTTGTAGGTTCTGTAACATACTGTTCTAAGAAACAATCCAGTATGCTTTCTATGAATTCCTTCTCAAGGCTACCCCGTGCGATTTGATTTGACCAATCGATATGTAGGTTAAAATCCGCCATGATTACTGTCGTTCCTTTTTCACATGCCTCCATTATTCCCCTGATTATTGTCCGCCCCACCGTGAAGTTATTATTTGGGGGCCTATAAACTACGCCCACCGGTGACTTTTTCCCCTTACTATCTCTAATCTCCACCCACAATGATTCAACATTTTGTTCATTAGAGCCAATATCATCTCTCACAACTGCCCTGATATCATCCTTCATTAACAGAGCTACCCCACCTCCCTTCCCCTCTTGTCTATCTTTCCGAATTGTCAGATACCCCTGTATATTTAATTCCCAGTCTTGGCCACCCTGCAACCACGTTTCTGTAATGGCCACCAAATCATACCCATTTGTGCCGTCAACTCATTTACTTTGTTTCGAATGCTGCGTGTGTTTAGGTAGTGTTTTAATACTCGTTTTTAAACCATGATTTTTAGTTTTGACCCCTCTTGCAGCCCCTTTATATTCATACATATTGTCCCTTCCTATCACCTTGTGGTTTATACTTACCCCAGTGCTACTCTGCTCTGTTGCCTCCTGCCTTTTGCATTCTTTCTTGGGGTTCTGTTCATCTGAGCTCTCACCCACCCTAACTAGCTCAGAGCCCTCTCCTGGGTTCCCATCCCCCTGCCAAACTAGTTTAAAGCCCTCCCAACCGTACTATCAAAACCACCCGCGAGAACATTGGTCCCGTCTCTGTTGAGGTGTAACATGTCCGACTTGTACAGGTCCCACCTACCCCAGAAGCGGTCTGAATTGTTCAGGAAACTAAAGCCCTCCCTCCTACACCAACGGGAGAGTGGAGAGCACCAGTTCCAACTGTCACAGGACGGGAGAGTGGAGAGCACCAGTTCCAACTGTCACAGGACGGGAGAGTGGAGAGCACCAGTTCCAACTGTCACATAAACACTTTAAATATATAAAATAACGCCATTGGTAGCATGACTCGGAATTGACACAACCGATCGATTGGAAGATTGCTTACTTGAATTTGTTTTTAAACTTGTAGTCTTAACTTGTCTCTAAAGGAATTTTAGCGACTAATTCAAAATTAGTCCAGGGTTTGATTTCATTCTTGAGAGTTACAAAAATGTTATTTTTGTTTATTGGTGCAATTGGGTGAAAGGTGTTGTCTGAATTCCACGGGGTACTGCCAGTCTCCTGGTATGACTCTGGCGCAGATCCAGTTACTTCGGGTCCTTGCTGTTTCTGGGAGTTTCCTCAGTAAAGAGTGGTGTTGTGCAAAATACGCCGCATGGGCCTGCTGGACGGGACAGAAATAGTATGCGAGCCAGAGCTCGAGCTGAACATTAGTCGAAGTCGACTCAATGGTTGTGCATCTCGTTGATTCATTTTGCCCTCATGGAAATGTGTCTACTCCAGTGGCAGACAAAATACGGCCCATAGGCCGTAACTGGCCTGCCTCTGCGTCTTTCCACTCCAGCGTACGACGGCAGGGGGGTTCTCATCGCAACACCTACCCTTTCACCTCCTCCCTGCCCACTATCCAGGGCCCCAAATACTCCTTCCAGGTGAAACAGCGATTTACTTGTACTTCTTTCAATTTAGTGTACTGTCTTCTTTGTTCACGATGTGGTCTCCTCTACATTGGGGAGATCAAACGCAGATTGGGTTACCCCTTTGCGGAACACCTCTGTTCAGTCCGTAAGCGTAACCCCGAACTTCTGGTCACCTGTCACTTTAATTCCCCGCTCCATCTCTGACCTCTGATCTCTGTCCTCGGTCTCCTACACTGTTCCAATGAAGCTCAACGTAAGCTCGAGGAACAGCACCTCACCTTTCGTTTAGGCACTTTACAGCCTTCTGGACTCAACATCGAGTTCAATAATTTCAGACCATAACCTATGCCCCTATTTTTTTCCATCCCATGGAATCTGCCATTTCCATTTACACCTCATCTGGATTCATCTTTTGTTTCTTTTCTTGTTCCATTACCATCTCCTTTTGCCTTGCAACAACATTCCTTTTGTCTCTTAATCTCTTTTGCCTTCCATCCTATCATAGACCTTCCCTTTTGTTCTTTCCTCCCCTCCCCCATTTCCATGCCCCAACACTTGCTTAAAAATCTGTTACATCTCTAACTTTTTCCAGTTCTGACGAAGGGTCAACAACCTGAATCGTTAACTCTGTTTCTCTCTCCACAGATGTTGCCTGACCTGCTGAGCATTTCCAGCATTTTGTATTTTTATTTCAGATTTCCCGCATGTGCAGTATTTTGCTTTTGTATTAGGGTTCTCATTGGCGTGTTAAATACGGGAGTGGATCCCGGTGACTGCAAAAGCTTCTATAGATATGTGAAGAGAAAAAGATTAGTGAAGACAAATGTAGGTCCCTTGCAGTCGGATTCAGGTGAATTTATAATGGGGAACAAAGAAATGGCAGACCAATTGAACAAATACTTTGGTTCTGTTTTCACTAAGGAAGACACAAATAACCTTCCGGAAGCACTAGGGGACCGAGGATCGAGTGAGAAGGAGGAACTGAAGGATGCCTTATTAGATGGGAAATTGTGTTAGGGAAATTGATGGGATTGAAGGCCGATAAATCCCCGGGGCCTGATAATCTGCATCCCAGAGTACTTAAGGAAGTGGCCCTAGAAATAGTGGATGCATTGGTGATCATTTTCCAACAGTCTAGCGACTCTGGATCAGTTCCCATGGACTGGAGGGTAGCTAATGTAACACCACTTCTTAAAAAAGGGAGAGAGAAAACAGGTAATTATAGACCGGTTAGCCTGACATCAGTAGTGGGGAAAATATTGGAATCAATTATTAAGGATGAAATAGCAGCGCATTTGGAAAGCAGTGACAGGATCGGTCCAAGTCAGCATAGATTTAGGAAAGGGAAATCATGCTTGATGAATCTTCTGGAATTTTTTGAGCATGTAAATAGTAGAGTGGACAAGGGAGAACCAGTGGATGTGGTGTATTTGGACTTTCAAAAGGCTTTTGACAAGGTCCCATACAAGAGGTTGGTGTGCAAAATCAAAGCACATGGTATTGGGGGTAATGTACTGACGTGGATAGAAAACTGGTTGGCAGACAGGAAGCAGAGAGTCAGGATAAATGGGTCCTTTTCAGAATGGCAGGCAGTGACTAGGGGAATGCCACAGGGCTGGACCCCAGCTCTTTACAATATACATTAATGATTTAGATGAAGGAATTGAGTGTAATATCTCCAAGTTTGCAGATGACACTAAACTGGGTGGCGGTGTGAGCTGTGAGGAGGACACTAAGAGGCTGCATGGTGACTTGGACAGGTTCGGTGAGTGGGCAAATGCATGGCAGATGCAGTGTAATGTGGATAAATATGAGGTTATCCACTTTGGGGGCAAAAACACAAAGGCTGAATATTATCTGAAAGGCGGCAGATTAGGAAAAGGGGAGGTGCAACGAGACCTGGATATCATGGTTCATCAGTCATTGAAAGTTGGCATGCAGGTACAGCAGGCGGTGAGGAAGGCAAATGGTATGTTCGCCTTCATAGCTAGGGGATTTGAGTATAGGAGCAGGGAAGTCTTACTGCAGTTGTACAGGGCCTTGGTGAGACCTCATCTGGAATATTGTGTTCAGTTTTGCTCTCCTAATCTGAGGTAGGACGTTCTTGCTATTGAGGGAGTGCAGCGAAGGTTCACCAGACTGATTCCAGGGATAGCTGGACTGACATATGAGGAGAGACTGGATCAACTGGGCCTTTATACACTGGAGTTTAAAAGGATGAGAGGGGATCTCATAGAAACATATAAGATTCTGACGGGACGGGACAGGTTAGATGCGAGAAGAATGTTCCCGATGTTGGGAAAGTCCAGAACCAGGGGACTCAGTCTTAGGATAAGGGGTAGGTCATTTAGGACTGAGATGTGGATCAGAGTTGTTAACCTGTGAAATTCCCTGCCGCAGAGAGATGTTGATGTCAGTTCATTGGATATATTCAAGAGGAAGTTAGATATGGCCCTTATGGCTAAAGGGATCAAGGGGTATGGAGAGAAAGCAGGAAAGGGGTACCGAGGGAATGATCAGCCATGATCTTATTGAATGGTGGTGCAGGCTCGAAAGGCCGAATAGCCTACTCCTGCACCTATTTTCTATGTTTCTATGCAAGGACTCCAGGCAAATTGAGTTGGCCCGTTTCAAATTTACTAATTTAACACTTTCTTCTTGCCAATGTGTGCAGTCCCTTTAAATTTGATGTGCGGTATCTCTTTTAGCTGCGGAGCAGCTGAGCGACCTGCACAGGACCTCACAATAGGTGCGCAACTGCTGGTCTACTCTGCACCCGAGCCATCTCTTCTCTGAAAGATCTCCCATTGCTTTTTATCTACCAATTTTTGCTTCCAATCCACCTGGGCCAGATCCTTTTTCAACTCACTGAAGTTAGCCTTCCTTCAGTTAAGTATTATAATGCTTGATTGTACCTCTCCCATTCTCCACTGAAACATGCTCTACTTGCCCCACTTCATTGCCCAGAACTAGATCCAGCAATGATTCCTTCCTTGTTGCGCTAGAAACACACTTGATCAAAAAAGTTCTCTTGTACACATTTCAGGAATTCCTTCCGCTCTTTGCCCTTTATACTGTTACTATCCCCGTCTATATTCGGATAATTGGAGTCCCCAGTTATCACTAATCTGTAGTTCTTGCATTTTTCTGTAATTTGCCTGCAAATTTGCTTTTCTATTGCTTTCCCACTATTTGGTGGTCTACAGTATACACCCAGTAACATGATAGCTCATCTATTGTTCCTTAATACTAACCAATAGACAGGCCTAGAAATTGGATAAGGCTCGAAAACGGGCACATGTATTAAGGTGCGCAACTACCCTGCACCTGTTCCTTTTGATGCAGGCAGCATGCAAACTCCATGCTGCATGTTAATTTAAATGACAGCAGTGTGCAGCCCAGCACTAAACGCGCTGTTGAGTGGCTGCACACCTCAGCAGAAGCCCACGTTTGTGCGAGGCTAGTACCAATTAAAGCTAGCCTGCACTTCTTAAAGCCAGTCTGCACCTCTTAAATGGAAGGTGCATTTTGGCTGTAGCAGGTATTAGAAGTAGTTGTAGAGGAATGTGTGGCCTACAGGAAGACTGAAGATGATAAAAGGGGTCAGAGGGTCTAGTAAGAAGGGGGAACTGAGGGAAATCTTTATTAGTCGGGAAATTGTGTTGGGGAAATTGATGGGATTGAAGGCCGATAAATCCCCAGGGCCTGATGGACTGCATCCCAGAGTACTTAAGGAGGTGGCCTTGGAAATAGCGGATGCATTGACAGTCATTTTCCAACATTCCATTGACTCTGGATCAGTTCCTATCGAGTGGAGGGTAGCCAATGTAACCCCACTTTTTAAAAAAGGAGGGAGAAAGAAAACAGGGAATTATAGACCGGTCAGCCTGACCTCAGTAGTGGGTAAAATGATGGAATCAATTATTAAGGATGTCATAGCAGTGCATCTGGAAAATGGTGACATGATAGGTCAAGTCAGCATGGATTTGTGAAAGGGAAATCATGCTTGACAAATCTTCTGGAATTTTTTGAGGATGTTTCCAGTAAAGTGGACAAGGGAGAACCAGTTGATGTGGTATATTTGGACTTTCAGAAGGCTTTCGACAAGGTCCCACACAAGAGATTAATATGCAAAGTTAAAGCACATGGGATTGGGGGTAGTGTGCTGACGTGGATTGAGAACTGGTTGTCAGACAGGAAGCAAAGAGTAGGAGTAAACGGGTACTTTTCAGAATGGCAGGCAGAGACTAGTGGGGTGCCGCAAGGTTCTGTGCTGGGGCCCCAGCTGTTTACATTGTACATTAATGATTTAGACGAGGGGATTAAATGCAGTATCTCCAAATTTGCGGATGACACTAAGTTGGGTGGCAGTGTGAGCTGCGAGGAGGATGCTATTAGGCTGCAGAGTGACTTGGATAGGTTAGGTGAGTGGGCAAATGCATGGCAGATGAAGTATAATGTGGATAAATGTGAGGTTATCCACTTTGGTGGTAAAAACAGAGAGACAGACTATTATCTGAATGGTGACAGATTAGGAAAAGAGAAGGTGCAACGAGACCTGGGTGTCATGGTACATCAGTCATTGAAGGTTAGCTAGCAGGTACAGCAGGCGGTTAAGAAAGCAAATGGCATGTTGGCCTTCATAGAGAGGGGATTTGAGTACAGGGCAGGGAGGTGTTGCTACAGTTGTACAGGGCCTTGGTGAGGCCACACCTGGAGTATTGTGTACAGTTTTGGTCTCCTAACTTGAGGAAGGACATTCTTGCTATTGAGGGAGTGCAGCGAAGATTCACCAGACTGATTACCGGGATGGCGGGACTGACCTATCAAGAAAGACTGGATCAACTGGGCTTGTATTCACTGGAGTTCAGAAGAATGAGAGGGGAAATGTTTAAAATTCTGACGGGTTTAGATAGGTTAGATGCAGGAAGAATGTTCCCAATGTTGGGGAAGTCCAGAACCAGGGGTCACAGTCTGAGGATAAGGGGTAAGCCATTTAGGACCGAGATGAGGAGAAACTTCTTCACCCAGAGAGTGGTGAACCTGTGGAATTCTCTACCACAGAAAGTAGTTGAGGCCAATTCACTAAATATATTCAAAAGGGAGTTAGATGAAGTCCTTACTACTCGGGGGATCAAGGGTTATGGCGAGAAAGCAGGAAGGGGGTACTGAAGTTTCATGTTCAGCCATGAACTCATTGAATGGTGGTGCAGGCTAGAAGGGCTGAATGGCCTGCTCCTGCACCTATTTTCTATGTTTCTATGTAACATGGCAGAGAGAGGGCTCCCAGATTTTTGGCTACAGCACTCGAGTCCCTGGTGGTGGAGGAGGTGGACAGTAGGAGAGGTGCCCTCTATCCACAGGCAGCCAGAGGCCTTCTGGACACACATTGAAAAGGGAAGAGGAGTAGATAGCTGTCGCTGTCAATGCAAGCAGTGTGGCCCCGAGGACCTGGATGCAGTGCAAGATGAAGTTTAATGACCTCACATGAGGGGTCAAGGTCAGTGAATTCATCTTCAAAAGCCATATCCCAACATCTGCACCACTAGCATCACACACTGCTCAATGCACTACACCCCCATCACTCACCTACCAACAATCTCTATCAAACAAGACTCATACCTTGCATTCATATCTTCACCTTACCCTGAAACATTTACCCCTGCTGCCAGTCTCACACCCACATCTCACAACTTGTACACACTGCCAGCTATTCAACCATGACAGGTGTATCACCCAAACATGTTGTAGCAAACTCACTGACACACTTCCCTTTCTCTTGCAGGATAAGCTGGCTCACAACCGGTGGCAGCAGGACCTAATCAGTGGGGGACAGGCGCGACTGCATGACCTAACCCCCATGGAGGAGAGTGCTGGAGATAATTGGAGCGCCCATCGCTAAGCCCGTGGCCAGCATCAGGACTAAAACAATATAAGATGACGGTATCCTCGCACCTAATCTTCTTTCTCACATCCCACTTCCCTTTCATCCCATAATCTCTTCTGGTTCACAAGCTGCTGATAATGTTTCCCCCCCACCACCTGTCCTGCCCTCATCGCAACCCTACCTATGCGCCTTTCTATTTTCAGAGAGCCAAGAACTGCAACCTGGCTAGGCAGTGGTGGAGGAGCAGGAAGTGCAAGAGGAAGGAGGAAGAAGGAAGTGATGCAGAAGATGCACCCTCACTCAATTTCATACTCGCAGCCACCAGCTCAGATACAAACACTCCGCCTACTTTAGAGGATAGGTTAGAAGCGGGTTCCGCACGTGGCGAGACACCGGGCAAAAGTGGCCTGCAGCCAGGGCAAGGGGAAAGGGTAGCGCAGGTGCCAGCTCCCCGGATGGTGAGGCCACACACATGTTCTGCTGCATTGGACTCAGATGGAACTTCGATGGGGCGGCTGATTGTATGCACAATTATTTTCTTTTTTTATTCATTCCTGCGATGTGGGCGTCGCTGGCAAGGCCAGCATTTATTGCCCATCCCTAATTGCCCTTGAGAAGGTGGTGGTGAGCCGCCTTCTTGAACCGCTGCAGTCCGTGTGGTGAAGGTACTCTCACAGTGCTGTTAGGGAGGGAGTTCCAGGATTTTGACCCAGCGACAATGAAGGAACAGTGATATACATCCAAGTCAGGATGGTGTGTGACTTTGAGGGGAACTTGGAGCTAGTGGTGTTCCAATGCTGCCCTTGTCCTTCTAGGTGGTAGAGGTCGCGAGTTTGGGAAGTGCGGCAGTGCATCTCGTAGATGGTTACACACTGCAGCTTCGGAGCGCCAGTGGTGGAGGGAATGAATGTTTAAGGTGGTGGATAGGGTGCCAATCAAGCGGGCTGCTTTTACCTGGATGGTGTCGAGCTTCTTGAGTATTGTTGGAGCTGAACTCATCCAGGCAAGTGGCGAGTATTCCATCACACTCCTGACTTGTGCCTTGTAGATGGTGAAAAGGCTTTGGGGAGTCAGGAGGTGAGACATTCGTCGCAGAATACCCCGCCTCTGACCTGCTCTTGTGGCCTCAGTATTTATGTGGCTGGCCCAGTTAAGTTTCTGGTCAATGGTGACCCCCAGGATGTTGATGGTAGGGAATTCGGTGATGGTAATGCCTTTGAATGTCAAGGGGTGATGGTTAGACTCTCGCCTGTTGTAGATGGTCATTGCCGGCATTTGTGTGGCACGAATGCTACTTGCCACTTATCAGCTTAATCCTTAATGCTGTATTCGGGCATAAACTGCTTCATCTGATGAGTGGTGAATGGACCTGAATGCTGTGCAATCGTCAGTGAACATCCCCACTTCTGACCTTATAATGGCGGGAAGGTCATTGATGAAGCAGCTGAAGATGGTTGGGCCTAGGTCCTGAGGAACTGGTGCAACGATGTCCTGGGGCTGAAATGACTGACGACCAACAACCACAACCCTTGTGTTGGTTCTCTCATCACTTGCCACAGGCCAATGTCCTTCAGGACTCAGCCAGCTCAGTCAGTAGCGGTGCGACTGAGGCACTCTTGGTGATGGACATTGAAGTCACCCACCCAGAGTACATTCTGTTCCTTTGCTACTCTCAGTGCTTCTTCCAAGTGATGGTCAACATGGAGGAGTACTGATTGCATTAACTGAGGGAGGGCAGTAGGTGTTAATCAGCAGGAGTTTCCTTGCCCATGCTTGACCTGAAGTCATGAGACCTCTTGGGGTCCGGAGTCAATGTTGAGGACTCCCAGGTCACTCCCTCTAATAGGTCTGTCCTGCAGATGGGACAGGACATAACCAGGGATGATGATTGAGCAATCTGGGACATTGGTTGCAAGGTATGATACTGTGAGTATGATTATGTCAGGCTGTTAGTTGTCACAAGTCCCCGGATGTTAGTGAGGAGGACTTTGCAGGGTCAACTAAGCTGGGTGAACCATTGTCATGTCCGAAGCCCTTGCCGAGGTCGATGCCAGGTGGTCCTTCTGGTTTTATTCTTATTATTGTTTTTCGTAGGAGTTTGTTACAACTGAGCTAGGACATTTCAGAGGGCAGTCAACCACATTGTTGTGGGTCTGGAGTCACATATAAGCCAGACCAGGTAAGGACGGCAGATTTCATTAGTGAACCAGATTTTTACAACAATCCGATACTAGCTTTTTATTCCAGATTTATTTAATTAACTCAATTTAAATTCCCCAGCTGCCATGGTGAGATGTGAACACCATCTCTGGATCAATAGTTCAGGTCTCTGGATTACTATTCCAGTAACATAACCACTATGCTACTGTTGTCTATCTGCACTTGGGGCCAGTTTGGTAGCACTGGAGGATGGTCCAACACTGGGAAAGGTTTGTGTGATTTTGCAAAAATTGGATAGGGCGGCTGGCTTTTGACAGCATAGAGGCATTCCTCTGATCCACCAACACTATGGACCCAAGTTTCGGCTGGAGTTGCTCCTATTTTTTTGGAGCAACTAGTTTAGTTTGGAGTATCTTAGAAATCGCAATTCTCGGCATTTAGTTTCCTCCAGTTCTAGTGAATTAGTTTAGTTTCGTTTTAGTTCCGTATTTTTCAAAAGGGGGTGTTACCAGCCACTTATACCTGTCTTGCAAGTTTAGGCAGCGAAAAGTTACTCCAAACTAACTAGAATGGAGTAAGTGTCGACTTTTGTACGCTCAGAAAAACCTTGCGTACACTTTAGAATTAGGCACAGGTAACCAGAGATGGGGGGGGGAAGGGAAGTTAGAGGGAAGTTAAGGGATTTTCCAAAGCATTCACTTTTACCAATAAAGAGCCATAATCAATAATAAATGATAAATAAATCAATAAATCAACCAATAAATCAATCAATCAAAAAAACAAAAATTAAAAAATTAAAAAAATTAAAAATTAAAAAATCAATCAATAGATAAAAAATGTAAAAGTTCTACTCACCTGCTGCAGCACCTATCTGTTCGGGAGCACCGGGAGCCCTCCAACAGTCTGCCAAAGAGCTGGTCGTGCGGGCCCCGCCGCCGAGGAGTGGGGCCTACCACCGGGGAGGAGTTCGGGTGGGCCCCACTACCAAAGAGCTGCTGGTCGGGCGGAGCCTGCCACCAGGGAGGAGTTCGGGTGGGCCCCACCACCGAAGAGTTGCTGATCGGGCGGGCCCCCCCGCTGAGGAGGTAAGGGCAGTGGCAACGAGGCGAGTACGGTGAGGCAGGCAGGCCACTCGGCCCGGAAAAGGGGCAGCGAACATCGCGACGTCCCTTCGGCCAGGGATAGGGGCGCCCGGAGACAGGGTGTGCTGGGAGGGCAAGGAGCTACTGCGCATGCGCGCAGTTGCCGGCACAGGGCTGTAGCTCCGCCCCCAGCTGCTTGTGCTGAGCCACGCCAACTGCTAATCAGAACACTGAGAATTGCGAGATAAGTTTCAGGCACGCTGTTAATTCTACAAAATAGGCGGGCCTCTCGGAGGTGCATCATTCTGCGGGACAGCCAAAACTTGGGCCCATAGAATGGGGTTTGGTAAAACTGTGGAAATGAAGCTGAAGTTTGGTACAACTGCAGATGAAATGTAAAGTTCGATTTATTGGTGGATTCTTGGTATCTGTTAGCAGTGAATTGAGGAGCAGGGTATGGGCCTGACGGCACTGGGTCAGTGAAAGAGATCAGGGCTTAGGAATTTGAATGAGCCATGCCCATTTTAACGTAAAGCAGGCACTTAAGTTTCCAATATGGCGGGTGGATTGTGCGCATTCATTCCGCGCTGGAAGTGCGCTGCTCGTATTGGGCTCCTCCAAAAACATCCAGGGCGGCGGAATCATTTAAAAGCACCTGAGTCGCCACACGATAAATTCTCTCAGCAACTCGTAGCAAAAGTCCTTCAGCAGCGCTATAAGAACATAAGAAATAAGAGCAGGGGTAGGCCATTTGGCACCTCGAGCCTGCTCCGCCATTCAATAAGATCATGGTTGATCTGATCCTGGCCTCAGCTCCACTTCTCCGCCCGCTCCCCATAACCCTGGACTCCCTTATCATTCAAAAATCTGTCTATCTCCACCTTAAATATATTCAATGACCCAGCCTCCACAGCTCTCTGGGGCAAAGAATTCCAAAGATTCACGACCCACTGAGAGAAGAAATTCTTCCTCATTTCTGTTTTAAATTGACGACCCCTTATTCTGAAATTATGCCCCCAGTTCTAGATTCCTCCATGAGGGGAAACATCCTTTCTGCATCTACCCTGTTAAACCCACTCAGAATCTTGTATTTTTCAATAAGATCCAAGGCGTATAGGCCCAACCTGCTCAATCTTTCTTCATAATGACAACCCTTTCATCTCAGGAATCAACCTCGTGAAGCTTCTCTGAACTGCCTCCAATGCAAGTATATCCTTCCTTAAATAAGGAGACCAAAACTGTACGCAGTACTCCAGGTGTGGCCTCATCAATACCCTGTACAGTTGGAGCAGGATTTCCCTACTTTTATACACCATCCCCTTTTCAATAATTTTCCCAATGGCAGCTGTTAGGCTAACTGGTCTATAGTTTCCTGCTTCCTGTCTCCCTCCTTTCTTAAATAGGAGGTGTTACCTTTGTGGTTTTCCGGTCCGCTAGGACCTCTCCAGAATTCAGGGAATTTTGGTAGATTACTTCCAATGCATCCACTATCACTGCAGCCGCTTCTCTTAAGACCCTAGGATGCATGCCATTAGGTCCAGGGGACTTGTCCACTTTTAGTCCCATTAGTTTGCCGAGTAATTTATTTCTAGTGATAGTGATTGTTTTAAGTCCCCCCCACTCAACCCCGCAATAGTTCTTTGATTATCAATTACTGGGATGTTTTTGGTGTCCTCTACCGTGAATCCAATGCAAAATATTTGTGCAAAGTCTCTGCCATTTCCCTGTTACCCATTATTAATTCTCCCGTCCCATCCTCTAACGGACCCACGTTTACTTTAGCCATTCTTTTCCTTTTTATCTATCTGTAGAAGCTCTTACTGTCTGTTTTTATATTTCTTGCTAGTTTACGCTCATAATCTATCTTCTCTGTCTTTATCATTTTTTTAGTCATCTTTTGTTGGTTTCTAAATGTTTCCCAATCCTCTGGCCTTCCATTGTCCTTCACAACATTGTATGCCTTTGTTTTCAATTTGATAACATCCTTTACTTCCTTAGTTAGCCAGGGATGGTTCATCATTTTCTTAGCTGGAATAAATCTTTGCTGAGGGTTATGAAATATCTCCTTAAATGTTTGCCACTGTGTCTCTACAGTCTTACTCTGTAATATATTTTCCCAGTCCACTTTAACCAACTCTGCCTTCATTCCTTTGTAATTACCTTTATTTAAGTTCAGGACACTAGTTTGAGACCTAGCTTTCTCACCCTCAAACTGAATTTGAAATTTTACCATGTTATGATCACTCTTTCCAAGAGGATCCTTCACTACAAGATCATTAATTGATCCAGACTCGTTACGCATTACCAGATCTAAAATAGTTTGCTCTCTGGTTGGTTCCACAACGTATTGTTCCAAGAAACCATACCGCATACACTCTATGAACTCTTCCTCAAGGTTATCATTGCCAATTTGATTTGTCCAATCAATATGAAGATTAAAATTGCCCATGATTATTACTGTACCTTTCTTACAAGCCTCCATTATTTCCTGATTTATGTTCTGGGCTACAGAGTGGCTACTATTTGAGGGCCTGTAGACCACTCCCACCAATGACTTCTTTCCCTTATTATTTCTTATCTCCACCCAAACTGATTCTACATCTTGATCTTCTGAGCCAATATCATTTCTCACTACTGCACTGATCTCACCCTTTATTAACAGAGCTACTCCACCTCCTTTTCCTTTCTGCCTATCATTACAAAATGGCAAATACCCCTGAATATATGTTCCCAGCCTTGGTCACCTTGCAACCACGTCTCTGTAATGGCAATCAGATCATACTCATTTATTTCTATTTGTGCCGTCAGCTCATTTATCTTGTTACGAATGCTTCGTGTGTTCAGATATAGAGCTTTTAATTTTGTCTTATGTGTATACCCTCTGTCCCTACTTGTCCCACTCTGGTTATCATTACCTCCACTGCTGCCCTGCACTTTTGCCTTCACCTTTCTCTTTGACTTTTTAAATTTCTGCTCACCAGATCCCCCCCCCCCCCCCACTCCCCCACCCCCACCCCACTATTTAGCTTAAAGCCCTATCTACAGCTTTAGTTATTCGAATCACCAGGTCACTGGTCCCAGCCTGGTTCAAGTGAAGTCTGACCCGACAGAACAGCTCCCTCCTATCCCAGTACTGGTGGGAGGAAACCCATTCCTCCCACACCAATCTTTGAGCCATGCGTTCATCTCACTGTTCCTATTTACACTATGCAAATTTGCTCGTGGCTCAGGTAGTAATCCAGAGATTATTACTCTTGTGGTTTTGCTTTTTAATTTAATCCCTAGCTACTCATACTCCCTCAGCAGAACCTCTTTCTTTGTTCTACCTATGTCGTTAGTACCCACGTGGACCACGACAACTGGATTTTCCCTCTCCCACTCCAAGTTCCTCTCCAGCCTAGAGGAGATATCCTTAACCCTGGCACCGGGCAGGCAACATAGCCTTCGGGACTCACGCTCTCAGCTGCAGAGAACCTTATCTATCCCCCTAATGATACTGTGCCCTACCACGACAACATTTCTTTTTACTCCCCCCACTTGAATGGCCCCCTGTGCCACGGTGCTGTGGTCAGTTTGCTCATCCTCCCTGCAGTCCTTGCTCTTGTTCACATAGGGAGCAAGAATCTCATACCTGTTGGACAAGAGCAAGGGCTGAGGCTGCATGACTATCTCCTGGGTCTCCATACTTGCATCGCCCGTAGTCACACCGTGCTGTCCCTGACCACGAACCAAATTTGAGTTAATGAATCTAATTGGTGCGAGTGCCTCCTGGAATGCAGCATCCAGGTAACTCTCCCCCTCCTTGATGTGTCGCAGTGTCTGCAGCTCGGACTCCAGCTCATTAACACGGAGCCGAAGTTCCTCGAGCAGCAGACACTTGCCGCAGATGTGGTCGCTGTGGACCTCAATGGTGTCCACCAGCTCCCACATGCAACAGCAGAAACACACCACCTGCCCTGCCAACTCTAATGTATTCAATTAGTTAAAATTTGAAGTTTTGAAAGGCTCATCGATTCCATGAAGGTAAGTTCCTGGTTTGTCCTTTTAGGCTACTGGTTAACTTCTGGGTGGTTTTTTGGACTATTTTTTGCCTTCAACATCCAATTTCTGACTTCTGCTAAGAAGATTTTGCTGGTGCTGGATCAATCTTATCTGCCTTCACAACAGTTTTACTGCAAGCATGGAGCACCAGGAGACCGAGTAGCCCATCCCCCAATGACTAGGTAGATATATTTGCCATGCCAGCTTCCTTTTAAGAATATAATAGGAGAAGTAGGCCATATGGCCCCTCGAGCCTGCTCCACCATTCAATAAGATCATGGCTGATCTTCTACCTCAACTCCACTTGCCCCCCCATCCCCATTTCTCCTGTTTCCCTCAGTGTCCAAAAATCCGTCAAACCTTTTGAATGCTTGCTGTGAACCTGCAATCACTGCACATGTCAGCAACTTATTCCAGAGGTCGAAAACTCTTCAAAAAGAAACTAGGTTAAGTACACAATTTTCTCTAGTTACTTCCATAACATATTGTGTAAGGTAACAATCGTTTATGAATCTACAAATTCTTCAGTCATTCTGCCATCAATACCAAATGGATCACTACTGGTCCACTGAATCCTGGGAAGTTAAAATCCCCATTACGCACAGACATTGACATTTTCCATTTTAGTTGCTCATATAATTTGTGCCGAGAGTGCCTCATCTTGGATTTCATCCAAATTTAGAAATAGGTCCGTGCTGACAAAAGTCTTCAGGTGCTAACTGAGAAATACAATCAATCTATGTGATCTGAGTGCACTGAACAAGTTCTCATCTATATGTCGGATGTTAGAAATGGAGTTCTAGTAAGTAGCGCAAAGTAACTTGCCTCAGTCCTACCTTAGTCATGATTATAATTGTGAAGAAGTGCAACACAGCACTAATTATTAAAGCGAATGAAGTGTCATTTTCACGCACAATAGCCACTGGTGCTTTTGCCAACATGACAGTGATCACAATTCGAAAAACCACAATGCCAAGTGCAATACTGATTATAATGGTGATCTGTAAAATAACAAGAAAAAATTACATTCAAAGCTGTCACAGATTGGCCACGGATCGCGTGGAAGAGTTATTATGGAAGATACACAAAGATAACACAGACAGCACAAGGACAGTAAAAGAAAGTGATACAGGGGAGACACACAATACTGACACAGCTTGCACAGACAGAGGCAGTTAGAGATGGACACAGCAGAGATACAGCAATGCTAAGAGAGAGATGCAGCAAAAGATACATAACACTGACATGGCCAGCACAGATGAGGGCACTTGGATAGATACAGCGGGAGCTCCACAACACTCAGAGCTAGCACAGGCAGAGATAGTAACAGAAAGATGCTGTAAATAAGTATAATACTAACAAAGTTAACACAACAACAAATAGCAAAAAATAGTAACAGGGAGATACATACCACTGACACGGCCTGTACTTGCTGGGATATTAAAGTACAGTAGATATACACAAAATGAAAGACAGGTAATCAGGAAGGCGAATAGAATGTTGGCCTTCATTGCGAGAGGGATGGAGTACAAAAGCAGGGAGGTCCTGCTGCAACTGTATAGGGTATTGGTAAGGCCGCACCTGGAGTACTGCATGCAGTTTTGGTCACCTTACTTAAGGAAGGATATACTGGCTTTGGAGGGGGTACAGAGACGATTCACTAGGCTGATTCCGGAGATGAGGGGGTTACCTTATGATGATAGATTGAGTAGACTGGGTCTTTACTCATTGGAGTTCAGAAGGATGAGGGGTGATCTTATAGAAACATTTAAAATAATGAAGGGGATAGACAAGATAGAGGCGGAGAGGTTGTTTTCACTGGTCGGGGAGACTAGAACTAGGGGGCACAGCCTCAAAATACGGGAGAGCCAATTTAAAACCGAGTTGAGAAGGAATTTCTTCTCCCAGAGGGTTGTGAATCTGTGGAATTCTCTGCCCAAGGAAGCAGTTGAGGCTAGCTCATTGAATGTATTCAAGTCACAGATAGATAGATTTTTAACCAATAAGGGAATTAAGGGTTACGGGGAGCGGGCGGATAAGTGGAGCTGAGTCCACGGCCAGATCAGCCATGATCTTGTTGAATGGCGGAGCAGGCTCGAGGGGCTAGATGGCCTACTCCTGTTCCTAATTCTTATGTTCTTATGTTTATGTTCTTATAAGGGACAAATACGGAGGGGGGGGGATACACATCATTAACACAGTCAGCACAGAAACATCAGGGTGATAGGTAGATCTAGAAATGCGATCACACCGCGCCCATTTTCAGGTGCATACTGATGGGCATGAATCGCATGCAATAGGATGGGCAGGAAGCACATTCATTTCGTGCCAGAAGTGCACCGCCTGCAATATTGGATCGGGCTTCTCCGTAAGTGCCCAAAGCGCACACCACAACTATTTAAAGCGATGAAGATGTAAATAAAGGTCCTGCACTTATTGGATTTTGGTATGCCCCAGTGCCTAACTCGCCACATGCTAAACTCGCCCATCAACTTGTGGCACTAATCACAAACAAGTGGCATGCTCAAGCAATGTTTCCGCTGGCTGAACCGTTCCAGAGTAGCTTTGCAGTATAGCCCTGAGTGGGTATCCAGATATGTGGTCCTGGCATCATGAAGGATCAGCTCTTACCTGCCCATTATGCCTATCATTTCTCAATGTATGCCCTTCAGCCTTCTTCAGTAGCCTGTGATCTAGGTCTGCATCTGGGTCTTCTGCAGCAGAGCAAGAATGAGATCTTGCTCACCAGCAAGCTGGCATCTGTGGCATCCTGACCCCTGCCCCAGTTCCTGCACACTTGTGCCCAGTGATTCACCACGTGAATACCCCACATTAGCCAAGCCTCTCAAGTACGCATGGTGCCAGTATCTGAACTGGTGCTTGCGAGAGTCAGCTTGAGTGACTCTGCATTATCAGGAAGGCTGGCCTCCGCTTTTTTCAAATACCAGAGCTTTGTCCACGTTTTCAGCATCTAAAATGAAAGTGATGAGAGGTTATGCAGGCAGGCTCTGCCTCTTTCACTGGCAGTCTGCTGTCTGGAGTTGTAGTCGAACTTCTCCTGCAAGAAAGGAGTCAGTGACAGTGTGAGATGGTTAGAGAATGTACACATCATGGTTTAATAGCTGGTATGCAGTGTGTCAGATGTGAGTTGTGGGGAAGTGACGTTTGCAACAATGGTGAGTGTATGAGTCTGAGGAGAAGTAGGTGTATTGAAGTGTGGTACAATAATTATAGGAGAATGAGAAGCAAGGGAGGGGAATATTATGAGTAGTGACCCTAGAGGTGGTGGAGGTGCGAGCAGAGAGTAAGAGAGCAATATTATTACCTTGACAACTCTGGTGAAATCAATGAACTTCTTTCGGCAGGAGTATAAACAGGTGCAGAAGTATTTGGCAAATGGTGTAGTGCAGTGTGAGTATGAGATCGGTGTGAAATTGCCCCTGTACATGGTGTAATGTAAGAACGTGCATGAGCTGGGTGACAGCTGCCATTGTTTGTGGTGAAGTGCAGGGGTGATTGTGGGCTGCCCTTGTTTGTTTAAGAATTAATGTGACTGGAGTGAGATTACCCATGTTCATGATGTAGTGCAGGGATGACTGTAAACTTAGTGTGAGCCTCCATGTATACAATGAATGGAACTGAATTGGCAGAAGGAAAATTTAAAAACAGTGCCTGGAAGTGTTGATAGACTTATCACTTTCAATGTCTGGACAATATAGCCAATACTCTACGGGCTGGATTTTCGGATTTCGGGGCATTAATCGTGGCAGGGCGTAAATGTTTGCATCTGAAAATAATTTGCGCCTTTGTCCTGAAGTTTCGACAAAAAAGTCATCTTAATGTTGGCGCTAAGTCAGATGTTGCACGACTGAGTTTGTGCACCTGAGCCGAAACGTTCGATGTTAAAGGTGACGGACATTTTGCACATGCGGATTGAATTTTTTTTATTTTCCGGTTGCAAATGCTAATGCAGGGCAGCTTCCTGCATACATATGCATAAAAACCAACCCACTTCAGGCACTGTTGCTGAGATGGAGGATCAGGAGGGAAGGCAGCATGCCAGGCGCTTCAGCGATGAGGCAAGTCCACACAGTGGCGAGGAGATGGGCCTCACTCCATCTTGCTGGGGCAGACAGACCACTCCCTCTTGTGTTTAAGAGAATGTGGAGGGAGATAGCACAGGAGGGGTCTGCTGCAGACACTGTGCCCAGGACTGGCACATAGTGCTGCAAAAAGTTCAACGACCTTACCAGGGTGAGTACCATTTGCATCTATGTATGCCTCCATGACGTCTAACATTAATCTCACACACTATGTGAAGTTGTCATGCATTGGTCCCTCTCAACAGTCTGTGGGGTGGCTATCACAATGTATAAGAAAGATGAAGGCTTACTTCAGCATCCATTCGCTTTTAATGATCCATGTACATTAACTCAATCATTCTCATCGCCCCTCGCACGACACTCCAACTGCTGCTATGCCTTTATTAAAAATCACTTACAGCCCTCATGTTAGATGCCTCAAACCTGCGACCAAATGCTGACGAAGCACATGCAACATCTAAACAGATTGAACGGAAGTAACAATAACATTCACATTTTATCACCTACTGTACTATAGTAAGCATATGTGCCACAAAAGCAGCGAAATCCTGTCTGAACCCTTCCTATTTTTCTCTCTGCAGTCCCAACACTCCCATAATAGATGAGAGCAGCTGCGGACAGGTGGGAATCCTCCTCAACCAATCCCATTGACGAATGTGGCGGAGAGAGGCTCAGCCCTAATTGGAGTCCCTGCTCGGGCAGTTGCCGAGGGCGATGCTGAGCCTCGTTCAGGTAGTGAGGGTATGTAAATGGATGGCGTGACTCAAGATACTGCATTGAGAGATATTATTGAGTTGCAGCAGCCCTTCAAATGAACATGGCAATACCACCTTGATCATGTTGCCCTGACCCTTCATCTGCTGCTAACCACTCTTTTGTTTTCTACCTCCAGATGACCAACCAGAGGCGCAGCATCCCTCGAGGGAGGCCTCCTTGTCAGGACATGGTGGAAACAGTGAGGGAGGGGAGGAGATTGCTCCTGCGGAGCAGCGCAGCCACCAGTTGCCCCATCGGGACCAAGTTTATCTGGTGATGACGCTGACTTTCCAAGGTTTGAGGAGTCGGAGGCTCCTGGTCCTAGTGGCGTACAGCAACGCAGTGCCGGGGTGAAATCTCGCAGGCCGACTCTCCAGAGGGTGTGACGGCAAAGTCGGTCTGCTCAAAGACAGGCAGACGTGCAACTGGACCTGGTGGAGATGTCCAGTGAAAGCACAATAATGCACCGTGAGCTTATGGATGCGTTGGGAGGGATCCCAGCGAGCATCGGTAAGCTTACTGCGACTTGGAGAGGCAGCGACGCAGATTGTCATTGCGAGTTGTGAGTCCAGCCAACATTGCCCACACACAGAGGCTGGTGGTCTTGAACAGTGACAGTAGCGTTACAGAGTGTGTGGCGCATGCCATTGATCACGCCGCAAACTCGGGCGCATCACAGGCACAAGCTTTGCTTCAGCTTGGCCAAGTGATGCCGTCCATGCCTGCTTCCATACTGATATGTCCTTACTATACAGTATAAATGCACACGAGGCCCATACTTGAGAACGTCACTCTGTGACCAGTTACCTTTATTACCAAGACCCCTGTGAGCGAGTGTGGTCGGGATCTATTGGCCAACAGAAGGCGTGATAAGCGGCTTTGTAGGGAACCCCCTTGGATTCTGAGCATCCCCTGTTTGATTATCTGCACTGCTCGTTCTGCCTGGCCGTTTGAGGCCGGCTTAAACGGTGCCGTTCTGACATGGTTGATTCCATTGCCTGCCATGAAGTCCTGGAATTCAGTGCTTGTGAAGCATGGGCCATTGTCGCTGACCAAGACATCCGGTAGACCATGGGCGGTGAACATTGCCCGAAGACTTTCTACCGTGGCAGAGGATGTGCTTGAATTTAAAATGGCACACTCAATCCATTTGGAGTAGGCATCTACTACAACCAAAAACATTTTTCCCATGAAAGGACCTGCGTAGTCCACATGGATGCGTGACCATGGCTTGGCGGGCCAGGACCAATGGTTAAGGGGGGCTTCCCTGGATGCGTTGCCCAGCTGAGCACACGTGTTGCACCTGCGAACATAAAGTTCCAGGTCTGCATCTATCCCCGGCCACCAGACATGTGACCTGGCAATTGCCTTCATCATGACAATGCCCGGGTGCTCATTGTGAAGTTCTCTGATAAACACCTCTCTGCCCATCTGGGGCATGACTACTCGGTTTCCCCACAGAAGGCTTCGGCCTGAATCGAGAGTTCATCCTTGCGCCTATGAAACGGCTTAAATTCCTCAGGGCATGCCCCGTACGTGGCTGCCCAGTCCCCATTCAGGACACATTTCTTGACTAAAGACAGTAGCGAGTCTTTATTTGTCCAGACTTTAATCTGACGGGCTGTCACAGGTGAGTCTTTGCTTTCGAAAGCTTCAACAGCCATGACCATCTCAGCATCATGCTCAGTTGCCCCCTCAGTGGTGGCTAGTAGGAGCCTGCTGAGTACATCGGCGCAGTTTTCAGTGCCCAGTCTGTGTCGAATTGTGTAGTGCCCCCCTCTGTATGTGGGCCGATGCATTCGCTTTTATGGCCTTGTTGTCGGCTAAAAGAGACGTTAGGGGTTTGTGATCTGTCTCCAGCTCAAATTTCCTGCCAAACAGGTACTGATGCATTTTTTTTACTGCATATATACATGCCAGCGCTTCCTTATCTACCATCCCCTAGCTCCTTTCTGCCTGGGACAGACTTCTGGAGGCATAAGCTACTGGCTGTAACTAACCATTGGCATTCACATGCTGCAACACACACCCGACCCCACAGGACGACGCATCGCACGTTTCTTACATGGTTCATATAACGTTAACAGTTTGTTGGAGCATAACAAATTGCGTGCTCTATCAAAAGCCCTTTCCTGGCTGTCCCCCCAGGCCCAATCGCGACCTTTGCGTAGGAGCATGTGTAGCGGCTCTAACAGCGTGCTCAATTTGGGAAGAAAGATACCAAAATAGTTCAGGAGCACCAGGAATGAACGCAGCTCCATTGTGTTACGGGGTCTGGGTGCTCTCTGGATCGCATCCGTTTTGGACGCAGTAGGTCTGATCCCGTCTGCTGCTACCCTCATCCCCAGGAATTCTACCTCTGGAGCTAAGAAGACGCACTTCGCCTTTTTCAGTCGCAGCCCTACCCGGTCCAGTCTGCGTAGCACCTCCTCCAGGTTGTGGAGGTGTTCTTCAGTATCGCGACCCGTGATGAGGATGTCGTCTTGAAAAACCATCGTCCTTGGAATCGATTTGGAGGCTTTCCATATTTCGCTGAAAGATTGCGGCGGCCGAATGAATCCCGAACGGACCTCTGTTATACTCAAATAACCCCTTGTGTGTCGTGATGGTGGTCAGCTTCTTCGACTCACTCGCCAGCTCCTGGGTCATGTAAGCTGAGGTCAGGTCCAATTTTGAAAAAAGTTTGCAACCGGATAGCATCGCAAAGAGGTCCTCTGCTCTCGGTAGCGGGTATTGGTCTTGGAGTGACACCCGATTGATGGTGGCCTTGTAATCGCCACATATCCTGACCGACCCATCCGCCTTGAGCACCGACCGGCACGATCGGGCTCGCCCAGTCACTGAATTCGACTGGCAAGATGATGCCTTCCCTCATCAGGCAGTCCAATTCGCATTCTATCTTTTCCCGCATCACGTAGGGCACCACTCTGGCCTTGTGGTATACTGGCCTGGCATCCGGGTTTATGTGAATCACTACTTTGGCCCCCATGAAAGTGCCGATGCCGGGTTGAAATAATGAGTCAAATTTGTCCAGAATCTGTGAGCATGATACTCGCTCCACAGAAGAAATTGCATTGACATCGCCCCATTTCCAGTTCATGCCAAAGTCCTCCCCAGCAGTGCGGGACAATCCAGAGTGGCAACCTGTTCTCCGAATCTTTGTGGGTCACGACTACCGTGGCGCTGCCTAGCACTGGAATTATCTCCTTTGTATATGTCTGTAGTTATGCATCCATCGGCAATAATTTTGGCCTCCTGGCCTTGGACACCCACAACCTTTCGAACTGTTTGATACTCATCAGGGACTGGCTGGCCCCCGTGTCTAGCTCCTTTAATACTGGGATGCCACTGAAAAGCACTTTCATCATTATCGGTGGCGTCCTGGTATATGAACTGTATATGTGCTCCACATGAACTCGCTGAACTTCAGCTTGCAGCGATTTCCCCCAGTATTCATTTGGCCTCGTAGGGCTTACATCGGGCCCGTCCTCCTCGTACATCAACCTGGCTGCAGGCTTCCTGCACATACGCACCAAGTGACCGCTGACGTTGCAGTTTCTGCAGGTATATTGCTGATACCTGCAAGCTCTGGCTGGGTGTTTGACTCCACGCCTCCAGCATGAGCTGGAGGCCCCGTTGTTGGAAACAAAAGGTCCACTACCAGTCGATTGTCTCTGACTGTCTCTGTGACTGTCCTTAAGCGCACCATTGACAGGTGTTGATGGCCCCATTACTGGCCATATTTTCCACTGCGATGGCATGAATTGCCGTTCAGCTAGCCATTGCCTCTGTTGAATTTCCCCTTTGGGTTCGACTACATGCTGGGGCATGTCCGATTGCCCTTGTCTGCCTAGAGAACTGTGTGCCGCGTTAACAATGTTGACTCCCTGGTCGTTTGCCGCATTTGAGCCAAGATTTTTGTCATACTTCATTCTGGTCTCTTCCTCCCCTGAGATAAATGTCTGGGCTATCAGAGCCGCCGCTTCCAAGGTCAAGTCTTTGGTCTCAATCAGTTTCCTGAAAACCCCAGCGTGCCCGATGCCCTCAATAAAAATGTCTCGCAACATCTCCGCTCTGCATGCATCTGGGAACTTACATAGGCTTGCCAGTCGCCGGAGATCTGCCACGAAGTCTGGAACGCTTTGCCCTTCTCACCGCTGGTGCGTGTAAAACCGGTATCTCACCATGTGCATGCTGCTCGCCGGTTTAGGTTTTCCCCGATCAACTTACTGAGCTCTTCGAACGTCTTGTCCGCTGGCTTCTCTGGCGCTAGAAGGTCCTTCATCAGGGAATACATTCTGGATCCACAAACCGTCAGGAGATGAGCCCTGTGTTTGTCAGCCGAATCCTGTCCCAACCATTCCTTAGTGACAAAACATTTCTGTAGTCTCTGAATAAAGTCATCCCAATCATCACCAACACGGTACCTCTCTAGTGCTGCTAGTGGCCATGCTCGCGTGGTTTAAATCCCAGTTTCTCATCGCCAATGATATGTCCTTACTATACAGACAAGGCTCATACTTGAGAGAAGGTCACTCTGTGACCAGTTACCTTTATTACCAAGATCTCAAGTGATGAGGGTGGGTGGAGCTTCCCCTTTTATACCTGAAAGTCCAGGTTCGGAGTGTCTCCCACAAGTTCGCCCCTTGTGGTCAATGTTCTCAAGGTGTACAACTTAGGTCAGCTTATACATGGGTTACAATAACAGTTGAATACATGACACATACTCTCTGCATTCCCCTCTGTCCAACGGGGAAGTGACGATGCCAAAGCAGGCCAGCAAGGTGTGGAGAGACATCGTGCTCCGGATGCTCAGGCCCAGCCCCATCGGAGTGTCAGTGGCTGCACGGAAATGGGAGGAGCTGTCATTCCTCACTCAATCGCCAAACATGCTCCATACACAGTTGACACCCCAGCCACCTGCAACTGGTGACGCCGATGATGAGGTGCCCCAGTTCAAAGCCGGGCATTCCAGGCCAAGAGCTGGTGCAGGCCATTCTGAGATGCTGTCTTCATTGTCTGCCCCTCCAACACAGCAGCCCTCTTGTAGCCTTGCTGTACGCCCTGAGGACTCATTCAGGAGCAGCAGCAGGCATGGGAGGGGATTGAAGGGAAGGAGGGGGGGGAATGTCCATCAAAAACCCATTAAGGGCAGGCATCACTTCAATGCCAGTACTGTCTGTAGCTTTGTGTGAAATCACTTTTTGTTCATTGTATGGACCAGTGTTGTGTTAATTTACATAGAATTTAAGGATTGTATCGTTTTTGTTTTTTTTGGGGGGGAAGGGGAAGAAATTGTTAATGTTGCATCTTGATAAAAATGTTTGTTTGACCTTTGTTATTGGTGTCTTGTGTCTCATTCGCAGAATCAAGTGTAGAATAGCCAGCATGGTGGCATAGAGTAGCGAGTCAATGCTGTAACCCCACCTTCTCCCTTCAACAAAATGATGAGCTGTTGACGTAAGGCTCTTGCTGCGGCCTCCCCTGGGGTTGTGGTTGATGTGCAATGGGTTCCTTGCCATGCTCCTCTTCCTTGTCCTCCTCCTCCTGAGGTGGTCCTGCAATCCCCACTGGCAATGCCTGTCTCCTCATAATGGCTAAGTTGTGTAGCATGCAGCAGATGACAATGACTCTGAGACCTGTTATGGGGAGTATTGAAGGCTGCCTCCAGAGCGGTCCAGGCATAGGAAGCGCTGCTTCAGCACGCCAATTGTATGTTCAATGATGTTGAGGGTGGATTCATGGCTGTCATTATAGCACTGCTCGGCCTCTGTGGCGGGGTTCCGGAGGGGTTTGTGAGCCAGGTGGCCAGGCCATATCCTTTATCCCCGATCAGCCAGCACTGCCCTTGTCTTTGTTGCTGAAACATTTGCGAGACACTGCTCTCACGCAAGATAAAAACATCATGTGCGCTCCCTGGATAGCGGACATTCACTGTGAGGATGTGCTGAGTGTGGTCGCAGACCAGCTGTACGTTTAGGGACTGGTATCCCTTTCGGTTTCTGAAGACCTCTGCATTGTGTGATTGTGCTCGCAAGGTGATGTGTGTACAGTCAATGGCACCTTAAACCTTGGAGAAGCCTGCAAATTGTCCAAACCCTAGAGCCCTCTCATTCTGGCTGTCCCTGTTTATTGGGATCTTTATGAAGTCCATTCTATGTGCATACAGTGCCCTTGTAAACTGGTGAATGCAGCAATGTGCAGCGTGCTGCTGCTGGCCCCTGCTGCTGCCTGGAAGGAGCCGTAGACATAGAAGGTCATTGTGACAGTCACCTTCACCTCGACGGGCAGCGTAGTCCTGTTGGCACTGGTAGGCTGTAGGTCTGCCTGTATGAGCTGGCATATCTCTGTCAGCACTTCTTTTCGGAAGTGCAGCCTTCTAACGCAATGCGCATCAGAGATGTGGAGGTATGAGTGATGTTCCCTGTAAAGCCGTGGGGGGTAAGGGCTCCTCCCCAAACATATGCGACCTCTTCGATTCCATGGCACAACATGGCCAAGAACCCTTCTTCCAGCTTGAAGCCGCTTGCCAATAACAACCAGCATGATTTGCTGCCAAACGAGCAGTGCCCCACTGAAATCTCTCACTGACCTTGTAAGCAAAGTATCATGGCACATAAAAGTGCCGTTTGCAACTCGGAGCCTCATGCAGCGTTCTGCACGCAATCGTCGCAGTCACTGACAACAGCAATACAAGATCCTCCAGCCTCCCTTTAAATATGGCGCCAATAGCACCTGCTGCACCCTGGGACTGCCTGTTTTTTTCTGTCCTTTTCTGAGGCGATCGGTAAATGAGGCATTAGGACCGAAAGTTTCATTCAGGGCGCTAGTGCAGCCATGCACGACAATTTACGTCATACTGACAGTCAAAACGGAGGGCGGAGTGGTAAGTTTTTGCGCATCGAAAACTATTTGCGAAACTTCCGGCCGGGCGCAAAATCCTGGACGCCTTGTTTCACGCCCAGAAACAGCATTTACTGCTCCACCCAGTCGCGAAATGAGGCGCAAAAGAGCGGAAAATCCAGCCCTACATTCTTCTGTTTTTATATTACAGAATTTTAATTGTTTTGCCACATTGTTCTGTTCAAGAAGAGAAATAAGATTAAACTGGGTGCTTTCGATCAATCTGTAATGTTATGTGTGAGAACATTCTTAGAATCCATAATTTGAGATCAAATTAGTGAGAATTTAGAAATGCATGGAATAGCTAGCAGAGATTTGTTAAAGGCAAATTGTGCTGACAATTTTTATTTGAAGTGATTAATTGGGTAGATAAAGGGAATATTGTGGATGTGGTGTATATGGATTTTTTAGAAGGTATATAAGTTGTTTCAGAAAAGGTAAGTTAAAAAAAATAGGCTTATGGTATAAGAGGAAATATAGCAATATGGAAGGGAAGTTGGTTGATGGACAGGAAACAAAGTTAATGCGTATTGCTCAGATTGCAGAAGGGTTAGAAATGCTACACCTCAAGGGTCACTTCTGAAAGGTTATATGATGACAGATGAAAGAAGTGCACCACAAAGTGACATTATGCAACTGAAGGGGCTGGCTATGTTAATCTTTTATAGAAACCTCAGCTACAGACTTAACTGATTGCTATTTTTGGATGGAGGAATTGAGTTAACATTTGATTGATATAATATATGCTAGCATTCCTCGCCCCTCGTACTATAGGTTCACTTACCTGAATACATCCCAGCAAGAGGACTATTCCTGTTCGCAGGAACGAATGGCAATATTTTACTGGTAACACGCCAGGGTTGTATATTAGCCCGAGAGCAAGTTCTTCCTGATACATAAAATAAATAATTTTAGAGTGGATTTAGCCCAGTAATACTGAAAATTAATTAACTTCAACTCTGCATTGTTAACTGATATGAAGGGGGAGAAATTTGGGGCACTTGCACCTTCCGTTAGCACCCTCGCTAATGGGGCGCAAATGACTTCACCTGAGCGCAGTGCCACTAACGAGTCCCACGAAATTCCGCAGGAATTTAGCGGTGGCAGTAACCAGAAGGGCCTCGCTCCGCTGGCGATGACGAAGTAGTCACTGTGCATAGTAACCAATTTTCAGCCTGGAGCAAAAATTCGGTAGCAACCTCTGAAGCTGCGCCAGGCGACGCCAGCGACAGTTTCAGGGGGCGTGTACCAGACCACTCGCAGGGTGCAATATAAAGGGGAGGTAGCAATTTGAAAAATGGTCATGGCCTGCTGGATGTTGAATCGCGTGGTCCGTGCCGCGATCTTCCAGCCTGGCACTCTGGTGGTCCAGGCAGGTACCCATCGGCAATCCACAGTGGTATGGAACACACACTTATCCAATAAATACACATACAAACGTCCCCTCGGAAAGAGTAGATTTCAGGGCGGAAGCTTAGCCTTTCCTTTTAATGAAGGGGAGGGCCCTACATGTCCCACCGCGTAGCGCTGCGCCCTTCACTTATCCCTTCCGCTCTGCTCACGCCCCACAGAGCAAGTGAAGTGCGACATTTTGCGCTCCACTTGCTCTCGGGGGTGGTAACCCAAATTTAGGTTATGGGGCGGGACTTCCAGGATTGTAACAGGAAATCCTGCCTCGCAGCTGTTACCATCCCCAAATGGTTCGCTACACAATTTCCCCACCGATTCCTGTGATGTGATCAAAATGATTTATTGTCCATTATGAATACTTGCAATTTGATTGATACTTCAGAGACAAAATAACTGAGGGTACGGTGTGACTTTGTGACATATTTATTTATATATTGAAAGTCTAGCATATGGCACACACTTCCTGTACAGATTTACCTGACTTCTGTGTCACAATATCTGAGTCACACATACAATGGGAAGTCGCTCGGGTAATATTTTACTGTCACACTTTGTTAAATCAACCGATCAAATCATTAAGATTACTGTTTTAAAAAAAACACATTTTTGTTGCCATTTATTTCTCAGTCAGTGAAACTTCTAATCTCCAAAATAAACTTTAAAACAAAATTTAAAAATCAACATATATTTCATAATGATATAATTAAAGAATTGTATTTTGTGTCTTTAAATGATTGCAGTAATGCAGTTGTTATGTTACTGAACTAGTAATCCAGAGACTTGAGTTCAAAGACCACCATGGCAGTTTGTCAATTTGAATTCAGTTTAAACAAAACAATGAAATAAATCTAGAATTAAAAGCTAGTATCGGTAATGGCGACCATGAAACGATCAGATTGTCGTCAAATTCCAGCTAGTTCGCTTCTGTCCTTTAGGAAACCTACCATCTTTAGCTGGTCTCGCCTATATGCGACTCCAGACCCACAGCAATGTGGTTGACTCTTAATTGCCTTCTGAAATGACTGCTTTCTGAAATGGCCTAGCAAGCCACTAAGATGTATCAAACTGCTACAAAGAAGTATAATAAGAATAAAACAGGACGGAGTACTCGGCTTTGACTTTTGTATCAGATTCAGGTACAAGAAAGGCCAGCTCAGTTGATGCTGCAAAGTCCTCCTCACTTTCATCTGGGGACTTGTGACAAAGTTGGGAGAACTGCAGGAAAGATCCATCAGAGGTGGTGGCACAGTTGTATACAGCCATGAGGGAGTGGCCCTGGGAGTCCTCAACATTGACTCCAGACCCTGTGAGTCTCATGGCATCAGGTCAAACATGGGCAAGGAAACCTCCTGCTGATTACCACCTATCGCCCTCCTTCAGCTGATGAAACAATAATCTCCCATATTGAGCACCACTTGGAAGAAGTACTGAGTGTACTCTGAGTGGGCACTACAGTCTCCATCACCAAGAGTAGCTCGGTAGTACCACCACTGACCAAGCTGGCCAAGTCCTGAAGGATATAGCTGCCAGACTGGGCTTGCGGCAGGTGGTGAAAGAACCAACATGAGGGAAAAACCTATTTGACCGCATCCTCACCAATCTACGGGTCACATATGCATCCGGCCGTGATAGTATTAGTAGAAGTGACCACCGTACAGTCCCTGTGGAGATAAAGTGCCACATTCAGTCGTGAATGGTGGTGGACAATTAAACAACTAATGGGAGGAGGAGGCTCCATGAATATCCCCATCCTCAATGATGACGGAGCCCAGCACGTGAGTGCAAAAGACAAGACGAAGCATTGCAACCATCTTCAACCAGAAGTGCCAAGTGGACGATCCATCTCAGCCTCCTCCTGAGGTCCCCACCATCACAGAAGCCAGTCATCAGCCAATTTGATTCACTCCACGTGATATCAAGAAGGGGCTGAGTGCACTGGATACAGCAAAGGCTACGGGGCCCTACAACATCCCAATTGTCGTGCTGAAGACTTGTGTGCCAGAATTAGTCACGCCACTAGCCAAACTGTTCCAGTACAGCTGTAACACTGGCATCTATCCCGACAACATGGAAAACTGCCTAGGTCTGTCTTGTCCACAAAAAGCAGGACAATTGCAATCCGACCAATTACCGCTCCATCAGTCTACTCTCAATTATCAGCAAAATGATGGAATGTCTCGTTGACAGTGCTATCAAGTGGCACTTATTCACCAATAACCTGCTGACCAATACCCAGTTTGGGTTCCAGACCTCATTACAGCCTTGGTCCAAACATGAACAAAAGAGCTCAATTCCAGAGGTGAGGTGAGAGTGACTGCCCTTGACATCAACGCAGCATTTGATTGAGTGTGGCATCAAGGAAAAACTGAAGTCAATGGGAATCAGGGAAACATTTTCTACTGGCTGGTTTCATACCTAGCACAAAGTGGTTGTTGGAGGTCAATCATCACAGCCCCAGGACATCGCTGCAGGAGTTCCTCAGGGTAGTGTCCTAGGCCCAACCATCTTCAGCTGCTTCATCAATGACCTTCATATGGTCAGATAATGAAGCAATCCATGCCTGCATGCAGCAAGACCGGGACTACATCCAGGCTTGGCTGATAAGCAGTAACATTCACGCCACACAAGTGCCAGGCAATGACCATCTCCAACAATAGAGAATCTAACCACCTCCTCTTGATATTCAATGGAATTACCATCATCGAATCTCCCACCATCAACATCCTGGGGCTCACCATTGATCAGAAATTTAAATGGACCAGCCACATAAATACTGTGGCCAGAAGGGCAGGTCAGAGGCTGTGTATTCTCTGGCGAGTGACTAACCTCCTGATTCCCCAAAGCCTTGCCACCATCTACAAGGCACTAGTCAGGACTGTGATGGAATACTCTTCACTTGCATGGATGAGTACAGCTCCAATAACACGCATTCTGAGCATATGCAGTTTTTAGCATTTGCCATCATGCATTAGTAGATTTCAGAATTGAAGGGGGAAATTTTTATCCTGGTGGAGCGTGTAGGATTGGGTTTGGGTGGGCGGTTAAATCTGGTAAAAATGCGAACACGTCAGGAAGTCGGCTCTAACCAGCTGACTCCCGCATATAATTCGAGCGCATTTGGCTGGAGAGGCGGGTTGCCTATTAACAATAATCACTCAATTGGAGCGATATTTCAACACAGTATTAAGTTTAACATCGCATCTAAGGGTTGCCTGGGCTTCCTGAAACTCGCCATTGAAAGCAAGGCGAGAACACAACGACACCTGAGGGGGCTGATAAAATTCATGGAAATACTGCAATAAATACTCAGGACTCACAACTGCATTTTTTACCTACGAGTTGGAAAGGGTTTGTTCACAGTACTGTTACTGAGAGTTTACTTTAAACACTTTGGAGCTTTTTGAAATCACATTAGATGAGGAGCAATATGAGTTGCACCAGCAGCAGCCTGCTGTTGAGAGACCAGCAGTTGGACAGAAAAGAGGGGAGCAGCAGAGGGGTGCAACATATGGTGTATAGGCAGAGGCTGAGTTTCCTTGATATGTCGGATCAGTAGTGCTTCAGGAGGCTCAGGTTGTTGCGTCAGATGGTGGCAGACATCTGCAGCCTCCTATTAGAAGACCTGCTCCCTGCGGACCTGCTGACCACGCGTAACCACTGGCTGTCAAGATGACACCCGCCCTCAGCTTTTTTGCCTCTGGATCCTTCCAGGGCTTTACTAGAGACATATCCCTGCATTTTAAAAGAATCAAGGTAAGATATAGCAGAGGCACTATTACACATATTTAATTATTTGTTCGAAAAAGGTGGAGTGCCAGAGGACTGGGGAAAACTAATGTAATACCCATATTTAAGAAGGGAGATTGAACTATAGACCAGTCAGCTTAACATCGGTGGTCAGAAAAATAATGGAATTCCTACTACAGGAGAAATAGAAGAACATCTAGAGAGCAAAAATATAATAATGAATAGTCAGCATGGATTTCAAAGGGGAAAGTCTTGCTTGCCCAACCTTCCTGAATTCTTTGAAGATGTAACAGAGAGAGTAGACAGGGATAACGCAATAGATGTAATTTATCTAGATCTTCAAAAGGCATTCGATAAGGTGCCACGTAACAGACTAATGAATAAAGCATGTGGAGTCGGGGGGGCAAGTAGCAGAATGGATAACCAATTGGCTTCAAGACAGAAAACAGAAAGTATGGGTAAGGGTGGCTATTCAGAGTGGCAGAAGGTGGAAAATAGGGTCCTACAAGGATCAGTGCTCACAATTTGTATAAACAAATTGGGACTTTGGAATCAAAAACACAGGACCTGAACTCGGTCAGAGCTAAGGCTCACCCATTTCTCGGTGGTCCCCGGGCGGAACTTCAATTTTTGCCGCCCGCTGCCGCTGGGGCCAGTTGGGCGGGAGTTTCGCCGCGGTTCTGTCGGTGGCAGTGGCAGGCAGCGGGCGCCAGCAGCAGTGGGCGGTAGGTGCAGGCCTCTCGACTCGGCAAACATCGGAGGCCGTGCGCCGCGCATGCGCGAGATTTGCATGTTTTTTTGTAGTTTCTTGTGGGCGATGACATCACTTGGGGCTGATGACACAGCTGCGCTGCTGATAAAAGCTGTATCCTCACTTGCACCAGCCAGTTGCAGAGCCATATTTGGAGAGAGAAAAACAAAATCATCACCAGCCATTCATCGAGGAAAGTTATAATGAGTGCAATAGTTTCCAAGAAGTTTGATGGAGGGAAGCCCAGAGCTCCCTGGTTTATTGAGGAGGAGCTGGAGGAACTTGTATCTGAGGTGAAGCGCCATTATAAAGACCTCACCCAAGATGGTCGTGGCAAGCCTCCATCACCCAATATAGACGCATTTGGAGGGAGATTGGCGAGGCCGTGTCGTCAGTGGGCAACATTGTGCAGGATGGAGACCAGTGTCGGAAACGATGGAATGATGTGGTGGCGTCAGCAAGAGTGAGTAAACATTTATTGTTGCACTCCCATACTACTCCTAAAGGTTCTGTGCCAGTTGTGTATGTGTGTGTGTGTTGCAGGAGCAAAACGGGTAAAGGCTACAACTTTATTTTCTGCAGATCAGCCAACGCATCAAGCCCGAGTGGCACGGGAGGGGACCCAGCGGATGTCATCGAGTTGATCAGCCTAGAGGAAAGTACCTTGGCATTGGTGGGTGACCACTCCCGTGCCACCAGAAAGGGTGCTGCAGATCCCGTGCGAGAGCATAGTAAGCTTATACTAATCTCCGGTCTGCGTTGCGCTCATGTCATGCAAGGTCATGCAATGTTAAGTCAAATGCTTTTTAACACACTGTGTGTCGGCCATTAATGGTGTGCTCATGTAGCAATGGAAGTCCTTGAAGTAAGAATGTAAAATGTTACGGATCATATGTCAGCTTGAGCAACCTCCCCAGCGATATACTGAAATGTTGTCCTCCACTTGCAGACAGCACCGAGCAATGCGTCCCATCCATCTCTGGCACACAAAGGCAGTATGTGACACCAACACCTCCCACCCAGACGTTGTCAGCAGCCCAACACACCAGCTCCTTCCTCCACCACCCCCACCCACCCCCTCCCCCGCAAAATCACCCATACCACCACATCCACCTCCGCCATCCAGAGACACGAAGACCAGGAGGGAGAGGAGGGAGAAGTGCCAGTCTTCGAACCACGTGAGTTCGAGGAGCTGCAGAGGAGGACTCCAGCCTCTTGACATGTGTGCCACCTGTTCGGCCAACATCGGTGTCAAAATCCGACTTTCTAGGATTCGAGTCTGTCATGTATTCAACTATCATTGTAACCCATGTATAAACTGACCTAAGTTGTACACCGTGAAAACACTGACTACTAGGTGGTGAACTTGTGGGAGACATTCCTAACCTGGACTCTCAGCGAGTACAGAGACGATTCACTCGGCTGATTCCGGAGATGAGGGGGTTACCTTATGATGATAGATTGAGTAGACCGGGTCTTTACTCGTTGGAGTTCAGAAGGATGAGGGGTGATCTTATAGAAACATTTAAAATCATGAAAGGGATAGACAGGATAGAGGCAGAGAGGTTGTTTCCACTGGTAGGGGAGACTAGAACTAGGGGACACAGCCTCAAAATACGGGGGAGCCAATTTAAAACCGAGTTGAGAAGGAATTTCTTCTCCCAGAGGATTGAGAATCTGTGGAATTCTCTGCCCAAGGAAGCAGTTGAGGCTAGCTCATTGAATGTATTCAAGTCACAGATAGATAGATTTTTAACCAATAAGGAAATTAAGGGTTACGGGGAGAGGGCGGGTAAGTGGAGCTGAGTCCACGGCCAGATCAGCCATGATCTTATTGAATGGCGGAGCAGGCTCGAGGGGCTAGATGGCCTACTCCTGTTCCTAATTCTTATGTTCTTATGTAAAAGGGGAAGCTCCACCCACCTTCTGCACTTCAGTGCTGGCTAATAAAGGTTGCTGGTCACAGGGTGACCTTCTCTCAAGTATGGGCCTCGTGTGCATTTGTAATGTATAGTAAGGACATATTATTGGCGACGAGAAACTGGGATTTAAACCACACGAGCATGGCCACTAGCAGCACAGACGAGAGGTACTGTGTTGGTGATGATTGGGACGATTTTATTGATAGACTACAGCAAAGTTTCGTCGCTAAGGAATGGCTGGGACAGGATTTGGCCGACAAACGCAGGACTCATCTCCTGACGGTTTATGGATCCAGGACGTAGTCCCTGATGAAGGATCTTCTAGCGCCAGAGAAGCCTGTGGACAAGACTTTTGAAGAGCTCAGTAAGTTGATCGGGGAACACTTTAAATCGGCGAGCAGCATGCACATGGCGAGTCACCGGTTTTACACACACCGGCGGCGAGAAGGGCAAAGCATTCCAGACTTCGTGGCAGACCTCCGGCGACAGGCGAGCCTATGTAAGTTCCCAGATGCATGCAGAGCGGAGATGCTGCGAGACTTTTTTATTGAGGGCATCAGGCCGCTGGGGTTTTCAGGAAACTGATCGAGACCAAAGACTTGACCCTGGAAACGGCGGCTTTGATGGCCCAGACATTTATCTCAGGGGTGGAAGAGACCAGAATGATGTTTGACAAAAATCTTGGTTTAAATACAGCAAATGGACAGGGAGTCAACATTGTTAACGCGACACACAGTTCTCCAGGCAGACAGGGGCAATCAGACATGCCCGAGCATATAGTCGAACCCAAAGGGGGAATTCAACAGAGACAATGACTAGCTGAATGGCGTTTCATGCCATCGCAAGGGACAATGCGGCCAGTAATGGGGCCATCAACACCTGTCAATGGTGCGCTTAAGGACAGTCACCGAGACAGTCAGAGATGATCGACTGGTAATGGACCTTTTGTTTCCAACAATGGGGCCTCCAGCTCATGCTGGAGGTGTGGAGGCAAACACCCAGCCAGAGCTTGCAGGTATCAGCAATATATCTGCAGAAACTGCAACGTCAGCGGTCACTTGGTGTGTATGTGCAGGAAGCCTGCAGCCAGGTTGATGTATGAGGTGGACGGGCCCGATGTAAGCTCTACGAGGCCAAATGGACACTGGGGGAAATCGCTGGAAACTGAAGTTCAGCGAGTTCATGTGGAGCACATATACAGTTCATACACCAGGACGCTACCGCTAATGATGAAAGTGCTCCTCCACGGCATTCCAGTATCAATGTAGCTAGACATGGGGGCCAGCCAGTCCCTGATGAGTATCAAACAGTTCGACAAGTTGTGGGTGTCCAAGGCCAGGAGGCCAAAATTATTGCCGATTGACGCACAGCTACGGACATATACAAAGGAGATCATTCCGGTGCTAGGCAGTGCCACGGTAGTCATGACCCACAAAGATTCGGAGAACAGGTTGCCACTCTGGATTGTCCCGGGGGACGGTCCCGCACTGCTGGGGAGGAGTTGGCTTATGTCATGAACTGGAAATGGGGCGATGTCAATGCAATTTCTTCTGTGGAGTGAATATCATGCTCATTGGTCCTGGAAAAATTTGACTCACTATTTCAACCCATTGGCACTTTCATGGGGACCAAGGTAGTGATTCACATAAACCCGGACGCCGGGCCAGTACACCACAAGGCCAGAGTGGTGCTATATGTGATGCGGGAAAAGATAGAAGATGAATTGGACCGTCTGCTGATGGAAGGTATCATCTCGCCAGTCGAATTCAGTGACTGGGCGAGCCCGATTGTGCCGGTGCTCAAGGCGGATGGGTCGGTCAGGATATGTGGTGATTACAAGGCCACCATCAATCGGGTGTCACTCCAAGACCAGTACCCGCTACCGAGAGCGGAGGACCTCTTTGCAACGCTATCCGGTGGAAAACTTTTTTCAAAATTGGACCTGACCTCAGCCTACATGACCCAGGAGCTGGCAAGTGAGTCGAAGAAGCTGACCACCATCACGACACACAAGGGGTTGTTTGAGTACAACAAATGTCTGTTTGGGATTCGCTCGGCCGCTGCGATCTTTCAACGAAATATGGAAAGCCTCCTCAAGTCGATTCCAGGGACGGTGGTTTTTCAGGACGACATCCTCATCACGGGTTACGATACTGAAGAACACCTCCACAACCTGGAGGAGGTGCTACGCAGACTGGATCGGGTAGGGCTGCGACTGAAAAAGGCAAAGTGCGTCTTCCTAGCTCCAGAGGTAGAATTCCTGTGGATGAGGGTAGCAGCAGACTGGATCAGCCCTACTGCGTCCAAGACGGAAGCGATCCAGAGAGCACCTAGACCCCGTAACACGACGGAGCTGCGTTCGTTCCTGGGGCTCCTGAACTATTTTGGGAATTTTCTTCCCAAATTGAGCACGCTGCTAGAGCCGCTACACGTGCTCCTACGCAAAGGTCACGAATGGGGCTGTGGGGACAGCCAGGAAAGGGCTTTTAATAGAGCACACAATTTGTTATGTTCCAACAATCTGTTAAAATGCTATATGAACCATGTAAGAAACTTGTGTTAAAGTGCGATCCGTCGTCCTATGGTGTCGGGTGTGTGTTGCAGCATGTCAATTACAGCTGGTAGCTTATGCCTCCAGAAGTCTGTCCCAGGCAGAAAGGTGCTACGGGATGGTAGAAAAGGAGGCGCTCGCTTGTGTATATGCGGTAAAGAAAATGCACCAGTACCTGTTTGGCAGGAAGTTTGAGCTGGAGACAGATCACAAACCCCTAACGTCCCTTTTGGCTAACAACAAGGCCATAAATGCAATCGCATCGGCCCGCATACAGAGGTGGGCACTCACGTTAGCCGCATATGACTATACAATTCGGCACAGACCGGGCACCGAAAACTGCGCCGATGCACTCAGCAGGCTCCCACTAGCCACCACCGAGAGGGCAATCGAGCATGCTGCTCAGATGGTCATGGCTGTTGAAGCTTTCGAAAGCGAAGGCTCACCCGTGACAGCCCGTCAGATCAAAGTCTGGACAAATAGAGACCCGCTACTGTCTTTAGTCAAGAAATGTGTCCTGAATGGGGACTGGGCAGCCACGTATGGGGCATGCCCTGAGGAATTTAAACCATTTCACAGGCGCAGGGATGAACTCTCGATTCAGGCCGATTGCCTGTTGTGGGGAAACCGCGTAGTCATGCCCTAAAAGGGCAGAGAGGTGTTCATCAGAGAACTCCACAATGAGCGCCCGGGCATTGTCATGAAGGCAATTGCCAGGTCACACGTTTGGTGGCCAGGGATAGACGCAGATCTGGAACTTTGTGTTCGCAGGTGCAACACGTGTGCCCAGCTGGGCAATGCACCCAGGGAACCCCCCTTAGCCCCTGGCCATGATCCGCCAAGCCTTGGTCACACATCCATGTGGACTACGCAGGTCCTTTCATGGGAAAAATGTTTTTGGGTGTAGTAGATGCCTAGTCCAAATGGATCGAGTGTGACATTTTAAATTCAAGCACATCCTCTGCCACAGTAGAAAGTCCACGGTCTACCCGACATCTTGGTCAACGACAATGGCCCGTGCTTCACAAGCACTGAATTCCAGGACTTCATGGCAGGCAATGGAATTAACCATGTCAGAACGGCACCGTTCAAGCCGGCCTCAAACAGCCAGGCAGAACGAGCAGTGCAGATAATCAAACAGGGGATGCTCAGAATCCAAGGGGGTTCCCTACAAAGCTGCTTATCACGCTTCCTTTGGGCTATAGATCCCGACTACACTCGCTCACAGGGGTTCCACCCGCAGAGCTGCTAAAGAAAAGGACGCTCAGAACCCGGTTATCCCTTATACACCCCACCATGAAAGAAATTGTCGAGAGCAGGCGCCAGTCACAATATGACTACCATGGCAGGAATGCGACAGCGCGATGTATTGATGTAAATGACCCTGTTTTTGTCCTCAACTACGCTGCAGGGCTCAAATGGCTCGCAGGCACTATTATTGCCAAAGAGGGAAATAGGATTCTGGTAGTTAAACTTACCAATGGACAAATCTGCCGAAACACGTGGATCAAACAAAAAGGTTCAGCAACCCCATAGAAGAAGCAGAGGAAAAACACGATGTAGAGTTCACTCCACCACAGGTGACCGAACAGCGGAACCAAAGGGAGGAGAGCCCAGTCACTGTGGGCAATCCGGATAGGCCTGAGACACTGCAAACAGCAGACACTCAGGCCAGCGCCCAACAACTGGAGCCCAACTCAGGCGCTCTACAAGAGAGTGTAAACCACCAGAGAGACTCAATAAGACTTTGGGGGGGAGGTGATGTCATGTATTCAACCAGCCTTGTAACCCATGTATAATCTGACCTAAGTTGTACACTGTGAGAACAATGACCACTAGGTGGTGAACTTGTGGGAGACACTCCTAACCTGGACCTTCAGGTATAAAAGGGGAAGCTCCACCCACTTTCATCACTTGAGTGCTAAGGAATAAAGGACAGGTCACAGACTGACCTTCTCTCAAGCATGGGCCTCGTGTGCATTTATACTGTATAGTAAGGACGTATCACTTCCTGCACTGAATCCAGGAGCCTTGCACAATATGCCTGCTGCAGCATGAGGTTTCTCCCTCCCATTGATGGGAAGCGAATCTCTCTCCAGCTTCTCTCAGCTCCCAGCAGTACATTAAGAAGGTGTTATTGAAGTGAAGCGCAGCCTTTGAGTGTCCTGAATCCATTGTCACACCTTGTTTTCTCTTGCTTCTAACTCCAAACTCTTTCAAATCGCAAATTTTAATTGGTCCTTTAAATACTGAAGTTGAGATTGTGTCATGTGGTTCCGCATCACTGCCACGCAATTACCGACAAACCCGGAAGTAAAATTATAATGAGCTGGCTACGTTGATTGTCACCGACCGATGAGTTTACTTCGGGGTTTCCCATGGGATATCTGACCCCCTCACCCACCCCCAGACTCCACTCCCAACATGCCTCCAAGTTAGTATTGGGGCCACATGGTTTGCTAACGATCAAGATATTATGCATGTTTTCAAATACTGATTTAATGTCACTGTACTTAGCCATCAGCAGGTAAAGCAGCCAAGGTGATTACCTCATCCTCATCCCAGTGGAACAAATCCCAATCGTTAATGACTTTTATTCGGGTTCGTTTCCACAGCTCCAGAAACACAGTGGCTACAGTTTGAGAGAAATATTCACCGAAGTTACCAATGTTTCATTCTTTAATAATAAAGAATATTATTGTGTAATCAAACAAATAAATATAATTTTTTTACGAGTGGTTTGAAATTTGTGTTATGACTCCCATCCCCAAAGTGGGCAGATTTGGCATGTGATATGATAACGAGCCATACAGACCAGAAAAATGCCAGTCTGTGCTGAGTTAGTTGGTCTTAGCTGTGGCTACAGTTGACCTAAACGCTACTTGGCTTGAAAGGCGGGGGGGGGGAGGGAAATCAACTGCAGTTTTGCTCACGATCTCTATCTCCTGCCCACTACTAAAGTGTGAATATGTGAATGCTGGTTAAGAACTGGATCAGGCTCATAGTGATACCAAGCTTCTTCAACAGCACCTACCAAACCCACGACCTCCACCACCTAGAAGAACAAGTGCAGCAGGTGCATGGCAACATCATCACCTCCAAATTCGCCATAAAATCACACACCATCCTGACTTGGACATATATCACCGTTCTTTCATCGTTGCTGGGTAAAAATCCTGGAAGTCCCTACCGAACAGCATGGTGGGAGTACTTTTAACCACATGGACTGCAGCTATTCAAGAAAGGCAACTAGGGATGGGCAATAAATGCCAGCCGTGCCAGTGATGCCCACATCACGAGAGAGTTAAAATAACCTGCTGACGCTTACCATCCACATTAATTCATGAAGAATGGACACTGACCAGGGGTTTCCTTTAAGGCGAGGGAAAATAGAATTTGCAGAATGTTGTTGTCAAGATGTTTCATCATTTTCAATGCGACTGTAACCCACATAAAATGTAATCCTGCTGCTAAATATTACAGCTGAGTGGTCTTCTTCGACGACAAGATTATTGGTCATAGATCTCATTTAAACTCAACACCTGGCTTTACCTTTTCAGAAAAAATAAAATGAATAGCTAGTGTGGAGCTGAGAAGAGTACATACCCCAGATTCCCATGAACATAGCAAAGAAAATTGTTACTTCGTGGTCAAATAGTTGTGTAATCTGCAGGAAAAGAATGAAAAGATTTTGGTCATCAGTGCAGGCCACTCATCACAACATGTGTCTTACTCACTGAATCCTTAACTGTAAATTTTCTGTTTGTACCTGAATTTAATGAACCAATAAATTTAAAGCAACATTATCTCCTGCTGGCCAACCACATATCCGTTGTAACATCATAGACACTAGAGAATTCCTCAACCTGCTCTCCCATCCAACCCTCTACTGCGAGAATTGGTACACTGATGTAAGTATAGTGTCAATTGGCTCAGTGGGTAACACTCTTGTCTGAGTCATAAGATGATGGTATCAAGAATGTGAGTATATTTTGGTCCTAAATGTCTTCATTATCTTCAGCACTTATTCTGTTATTGCACTGCAAAGATCAAGAAAATGTGTGTTTTAGTACATTGCCTTAGGCGCCATTGTTGTGCTAAGTGCAAATTTTCTTGATCTTTGTAACAGTTCAAATCTTACACCCGTCAAAACCCATCAGGGAACATATGCATAACCGTACTGTACAAGCTCGCGGAACTTTCTTGGGTTTACACCGCTCCTGCAATTGGTGTAACTTTACACATAAAATAAAATGGTCTAACAGCTACCCCAGCACTTCAGACAAGTGTGAGGATTTGGTGAGATGAAGAGGGCACCGACATCACTTACCGATTACAGGTTTCCAAGGAACATTTTTAACCCCTTCCATCACATTTTTCAATACTGACAAATGCACTTAATTTTATTGACATGTTTTCCTCTCTTCCCAGAAACAAATGTTGAAACCTCCAACTTCCCCCACTCCCATAAACCACAACTGGATTAACTTTGGACAAGGAATGGCTTTCCCCGTGGAGTTATCAGTCAATGCCATCATAATGGAGGAAAAGTTGAAGCAGCAATGTGTCCAGGTCAGGAGAATCAGGAAGCATGGCTGAAGAAAGCAGCCTACCAGGTGCGACCCTCCCCAATGTGTGTACAAGCCACACCGGTCCTACGAGGACCTCGCATCCGACAGCTGTGCCTCTCCATGGATGCCATTGGGCATTTCTGCCAACTTCATGATGAAGATTTGCAGATTCACTCCACTGCCACAACTGCTCTGTCCATGGCAATTAAAGAGACAGCAGCTCTTACTTTTACAGCTCCACATCATTCCAGGCCTTTAGCCGGGGGGTGAGGGGGGGGGTTCACTGCATGTATCCTGCAGGTGACAAATGGCTTTTTTCAAAGACTGGCCAAATTCCTCCCCTTGGGCATCACCCCCCACAGAGGCAAAGAGGTTGGGGCTTCTACAGGACAGCTAGATTTCCCAGGGTGCAGGGCACCATGACAGCATGTACATGGCTTTGAAGGAGCTAACCAAGCAGCCGTTGCCAAATGTGAACCGATAGGGGTGTTACTCAGCAAAGGTCCAGGTTATCTTAGATGCAAACTAGGCCAAGTCCTCATATGCCGCTGCAGTGAGCCTCAGAAGACAGATTGTGCAGGACGTCTTCATCGACTGAGCAACTGCAGTGGCAGCACTTCAGCCTTATCTTCTACACATCAAATGATATCAAATCAGATCTATTTGGTCCAGCAGGACCTTGCCAGGAATCTTCACTCGTGTGAAGAATTCTAAAGGATAAAAAGAGCAGGAACCCCCAGCACCAAAAATTTCACAGAAATTTACAGCACGGAAGGAGGGCATTTTGGCCCATCGTGTTCGTGCTGGCCGACCAAGAGCTATCCAGCCTAATCCCACTTTCCAGTCCTTGGTCCGTAGCCTTGTAGGTTACAGCACTTCAAGTGCACATCCAAGTATCTTTAAATGCAGTGAGGGTTTCTGCCTCTACCACCCTTTCAGGCAGTGGGTTCCAGACCCCCACCACCCTCCGGATGAAGACATTTCCCTCATATCTCTTCTAAACCTGCCCCCAATTACTTTAAATCTATGCCCCCTGATTGTTGATCCCTCTGCCAAGAAAAAGATCCTTCCTATCCACTCTATCCAGGTCCCTCAATGTTAAACACCTCAATCAGGTTTCCCCTTAGCCTCCTGTTTCAAAGAAAACAGATCCAGCAGCTCCAATCTTTCCGCAAAGCCAAATTCGCCAGTCCAGGCGACATTCTTGCAAATCTCCTCTGCACCCATTCCAGTTCAATCACATCTTTCCTGTCATGTGGTGACCAGAACTGCACAGTACTCCAGCTGCAGCCTAACCAGTGTTTTATACAGTTTGAGCATAAACGCTTTGCTCTTTTATTTCATGCCTCAACTAATAAAGGCAAGTATTCCATATGCCTTAGTAACCACCGTAACTACCTAGCCTGCTACCTTCAGGGATCTGCGGACTTACGCTCCAAGGTCCCTTTATTCTACTTCACTTTTCAGTGCCATACTATTTAATGTGTATTCCCTTGCCTTGTCAGACCTCCCCAAATGTATTACCTCACACTTATCTGGATTGAATTTCATTTGCCACTGTTCTACCCGCCTGACTAGTACATTGATATCTTCCTGCAGTCCACAGCTTTCTTCTTCATTATCAACCACACAGCCTATTTTAGTGTTATCTGCAAACTTCTTAATCATACCCCCAGCAGTTAAGTCCAAGTCATTGATATATACCATAAAAAGCAAGGGACCCAGCACTGAGCCCTGCGGAACCCCACTGGATACAGCCTTCCAGACATAAAAACACCCATCAACCATTACCCTTTGTTTTCTGCCCCTGAGCCAATTTTGGATCCAACTTGCCACTTTGCCCTGGATCCCATGGGCTATTATTTTCGTGACCAGTCTGCCATGTGGGACCTTATCAAATGCTTTGCTAAAATCCATATACACTACATCATACACACTGCTCTCATCGACCCTCCTGGTTACCTCCTAGAAAAATTCAATCAAGTTAGTCAGACCCGACCTTCCCTTGACAAATCCATGTTGACTGTCCTTGACTAATCCATGTCTTTCCAAATGAAGATTTATCCTGTCCCTCAGGATTTTTGCCAATAATTTTCCCACCACTGAAGTTAGGCTGACTGGCCTGTAATTACTCAGTCTATCCCTTTCTCCCTTTTTAAAAGGAGCAGACAATAACATTGAAATTGCAGAAGTATTGAATAGTTATATTGCCTCAGTATTTAACAGGGAAATGAAAAAGGTGGGCATGACATTAGAAGAAAAGATCAAAAAGATATAGGCCCAGATTTTGCTGTACTAATAACGATGTGATTGTCGGCATCATTATTATTGCTGGGTAAAACTGACAGCACCTTCTGCCATCCGCAGTTAAACACGGAAATACGGAGGTTGCTGTCAGTGATATCCTGCTCCTCCACATGCTGCACTGCTGCAGTCTTCGGCGATGGATTCTGCACAGAAATTAATGTTATGGTGAAACGTTACAAGGACACCCTCAAAGCCTCCCTGATAAAGTGTAACATCCCCACTGACACCTGGGAGTCCATGGCCAAAGATCGCCCTAAATGGAGGAAGTGCATCTGGGAGGACGCTGAGCACGAGTCTCATCGCCGAGACATGCAGAAATCAAGCGCAGGCAGCGGAAAGAGCGTGCGGCAAACCTGTCCCACCCACCCCTTCCCTCAACGACTATATGTCCCACCTGTGACAGAGACTGTGGTTCTCGTATTGGACTGTTCAACCACCTAAGAACTCATGGTAAGAGTGGAAGCAAGTCTTCCTCGATTCCAAGGGACTGCCTATGATGATGATGATGTGAACTTGGGCTAATAGTCCACTCGTCTCTCTCCAAAAAACAGATCGAAAAGTTCGAGCTTATAGAATCAGGAGTAACTGAGTTTCTGACAGCATAATACAGCTGAACAACCTCTCCGGCCCTGAAAATTTAATGTGTGGAATCCCATTTTCTCAGAAAACAAAATTTACGGTGCAGATTTTTTTTTTAAATAAAAATGAATAATTTATTTCATTTCATCTGTTTTTCTGTTTATTGTTTCTCCCTTAATCTCATGTGCTTGTCCCAAACTTTATTTTTCTTCCTGTACAATGATTTAGATGTAATTTATATATCCTGTTTTTTACTTCCTGCTTTGCTGTCGGCATGTCTCGGTGAGGATTCTTCAATTTAATTGGTTGAACCACCTCCCTGATGCTTTGCCTGCTCACAGACGCCACGGGTCCCCTTGGTCATGCTTGACCAACTTTATTGAATCCTTTGAAGTAACAGAAAGAAGTGACAAGGGTAATGCAGTGGATGTAATATATTTAGATTTTCAAAAGGTGTGCGATAAGATACCGCATTGTAGACTCATGACTAAGGTCAGAGCCTGTGGAGTCTGAGGGCAGGTTGCAGAATGGATAGCAACTTGGCTACAAAACAGAAAACATAAGAGTAGGGTTAAGGGTAGCTACTCACGTCTGGCAAAAGGTGGGAAGTGGTGTTCCACAGGGATCGGTGCTGGGATCACTGTTACTCACAATTTTCATTAGCGATTTAGAAGTACAATTTCAAAATTTGCAGACGATACCAAGTTGGGGGAAGTGTAGTTAATACAAAAAGGAAGAATGTGACAGAATACAGAAAGACATTAATACGTTTTCTGAATGGGCGTGTAATTTGCCAATGAATTTCAATATAGATAAGAGTGAGGTGGTGCATTAGGGTAGGAAGAATAAGGCGGCCACATACTGCTTGGATAATAAGAGTGTGATTGGGGTAGCCAAGACAAAGGGATCCAGGGGTGCAAATACACAAATCACTAAAAGTAGTGATGCAGGTTAATAAGGCTTAGTTTTAGGAACTGAAGCTGGGCAAGTGAAAGGGATATCAGTGGGAGAGCATTTTGGTGGTAGTGATCATAATTCAGTTAGATTTAGCGTAGTTGTGGAAAAGGACAAAGATAGACCAGGAGTACAAGTTCTCAATTGGGGAAAGGTAATTTTACTAAGCTGAGATGTGAATTAGGGAAAGTAGACTGAAAGCAGCTACTTGAAAGTGAATCAGTGTCAGAGCAGTGGGAGGCAATCAAAGAGGAGATAGTGAGGGTTCAGAACAAATGCGTTCCCACAAAGAAAAAGGGTGGAACTCCCAAATCTAGGGGGCCGAAATTTCCCCCCTCCTTAAGCTCTAAGAGGCGGTACTGGAGCGGATAGGCCTTATCGACGGATGGGCCGACCCACCAGAAATTGTCCCCGGGCCGGGAGAGGCGGAATGGGTTTCCGCGCCGCCCATGCTGCCGCCCGTCGGGCACATGCTGACCCCCTTCCGCCCAGCGACGACCCCCTTTCCGATCCCCGTGGGAAATTGCTTCGTGGGAAATTGCTCCACGGGAGTGGAGTGGCCGCCGGTCGGTGCCACTGACAGGTTTCTCCTGCGTGTCCACCCTTAAAGGGGAGGGCGCACTGTCGCGCCTCCATTTTATTTTAATTGTCCGACCAACTCTGAGGTTGGCCCGACAATGGTGGCCATGGTTTCGGCCGAGCCGCCAACAGGCAGCCCGGTACCTCCTCCTGAGTACCGGGCTGTTGGCCCGGCCAAAACCCAAACTTGTGTCCCAGTGGGCCTAACTAAACTATTTGCAGAGTTTGCAGCGGCCCTCCCCTTTAACTAAAGGGGACGGACGTCCACGTTGCGCTGACAAGCTCATGGTCTACCGGGCTGTAGTGATACCCGCCCTTCTGTATGACTCAGAGACATGGACGATGTACAGGACACTTCAAGTCGCTGGAGAAATACCACCAATGATGTCTCCGTAAGATCCTACAAATCCCCTGGGAGGACAGACACACCAACATTAGTATCCTCGACCAGGCCAACATCCCCAGCACTGAAGCACTGACCACACTTGGTCAGCTCCGTTGGGCAGGCCACATTGTTTGTATGCCAGACACGAGACTCCCAAAGCAAGCGCTCTACTCGGAACTCCTTCACGGAAAACGAGCCAAAGGTGGGCAGAGGAAATGTTACAAGGACACCCTCAAAGCCTCCCTGATAAAGTGCAACATCACCACTGACAGTTCCTGGCCAAAGACCGCCTTAAGTGGAGGAAGTGCATCCAGGAGGGCGCTGAGCACCTCGAGTCTCATTGCCGAGAGCATGCAGAAATCAAGCGCAGACAGCGGAAAAAGCATGCGGCAAACCAGTCCCACCCACCCTTTCCCTCAATGACAATCTGTCCCACCTGTGACAGGGACTGTGGTTCTCGTATTGAACTGTTCAGCCACCTAAGGACTCATTTTAAGAGTGGATGCAGGTCTTCCTCGATTCCGAGGGACTGCCTATGATGATGATGGCGCTGATGACTTGTTGGGGCGGACGACCCAATCCAAGGGCGCTTCCGCCCCTCAACTCCGCTCTGAAAGGAAATACAAAACAAAGAGGTGAATATCACTCAAAATCCGTCCCATGGATTGGGGCAGAGAAAAATCTTAAAGTGTGCCTACTCATAGTCAGGGGGCAATTGCGGCCCCTAGATAGGGGCATAAGGAGCATAAAGGGTAGGATAAGTAAAACAAGGAAAGTTTTTGTCAGATACTGAGACCTCAATACTACACAACGCCTCGAGGAGTAAAGAAAGTGCAGGGATGAAATTAAAAAGAAAATTAGGAAAGCAAGGAGAGGATATGAAAAAAATCAAGGGCAAGTAAAATCAAGGAAGACCCAAAAATGTTTTATAAATACCTAAAGAGCAAGAGGATAACTCTTAAGAGACCAAATTGGTAATTTGAGGCAGAAGACATGATTATGGTTCTTAATGAACACTTCATCTTCACAAAAGAGGGGGATGAAGCAGACACTGTAGATAAGGAGTAGGAGTGCAAAATATAGATGGGATAACAGAGAGCGTGGAAGTATCAAGGGGTTTAGTATCCTTCTATAGTCTCTTGCCACTCCTTCGCCTCGACCTCGCCGCTCCTGCTGTATCTGCTCACGCTCCAATCACCGACCTGGATCTTGATGACATCACTCTTCGCTGCCATTGCCCTCCTGCACCAGCTCACCTTGTACCTTGAAATGTACGCCGCCACGCTGTCCCGTGATCGGGGCCCAGGGAAGACACGAGTTCTGGACCAGAGGCCCAGGAGCAGCATGGGCCAGCCCATACTGTGATATGTGTGCACTAGGTCTGTGCAGCAGAGCTGATCTCCAGTCGTCTTGGGTAATCCTTGCCACAAGAGCAAGACCTAGCTCTGTCAAGCCCGTGTGGTGGCTGGTGTGCAACAGCCATCACACGTTAAAAAAATCCACACACAGGCATCTTCCACCATTCAGGATGTAGTTCGGGTCCTTCATTGAAACACCTGTGAACTCATCCTCTTTTTGGCGTGGAAGCAAGTCATCCTCGTTTCGAGGGACTGCCTATGATGATGAGTATCCTTCAAAGTAGATAAATTGTCAAGCCTCTGATGAAATGTATCCCAGACGGTTATGAGAAGCAAGGGAGGAAATAGCAAGGCTCTGACCATCATTTTCCAATTTTCTCTTGCTGCAGATGTGGTGCCAGAGGACTGTCAACATTGTAACGCTGTTCAAAAAAGGTAGAAAGGGATAGATGCAGTAATTACAGGCCTGTTGACCTAATCTCGGTGGTGGGAGAGTTATTGGAAAAAATTCTGAGCAACAGTATTAATCATCATTTAGAAAGTCACGGATTAATCAAGAACAGCCAGCATGGATTTGTTAAGAGAAGGTCATGTCTGACTAAATTAATTGAATTTTTTGAACAGGTAACGAGAAGGGTCGATGAGGGTAGTGCATTTAATGTAATCTACATGGATTTTAGCAAAGCTTTTGATAAGGTCCCACATGGGACTGGTGAGAAAAGTAAAAGCTCATGGAATCCAAGGGAAAGTGGGAAGTTGGATCCAAAATTGGCTCATTGGCCAAAAGCAAAGGGTAATGGTTGCTTTCTGTGGTATACATCAATTATCTAGATTTGAATATAGGGGGTATGATTAAGAAGTTTGCAGATGATACTAAAATCGGCTGTGTGATTGATAATGAAGAAGAAAGCTGTAGACTGACTGAAGATATCAATCAACTAGTCAGGTGGGCAGAACAGTGGCAAATAGAATTCAATCCAGAGAAGTGTGTGGTAATGCATTTGGGGAGGGCTAACAAGGAAAGGGAATACACCTTAAATGGTACGACACTGAAAAGTGTAGAGGAACAAAGGGACCTTGGAGTGCAGGTCCACAGATCCCTGAAGGTAGCAGGCCAGGTAGATAAGGTGGTTAAGGCGGCATACGGAATGCTTGCCTTTATTGGCCAAGGCATAGAACACAAGAGCTGTAGGGTTATGCTTGAACTGTACAAAACACTAGTTCGGCCACAGCTAGAACACTGCGTGCAATTCTGGTCACCGCATTACAGGAAAGATGTTACTGCACTGGAGAGGGTACAGAAGAGATATATGAGGATGTTGCCGGGAGAATTTTAGCTATGATGACAGATTGGAAAGGCTGGGTTTGTTTTCCTTGGAACAGAGGAGGCTGACATGAGACCTCATTGAGGTGTATAAAATTATGGGGGGCCTAGATGTAGTGGATAGAAAGGGCCTATTTCCCTTAGCAGAGGGGTCAACAACCAGTGGGCATACATTTAAAGTAATTGGTAGATGGTTTAGAGGAGACTTGGAGGGAGCAGCTGGCAGCGGCCCGGCCCGGACATCGGCGTAATCCCAGCCTGCAAGACCATCAGTAGGCCGGGGCCATTAGCGGAAGTAGCATGCGGCGGCATATCACTGCAGGGAGCAGCGCGTGCTGTTGCAGGAGGACGATGGCTACGAAGCCAGGTCGCTGATTGCAGTGCGGGCAGGCACAGCAGGAGGGGTGAAGGAGCGGCAAGAGTCCGTAGAGGAAAGTGACCGGGGCCCAAGAGAGGCGTGAATCTGGGGCCCAAAAGAGGCGAGAGCCCAGGGGCAGCACGGACCAGCCCACACTCCGATATGTGTGCGCGCTCGGTCTGTGCAGCAGAGCTGGTCTCCAGTTAATCTTAGGTCATCCTTGCCACTGGACCAAGACCTAATTCAGTCAAGCCCGTGTGGTGACTGGTGTGCAAAGACTACCACAAGTTAAAAAAATCCAAGCACAGGCATCTTCCACCCTTCATGATGTAGTTCTAGATCTTGAATATTAGGTCCTTCATTGAAACACCTGTGAACTCATCCCTTTTTGCCGCGGAAGCAAGTCATCCTCGCTTCAAGGGACTGCCTATGATGATATGATGAGAGGGGACTGGAGGGGAAATTTCTTCACCCAGAGGGTTGTAGGGGTCTGGAACTCACTGCCTGAAAGGGTGGTAGAGGCAGAAACCCTCACCATATTTAAAAAGTACTTGGATGTGCACTTGAAGTGCTGTAACCGGCAGGGCTATGGACCTATGCTAGTGCTGTTGGTGAGGAGTTAAACTAGTGTGGCAGGGGGATGGGAGCCAATGCGGGGAGACAGGGGGAAACAAAGGGGAGACGGGAACAAAGGACAGAGGGGGGATGGGTAAAGGTGGAGGGCAGAGAAACCAGAAGCAAGAAACAAAAAGTGCCACTAAATATAAAAGTGCTGCAGGAGGGGTCAAAACTAAAAATCATGGTTTAAAACCTAGGATGAAAACACTCTACCTAAATGCACGCAGCATTCGAAATAAAGTAAATGAGTTGACGGCACAAATCATTCCAAATGGGTATGATTTGGTGGCCATTACAGAAACATGGTTGCAAGGTGGCCAAGACTGGGAATTAAACATACAGGGGTATCTGACGATTCAGAAAGATAGGCAAGAAGGGAAAGGAGGTGGGGTAGCTCTGTTAATAAAAGATGATATCAGGGCAGTTGTGAGGGATGATATTGGCTCCAATGAACAAAATGTTGAATCATTGTGGGTGGAGATTAGAGATAGTAAGGGGAAAAAGTCACTGGTCGGCGTAGTTTATAGGCCCCCGAATAATAACTTCACAGTGGGGCGGGCAATAATCAAGGGAATAATGGAGGCATGTGAAAAAGGAACGGCAGTAGTCATGGGGGATTTTAACCTACATATCGATTGGTCAAATCAAATCGCATGGGGTAGCCTGGAGGAGGAATTCATAGAATGCATACGGGATTGTTTCTTAGAACCGTATGTAACAGAACCTACAAGGGAGCAAGCTATCTTAGATCTGGTCCTGTGTAATGAGACAGGAAAAATAAACGATCTCCTCGTAAAAGATCCTCTCGGAATGAGTGATCACAATATGGTTGAATTTGTAATACAGATTGAGGATGAGGAAGTTGTGTCAGAAACGAGCGTACTATGCTTAAACAAAGGAGACTACAGTGGGATGAGGGCAGAGTTGGCTAAAGTAGACTGGAAACAAGGACTAAATGGTGGCACAATTGAGGAACAGTGAGGACTTTTAAGGAGCTCTTCCATAGTGCGCAACAAAAATATATTCCAGTGAAATAGAAGGGCGGCAAGAGAAGGGATAACCAGCCATGGATAACCAAGGAAATAAAGGAAAGTAACAAATCAAAGACCAATGCGTATAAGGTGGCCAAGGTTAGTGGGAAACTAGAGGATTGGGGAAATTTTAAGCAACAGCAAAGAATGACTAAAAAAGCAATAAAGAAAGGGAAGATAGATTACGAAGGTAAACTTGCGCAAAACATAAAAACAGATAGTAAAAGCTTTTACAGATATATAAAACGGAAAAGAGTGACTAAAGTAAATGTTGGTCCCTTAGACGATGAAAAGGGGGATTTAATAATGGGAAATGTGGAAATGGCTGAGACCTTGAACAATTATTTTGCTTCCGTCTTCACAGTGGAAGACACAAAAACCATGCCACAATTTACAGGCCACAGGAATGTGGGAAGGGAGGACCTGGAGACAATCACTATCACTAGGGGGGTAGTGCTGGACAGGCTAAAGGGACTGAAGGTAGACAAGTCCCCTGGTCCTGATGAAATGCATCCCAGGGTATTAAAAGAGATGGCGGAAGTTATAGCAGATGCATTCGTTATAATCTACCAAAATTCTCTGGACTCTGGGGAGGTACCAGCGGATTGGAAAGCAGCTAATGTAACGCCTCTGTTTAAAAAAGGGGGCAGGCAAAAGGCAGGTAACTATAGGCCGGTTGGTTTAACATCTGTAGTGGGGAAAATGCTTGAAACTATCATTAAGGAAGAAATAGCGGGACATCTAGATAGGAATAGTGCAATCAAGCAGATGCAGCATGAATTCATGAAAGGGAAATCATGTTTAACTAACTTACTGGAATTCTTTGAGGATATAACGAGCATGGTGGATAGAGGTGTACCGATGGATGTGGTGTATTTAGATTTCCAAAAGGCATTCGATAAGGTGCCACACAAAAGGTTACTGCAAAAGATAAAGGTACGCGGAGTCAGAGGAAATGTATTAGCATGGATAGAGAATTGGCTGGCGAACAGAAAGCAGAGAGTCGGGATAAATGGGTCCTTTTCCGGTTGGAAATCAGTGGTTAGTGGTGTGCCACAGGGATCAGTGCTGGGACCACAACTGTTTACAATATACATAGATGACCTAGAAGAGGGGACAGAGTGTAGTGCAACAAAATTTGCAGATGACACTAAAATTAGTGGGAAAGCGGGTTGTGTAGAGGATACAGAGAGGCTGCAAGGAGATTTGGATAGGTTAAGCGAATGGGCTAAGGTTTGGCAGATGGAATACAATGTCGGAAAGTGTGAGGTCATCCACCTTGGGAAAAAAACAGTAAAAGGGAATATTATTTGAATGGGGAGAAATTACAACATGCTGTGGTGCAGAGGGACCTGGGGGTCCTTGTGCATGAATCCCAAAAGGTTAGTTTGCAGGTGCAGCAGGTAATCAGGAAGGCAAATGGGATGTTGGCCTTCATTGCGAAATGGATGGAGTACAAAAGCAGGGAGGTCTTGCTGCAACTGTATAAGGTATTGGTAAGGCCGCACCTGGAGTACTGCGTGCAGTTTTGGTCACCTTACTTAAGGAAGGATATACTAGCTTTGGAAGGGGTACAGAGACGATTCACTAGGCTGATTCCAGAAATGAGGGGGTTGCCTTATGATGATAGATTGAGTAGACTGGGTCTTTACTCCTTGGAGTTCAGAAGGATGAGGGGTGATCTTATAGAAACATTTAAAATCATGAAAGGGATAGACAAGATAGAGGCAGAAAAGTTGTTTCCATTGCTAGGGGAGACTAGAACTAGGGGGCACAGCCTCAAAATATGGGGGAGCCAATTTAAAACCGAGTTGAGAAAGAATTTCTTCTCCCAGAGGGTTGTGAATCTGTGGAATTCTCTGCCCAAGGAAGCAATTGAGGCTATCTCATTGAATGTTTTCAAGTCAAAGATAGATAGATTTTTAACCAATAAGGGAATTAAGGGTTACTGGGAGAGGGCGGGTAAGTGGAGCTGAGTCAACGACCAGATCAGCCATGATCTTGTTGAATGGCGGAGCAGGCTCGAGGGGCTAGATGGCCTACTTCTGTTCCTAATTCTTATGTTCTTATGACCTAGAGCTGGAAAGTGGGACTAGGCTGGATAGCTTCTTGTTGGCCCGAACGGACACGATGGGCCGAAATGGCCTCTTTCTGTGCTGTAAATCTCTGATTCTATAGTTAATGGGTAGTTTTGTGACTGGAAGCCTATTTCCAGTGGGGTTCCATCAGGCTCAGTACTAGGTCCCTTGTAGTGTATACCAATGATTTATACTTCAATGTAGGGGGCAAGATTAAGAAGTTTGCAGATGAAAAGCATTAGTGGAAGGCCGAGTAAACAAAGGCAAAAAACAAAAAGGGCCACACTACATCATAATTCTAAAAGGACAAAGGATGTTAAAAAAAAAAGCCTGAAGGCTTTGTGTCTTAATGCAAGGAGTATCCGTAATAAAGTGGATGAATTAACTGTGCAAATAGATGTTAACAGATATGATGTGATTGGGATTACAGACGTGGCTCCAGGATGATCAGGGCTGGGAACTCAACATCCAAGGGTATTCAACATTCAGGAAGGATAGAATAAAAGGAAAAGGAGGTGGGGTAGCATTGTTGGCTAAAGAGGAGATTAATGTAATAGTTAGGAAGGACATTAGCTTGGATGATGTGGAATCTATATGAGTAGAGCTGCAGAACACCAAAGGGCAAAAAACGTTAGTGGGAGTTGTGTACAGACCTCCAAACAGTAGTAGTAATGTTGGGGAGGGCATCAAACAGGAAATTAGGGGTGCATGCAAAATAAAGGTGCAGCAGTTATAATGGGTGACTTTAATATGCATATAGATTGGGCTAACCAAACTGGAAGCAATACGGTGGAGGAGGATTTCCTGGAGTGCATAAGGGATGGTTTTCTAGACCAATATGTCGAGGAACCAACTGGGGGAGGCCATCTTAGACTGGGTGTTGTGTAACGAAAGAGGATTAATTAGCAATCTCGTTGTGCGAGGCCCCTTGGGGAAGAGTGACCATAATATGGTGGAATTATACATTTGGATGGAGAATAAAACAGTTAATTCAGAGACCATGGTCCAGAACTTAAAGAAAGGTAACTTTGAAGATATGAGGCATGAATTGGCTAGGATAGATTGGCGAATGATACTTAAGGGGTTGACTGTGGATGGGCAATGGCAGACATTTAGGGCCCAAGTTTCCACATGATTTGCGCCTGATTTTTAGGAGCAACTGGTGGAGAACGGACTATCTTAGAAATCGCAATTCTCCACATTTTTATTTCTGCAGTTCTAGTCAGGTAGAACAGTTCCACTTTGGAATAGAATTTTTTCTTCAAAAGGCGGCGTGTCCGGCCACTGACGCCCGATTTCAAAGTTTCCACAGTGAAAACGTACTCCAAACTAATTTAGAATGGAGCAAGTGAAGATTTTTGTAGAACTGAAAAAACCTTGTCTACACATTAAAAAATCAGGCGCAGGTTACAAATTAGGCGTCCAGAATAAGGTGGGGGGGGAGGGGGGGGGAAGGGAAGTCATTAAATTCTATAATAAATCTTTATTTATATTTATACAAATATTATACAAATAAATCCAATCTGAATAAAAATTTATTAGCAAAGAAAAGATTAAATAAACCATCTTCCTACCTGTGTGAAAGTGCTTCAGCCAGGGAGAATGCTGCGGGGGGAGGGGGGGGGGGGGGGAAAGCAGCCATTCGTTCCCGCGGGGGGGGGGGGAGGAGGAAGCCATTCGTTCCCGCGAAGGGGGGGGGGGGAAGCAGCCATTCGTTCCCGCGGGGGGGGGGGGGGAAGCAGCCATTCGTTCCCGCGGGGGGGGGGAAGCAGCCATTCGTTCCCGCGGGGGGGGGGGGGGGGAGGAGGAAGCCGTTCTTTTCCGCGGTGGGGGGAGGAGGAAGTCGTTCGTTCTCGCGGGGGGGGGGGGGGGGGGTGGTGTGGAGGAGGGAAACGGCTGCCTCAACTTTCTGAGGCTTCCTGCAGCCTTCTCACTGCTGCAAGAAGCCTCAGTGCTGATGTGCTGATGGCAATGTGCTTTTATTAAAAAATGTTCAAAAATTAAACAGCTACAAAGAACTACAAAAATGTGCGAGTGCCAATGTTTCCTTCACACTGCGCGTGCGCGAACGCTCCAACGCGCACGCGCAGCGTTGCCGGCAGGAAAAAAAACTCATTTAAATGGTACCCGCCCCTCCCACTTACAAAATCGGCGCGAGTGTCGGCTCCGCCCCCCTGGGCGCCGCGCCAAGCAGACATGGAGCTGCAGGGCGCTCCAGAATCGCGCGTTTTTTTTCCGGCGCCGTTTTTGGCGCGAAAAACGGGCGCCCAGCTTGAAGGGGCGCCTGTTTTTTATCGTGTGGAAACTTGGGCCCATTGAGACTGCATGGATGAACTACAACAATTGTACATCCCTGTCTGGCGTAAAAATAAAAAAGGGAAGGTGGCTCAACCGTGGCTATCAAGGGAAATCAAGGATAGTATTAAAGCCAAGGAAGTGGCATACAAATTGGCCAGAAATAGCAGCGAACCCGGGGACTGGGAGAAATTTAGAACTCAGCAGAGGAGGACAAAGGGTTTGATTCGGGCAGGGAAAATAGAGTACGAGAGGAAGCTTGCAGGGAACATTAAGACCTACTGCAAAAGTTCTATAGATATGTAAAGAGAAAAAGGTTAGTTAAGACAAACGTAGGTCCCCTGCAATCAGGGGAAGTCATAACGGGGAACAAAGAAATGGCAGACCAATTGAACAAGTACTTTGGTTCGGTATTCACTAAGGAGGACACAAACAACCTTCCGGATATAAAAGGGGTCAGAGGGTCTAGTAAGAAGGAGGAACTGAAGGAAATCCTTATTAGTCAGGAAATTGTGTTGGGGAAATTGATGGGATTGAAGGCTGATAAATCCCCAGGGCCTGATGGACTGCATCCCAGAGTACTTAAGGAGGTGGCCTTGGAAATAGCGGATGCATTGACAGTCATTTTCCAACATTCCATAGACTCTGGATCAGTTCCTATGGAGTGGAGAGTAGCCAATGTAACCCCACTTTTTAAAAAAGGAGGGAGAGAGAAAACAGGGAATTATAGACCGGTCAGCCTGACATCGGTAGTGGGTAAAATGATGGAATCAATTATTAAGGATGTCATAGCAGCGCATTTGGAAAGAGATGACATGATAGGTCCAAGTCATGAATTTGTGAAAGGGAAATCATGCTTGACAAATCTTCTGGAATTTTTTTGAGGATGTTTCCAGTAGAGTGGACAAGGGAGAACCAGTTGATGTGGTGTATTTGGACTTTCAAAAGGCTTTCGACAAGGCCCCACACAAGAGATTAATGTGCAAAGTTAAAGCACATGGGATTGGGGGTAGTGTGCTGACGTGGATTGAGAACTGGTTGTCAGACAGGAAGCAAAGAGTAGGAGTAAATGGGTACTTTTCAGAATGGCAGGCAGTGACTAGTGGGGTACCGCAAGGTTCTCTGCTGGGGCCCCAGCTGTTTACATTGTACATTAATGATTTAGATGAGGGGATTAAATGTAGTATCTCCAAATTTGCGGATGACACTAAGTTGGGTGGCAGTGTGAGCTGCGAGGCGGATGCTATGAGGCTGCACAGTGACTTGGATAGGATGGTGAGTGGGCAAATGCATGGCAGATGAAGTATAATGTGGATAAATGTGAGGTTATCCACCTTGGTGGTAAAAACAGAGAGACAGACTATTATTTGAATGGTGACAGATTAGGAAAAGGGGAGGTGCAACGAGACCTGGGTGTCATGGTACATCAATCATTGAAGGTTGGCATGCAGGTACAGCAGGCGGTTAAGAAAGCAAATGGCATGTTGGCCTTCATAGCGAGGGGATTTGAGTACAGGGGCAGGGAGGTGTTTCTACAGTTGTACAGGGCCTTAGTGAGGCCACACCTGGAGTATTGTGTACAGTTTTGGTCTCCTAACTTGAGGAAGGACATTCTTGCTATTGAGGGAGTGCAGCGAAGGTTCACCAGACTGATTCCTGGGATGGCGGGACTGACATATCAAGAAAGACTGGATCAACTGGGCTTGTATTCACTGGAGTTCAGAAGAATGAGAGGGGATCTCATAGAAACGTTTAAAATTCTGACGGGTTTAGACAGGTTAGATGCAGGAAGAATGTTCCCAATGTTGGGGAAGTCCAGAACCAGGGGTCACAGTCTAAGGATAAGGGGTAAGCCATTTAAGACCGAGATGAGGAGAAGCTTCTTCACCCAGAGAGGGGTGAACCTGTGGAATTCTCTACCACAGAAAGTTGTTGAGGCCAATTCACTAAATATATTCAAAAAGGAGTTAGATGTAGTCCTCACTACTAGGGGGATCAAGGCGTATGGCGAGAAAGCAGGAATGGGGTACTGAAGTTGCATGTTCAGCCATGAACTCATTGAATGGTGGTGCAGGCTCGAAGGGCCGAATGGCCTACTCCTGCACCTATATTCTATGTTTCTATACAAAAATTTACCATGTGGTTGATAGTGAGGAAGAAAGCTGCAGACTGCAGGAAGATATTAATGGACTGGTCAGGTGGGTAATAAAGTGGCAAATGGAATTCAATCCGGAGAAGTGTGAGGTAATGCATTTGGGGAATGTTCGCAAGGCAACATAGAAACATAGAAAATAGGTGCAGGAGTAGGCCATTTGGCCTTTCGAGCCTGCACCACCATTCAATAAGATTATGGCTGATCATTCACCTCAGTACCCCTTTCCTGCTTTCTCTCCATATCCCTTGATCCCTTTAGCCGTAAGGACCATATCTAGCTCCCTCTTGAATATATCCAACGAACTGGCATCAACAACTCTCTGCGGTAGGGAATTCCATAGCTTAACAACTCTCTGAGTGAAGAAGTTTCTCCTCATCTCAGTCCTAAATGACTTACCCCTTATCCTTCGACTGTGTCCGCTGGTTCTGGATTTCCCCAACATCGGGAGCATTCTTCCTGCATCTAACCTGTCCCATCCCGTCAGAATTTTATATGTTTCTATGAGATCCCCTCTCATCCTTCTAAACTCCAGTGAATAAAGGCCCAGTTGATCCAGTCTCTCCTCATATGACAGCCCAGCCATCCCTGTAATCAGTCTGGTGAACCTTCGCTGCACTCCCTCAATAGCAAGAACGTCCTTCCTCAGATTAGGAGACCAAAACTGAACACAATATTCCAGCTGAGGCCTCACCAAGGCCCTGTACAACTGCAGTAAGACCTCCCTGCTCCTATACTCAAATCCCCTAGCTATGAAGGCCAACATACCATTTGCCTTCTTCACCACCTGCTGTACCTGCATGCCAACTTTCAATGACTGATGAACCAAGACACCCAGGTCTCGTTGCACCTCCTCTTTTCCTAATCTGCCGCCATTCCGATAATATTCTGCCTTTGTGTTTTTGCCCCCAAAATGGATAACCTCACATTTATCCACATTCTACTGCATCTGCCATGCATTTGTCCACTTACCTAACCTGTCCAAGTTTCCCTGCAGCCTCTTAGCGTCCTCCTCACAGCTCACACCGCCACCCAGTTTAGTGTCATCTGCAAACTTGGAGATATTACACTCAGTTCCTTCATCTAAATCGTTAATGTATATTGTAAAGAGCTGGGGTCCCAGCACTGAACTCTGCAGCACTCAACTAGTCACTGCCTGCCATTCTGAAAAGGACCCGTTTATCCCGACTCTCTGCTTCCTGTCTGCCAACCAATTCTCTATCCATGTCAGTACATTACCCCCAATACCATGCGCTTTGATTTTGAACACCAATCTCTTGTGTGGGACCTTGTCAAAAGCCTTTTGAAAGCTAAATACAACACATCCATTGATTCTCCCTTGTCCACTCTGCTAGTTACATCCTCAAAAAATTCCAGAAGATTCGCCAAGCATGATTTCCCTTTCATAAATCCATGCTGACTTGGACCCATCCTGTCACTTTCCAAATGCGCTGCTATTTCATCCTTAATGATTGATTCCAACATTTTCCCCACCACTGATGTCAGGCTAACCGGTCTATAATTACCCATTTTCACTCTCCCTCCCTTTTTAAAAAGTGGTGTTACATTAGCTACCCTCCAGTCAATAGGAACTGATCCAGATTCGATAGATTGTTGGAAAATGATCACCAACGCATCCACTATTTCTAGGGCCACTTCCTTAAGTACTCTGGGATGCAGACTATCAGGCCCCAGGGATTTATCGGCCTTCAATCCTATCAATTTCCCTAACACAATTTCCCGCCTAATAAGGATATCCTTCAGTTCCTTCTTCTCACTAGACCCACTGTCCCCTAGTACATTCGGAAGGTTATTTGTGTCTTCCTTCGTGAAGGCAGAACCAAAGTATTTGTTCAATTGGTCTGCCATTTCTTTGTTCCCCATTATAAATTCACCTGAGTCTGACTGCAAGATTTGTCTTCACTAATCTTTTTCTCTTCACATATTTATAGAAGCTTTTGCAGTTAGTTTTTATGTTCCCTGCAAGCTTCCTCTCGTACTCTATTTTCCCCCTCTTAATTAAAACCTTAGTCCTCCTCTGTTTAATTCTAAATTTCTCCCAGTCCTCAGGTTTGTGGCACAGAAGGAAGCCATTCGACCCATCACACAATAAATGGTGGGATACTAAGAAATGTAGACGAACAGAGGGACCTTGGACTACATGTCCACAGATCCCTGAAGGTAGCAGGACAGGTAGATAAGGTGGTTAAGAAGGAAGACATGATACTTTCCTTTATTAGCTAAGGCATAGAGTACATGAGCAGACTGGTTATGCTGGAACTGTATAAAACATTAGTTATGCTAGAGTACTGCATACAGTTCTGTTCATCACATTATAGGAAAGATGTGATTGCACTAGAGTGGGTACAGTAGAGAGGGTACAGAGGAGATTTACGAGGATGTTGCCTGGACTGGAGAATTTTAGTTATGAGGAAACACTGGTGTTGTTTTCTTTGGAACAGAAGAGACTGAGGGGAGACTTAATTGTAGGTGAATAAAATTATGAGGGTCCTAGATAGAGTGGAGTGCTATTTCCCTTGGCAGAGAGGTCAATAACTAAAGGGCGTAGATTTAAAAAATTGGTAGAAAGATTAGAGGGGAGTTGAGGAGAATTCTTTTCCTCTAGAGGGCGGTAGAGGTCTGGAACGCACTACCTGAAAAGGGTGGCTGAGGCAGAAACCCGCATCACATTTAAAAAGTACTTAGATATGCACTTGAAGTGCCATAACTTGCAAGGCTACGGACCAAGAGCTGGAAAGTGGGATTAGACAGGATCGCTCTTTTTCGGTCGGCACAGACACGATGGGTTGAATGGCTTCCTTCTGTGCTGTAAATTTCTATGAGTCTATAATTCTCCAGAACCTGCAAATTGAGATGGCTGCCCAGTGGGATATTCCAAGGTCATTTTTATGCTGCACATAATTACAATTCCATTAGCAAACATCCCCAGATGGGAAAGGGTTAAGAAGATCTGAATAGTTTCAATACAGAGGCAAAAACATTCAGCAAATAAGCATTCAAGTTGCTGGGTCAAGATAAATCCACTTGCCACAACTACCAAGTCGACTCCCTTTAACAAAGAAGGCCCAACAAAGCTGACTGGGCTAACCGTGGAACACCTTTATTAAATATGTGCTGGATGTCTGCAGCACTGTTCAGAAACTGTGAATGCTTTATGGGGCCATCTTTATATCATTTTTAGAGTCCCAACAAGCTCAGCAAATGTTTAGTGCGCAAGACCTCAGCGCCACAGCAGATTACTGTGCCCAAATTTTCTCAAAGGCTGTTTTTCCATAAAAACAATCAGTAAATAACCATTTGTGTTTAACAGGCTTGTGCTATGGTGTTAAAAAATCCTCAAGCCTCAGTGCCCAATACGACAAACACATAGCATTGCAGTATCAGGCCCCAATATTCTGGCACCTCACCTCAATCAGTTTTCAAATACCCACCATTATAATACCCTGACTCAATGCAACAGGAAATAGACTGGATATAAAAACAGCTGGTTATCTCTCCCATTGACGTCATTATAAATGTTGCCATTTTCCTAAAAGCATCCTCTGTTGCCTCAATCAGATATTCTACTGTACCTTTGCATAGGCGCACATATCGGAGAGCTTCCAGAATGGGCACCTCTGATCACATCGCGGACACATGATTGTTGTGTGAGCATTGCAGATCTCCTTACTGAAGTTCATGGAGGAAAAAACAGCTGGTTAAAGCATTGCATTGAACTTATGAGGGAATGTTCTGTAAGAACGGAGAGTCCTCAGATATTAGGGCCAACTCAGACCAAATCTCAAGTCAGTCCTACAGCATTGAACAGCACTGGTGCTTGTTACATAGAATTTACAGCACAGAATCAGGCCATTCGGCACAACTGGTCTATGCCAGTGTTTATGCTCCACACAAACCTCCTTCCACTCTATTTACTTAATCTCACCCTATCAACATATCCTTCTGTTCCTTTCTCCCTCATGTACTTATCTAGCTTACCCTTAAATGTATATATGCTATTTGCCCCAACTACTTCCTGTGGTAGCATGTTCCACGGTCTCATTATACAGCCTGCAGTCCACTTGCAGCCTCCCTGTCCATCTGTGACACTTAGCAGAACTGCTGCTCTATGTATTGAGTCCCACACACAGCCCATTTGGTTGTGGGATGTTTCCAGAACTAGGACTCACCAATATTCCATCTTCTCTTGTTGTCCAGTGTCATAAAGCAAGGGTATGCTTTTACAAAGAAAGCTTTTCTCTGAGAAAAAAATATATTTCTTGTATTATTTGTTATGGGCTGTGATATTGGGCCCAAATTTCCCCAGGAGTTGCTCCGTTTTTTTTGGAGCAACTTGATTTTTCTGGAGTATCTTTAGTTGCAATTCTGACCATTTAATTTGTGTCAGTGTAAGTGAGTTAGTTAGGTGTTTTTTTCAAGTTTATTTTTCAAAAGGGGGCGTTCCCAGCCACTTAAGCCTGCTTTGGCCATTTAAGCAAGTTTAGCCAGCTAAAAGTTACTCCAAACTAACTTAGTCCAGCGTAAGTGGGCACTCTTGTACGTTCAGAAAAACCTTGCGGTGACTTAAGAAATCAGCACGGGCAGCCAGAGATAGGGGGGTGGGGTGGCGGGGGTGGGGGTGGGGGGAAGGGGACCTTGCAAAGCAATAAACACCTTCACAACAACATTAAAGAAGCATAAATACATTTAAAGCACCAAGCACTAAACAAAGCAGTACATTTGCTCCAAGAACTAAAAGTAATAAGCAATTAATTAACAAATAAAAAATAGAAAGAACCCTTCACCTAAAGCACCAAGACCAAAGTAATAAGCAATCAATCAATCAGCAAATAACAAATAAAAAATAGAAGTCCTACCTTAGGGAACACAGCGGGCCACCGATGAGGGAGCCCATTCGGCCAGGGCTAGGGACGGCATGCTTTGGGCCCCTCCCACACAGCCTGCAGCACGCACTCACAGATTCGGCCTGCCAGGAGCTACTGCACATGCACACAGACTCTAGCGCGCATGTGCAGAGGTCCCGGCACTGTTTTCAGCGCCGGGACCTGGCTCCGCCCCCAATCCACTGGGCCACACTATGCCACCACCGAGGAGAGGCTGGGGAGCGGCCTGAATTGGGAGGAAGATTTTCGGCGCGCTTGCAGTCGGACAAAAGCGGTGCACCTTGGGTGAGGGCTCCAGAAAAAGGGACTGGGGAAATTTGAGCCCATAAATACTCCACTCAAACAGTGATAGAAACACACAGCCAATACAGTACCTCACTTGGCTGCTATCAAAGGTGGCTATTCCATATAGAAAGACAAAGAATCCACAAATGGCAGCAGGAATCAGCATTGTGGTGTACCAATCAAGCCAGGCATAATACAAGGCAAGCCGTTCTCCAAAATATAGTCTGCAAATAGAGAAACAATATAAGTCACTCAAGATGCACAACATTTTAAACATGATTTTCTAATTTGCATATTACCAGATATGTGGAACAGACTCAACAACTTGCATTTATATAGTGCCTTTAACATAGTAAAACATTCCAAGGGCACTGCACAGGAGCGTTATCAAACAATATTTGATACTGAGCCGCATAAGGAAAGATGACCAAAAGCTTGAACAAGGAGCAACCTAAAGGAGAGGTAGAGAGGTGGGGAGGTTTACGGAGTGGATTTCCAGAGTTTAGGACCTAGGCAGCTGATGGCACGGCCACCAATGGTGGAGCGATTAAAATCGGGGATGCACAAGAGGCCAGAATTGGAGGAGTGCAGATATCTCAGAGGGTTTTAGGTCTGAAGGAGACTAGGGAGGAGATAGGGAGGGGAGAGGCCATGGAGCGATTTGAAAATAAGATTGAGAGTTTTAAAATCAAGGCATTGGTCAACCGATGGCCACTGTAGGTCAGCGAGCACAGGAGTGATGGGTGAACGGGACGGTGCAAATTTGGATATGGGCAGCAGAGTTTTGGATGAGCTTAAACTCAGAGGATGGAAGATGGGAGTTCAGCCAGGAGTTAGAATAGTCAAGTCTAGATGTAACAAAGGCATGCATGAGGGTTTAACCAGCAGATAAGCGGAGGCAAGGGTGGAGTGGCGCGATGTTACGGAGGTAGAAGTTGGCAGCCTTAATGATGGAAGCTCATCTCGGTGTCAAAGATAACATCAAGGTTGTGAATGGTGTGGTTCAGCATCAGACAGCTGCTAGGGAGAGGGATGGAGTTGGTGGCTAGGGAATGGAGTTTATGACAGGGACCGAAGACAATGGCTTCGGCCTTCCCAATATTTATTTGGAGGAAATTTCTGCTCATCCATGTTCTGCTTGAATGTCAGACAAGCAGTGTGACAAATCCGAGATAGTGGAGGGGTCGAGAGAGATGGTGGTGAGGTAGAGATGGGTATTGTCAGCATAGGTGTGGAACTTGACACTGTGTTTATGAAGAATGTTGCCGAGGAGCAGCATGTAGATGAGAAATATTACGGGGGCAAGGATAGATCCTCGGTGGAACTCCAGAGGCAACGGTGCAGGAGCGGGAAGAGAAGCCGTTGCAATTGATTCTCTGGCTACAACTGGATAGATAAGAATGGAACCAGGCGAGTGTAGTCCCACCCAGCTGGACGACAGAGGCGCTTTGGAGGAGGATGGTGTGGTCAACCATGTCAAAGGCTACAGATCCGTCAAGAAGGACGAGGAATGACAGTTTATCGTGGTCAGTCACATAGGATGTCATTAGTGACTTTGATTAGGGCCGTTTCAGTACAGCAGCAGGGTGGAAACCCGATTTCAGGGAAAAGTGGGCACGGATTTGGGAGGTGACAATATGCTCAAGGACTTTGGAGAGGAACAGGAGATTGGAGATGGGGCAGAAGTTTTGAAGAACCAAGGGGTCAAGGGTGGGATTTTTGAGGAGAGTGATGATAATGGCAGATTTGAAGGGGAGGGGGAACCGTTGATAATATCAGTTAACAAGTGGGCCAGGAGGGAAAGTTGTGTGGTCAGCAGTTTGATGGGAATAGGGTCAAGGGAGCAGGAGGTGGGTCTCATGGACATAATGAGCTTGGAGAGGGCATGAGGGGAGATAGAGAAAGGCTAGGGCAGGGGGGAATCTTAGTGGAAGTTTGGCCCGGCCCAATGGAAGGGAGGGAAATGGCAGAGGCAGCTGAACAAATGGTCTCAATCTTTGTGACAAAGATGTCCATGAACTCCTCGCACTTGTTGTTCGAGATGAAGGTGGATGAGGCAGAGGAAAGGGGTTTAAGAAGACAGTTTGTAGTGGAGAAGAGAAGCTGGGGGTTATCTTTGCATTCTAAAATGATCCTGGAATAGTGAGCAGTTTTGGCAGAAGAGAGCAGAACCCGATGGTGCTTTATGTGGTCCAGCCAGATCAGGTGATGAATGGTTAAACCAGTTGTCCGCCATATACGTTCAAGTCTGTGTCCCTTGGGCTTAAGGGAGCGGAAATGAGGGCCATACCAGGGGGAACAACTAGGGTGAGAGAGCGTAATGGTTTTAATGACTCCACAGAATTGGATGAATATCTGGTTAAGAGCATTTAAAAGAAATCTTTCAATTTTCTCTCAGCCTGAAGGCATTGACTCCTTCATGGGGTACAGTTGTACAGATTAGTCACCCTCCTGTACCTGATCCAAATGGCCATTCTGTATGTGAGCCTCCGGTCCTGGCCACCTGACATTCGGTTTCTGTTCGCTGACCAGCTGCCAATTCTGGACGGCCAACAGACCAGGGGCATGCAGATGATACCGAGGAGTTACAATCGTCAGAGTCTCATACTGCTGAGATCAAGGCGATTTGCAGCTCGCCTCAATCCCCTCCTTCCCGATTCCTGGTTTGAATTGAAATAGATTTTAACTGCTTCCACCTGGTGGAAACTGGATGGGGCGGGGGGACAGGGGGACACACAGTTAAAATGTGCTAATATGGGGAAGACCAAAGCCATTGTCTTCAGTTCCCTCCACCCCATACTCCGTTCCCGAGCCACTAACTCCATCCCTCGTCCTGGCCACTGTCTGAGGCTGGAATGCAAGGAACCATGTAACTTCTCCCACTACCTCACTGAATTTGTTTCCTGGCTATTTAACTCTGCCTCATCTTCAGTATTCCAGCAAGAATGAATATATTACTTGATTTTACAGCCATCATCTGATAATGTCTGAACAGTACATCACCTTATTTGATTGATTGGTTGAGTATCACAAAGGGATTTCCAATTAGCCCAGTTACTTTGAAAATTGTGTTCTTTCTTCCAAATTCCTTCCTAAATAAAACAAAATCAGATAGAATTTCAGCTGCTGCTCTTTCTTAAATGCTCAGTCCTTAATGAATTGAGCACTATTTTTAAAGTGGTTTTGATCTCTTGCCATGAATTTCTGAAAGGTTTTCCAGTGTAACACTTCCTTTGCTGGTGTCATCTCCTCTGTTATGTGCATGCCTAGGGCACACAACCATTGTGCAGCTAAATTATGTTAGAAATATTAATGTCCTTTGACAATAGCTGACAGTTGGTAAGTCAGTATGAAGTATTAGAGATTGAGGCCTCCAACTCCAGCCTTGGTATTCAATTACACTCAACTGTCTCTCTTTATGACAGGTTGACAGTTTTGGATGGACAGCCAAAAAACAGCAGGAAATGTAGGCGAAACACTCAGCCGACAGGAGACAGCAAACCTCACCATGCAAATGTTAGAGATTTTTCTGCTTAGCCACCAATCTCTCAATCAGGGTACCTTGTGTTGCACATGAATACACAAAGAATAGAAAATTGAGTTCAAATAAAAAAATAATACACTCTACCCATTATATATTAAAATGAATGTACATATGATTTAAATTGTAATGATTGCAATAAATTTAAATAGAGATTTTTGACAACCTGACAAGTAATACCTTTATTTCAAAAATCATAGCTTAACACATACAGGAACCCACAGCACATCAGCCTGAAGGCCCCTCTGTACCCAGATATTTTAACCCCCACCAATGGCATTACCATTGTTGAATCCCCCTCCATCAACATCCTGGGGGTCACCATTGACCAGAAATTTAACTGGACCAGCCACATAAATACTGTGACTACTCCTCTTTCTGCCATCTTGTTTGTATCCCAATCATTCCCACTAATTTGTAGCACTTAAGGGCTCCACAGGCCATCCTGCCAATTCCATTGGGCTCCCTGGCCAATCATAGGCCTCTTCAACTACTCTGGCCATTTCAATTTTTTCTTCAACCAGCCACGGGTTCTAGGAGAGGGAAATAATCAGGTAGCAATGACACATAAGCAGAGAGAGAGAGAAGGAGACATTGGCAAGGTGGAGAGAAAGAAAGGAGAGAGAGAGAGAGGGAGGCATAGTAATAGTGACAGCTCAGGAAAGATGGGGGAATCAGGGTGAAACAGGTCAGGTGAAGAGTGCTTGGTAGAGAAATTGTAAAAAGTAAAAAGATTCATTTGAATGCATCTCATTGTGTGGTTCCTAAAAATTATATCTACCCAAGTGTACTTATTTTAATGAGTATTAATTAATGCATTTCTGGGTTTAACTTCATTGTTTAGGACTCGGACAAGAAGTTAATTCATTCCACTTAAGGTTGTACTGTGAGTTGTTCGATCTGTGATTTGTTCAATGCATAACTGTTAATATAACTTGAACCATTATGTAAGATGATTTGGAAGAAAACTAAGTTTTAAAAAAATTGTTTCTGGGATGTGGGCGCCGCTGGCAATACCAGCATTTATTGCACATTCCTAATTGCGCTTGAGAAGGTGGTGGTGAGCTGCCTTCTTGAACTGCTGCAGTCCATGTGGTGAAGGTGCTGTTAGGGAGGGTGTTCCAGAATTTTGAACCAGCAACAATGAAGGAACAGCAATATATTTCCAAGTAAGGATGGTGTGTAACTTGGAGGTGGTGGTGTTCCCATGCGCCTGCAGCCCTTGTCCTTCTAGGTGGCAGAGGTTGCGGGTTTCAGAGGTGCTGCCGAAGTTGCTGCCAAAGTTGGCGAGTTGCTGCAGTGCATCTTGTAGATGGTACACATTCAGCCACGGTGCGCCGGTGTTGTAGGGAGTGAATGTTGAAGGTGGTGGATGGGGTGCCAATCAAGTGGGCTACTTTGTCCTGGATGGCATCAAGCTTCGAGTCTTGTTGGAGCTGCGCTCATCCAGGCAAGTGGAGAGTATTCCATCACACTCCTGACTTGTGTCTTGTAGATGGTGTAAAGGCTTTGGAAAGTCAGGAAATAAGACACTTGCTGCAAAATACCCAGCCTCTGACAGTATTTATGTGACTGGTCCAGTTAAATTTCAGCTCAATGGTGACCCCCAGGATGTTGATAGTGGGAGAATCGGCAATGGAAAGTCAAGGGGCAGTGGTTAGACTCTTGCTTGTTGTAGATAGTCAGTGCCTGGCACTTGTGTGGCGCGAATGTTACTTGCCACTTATCAGCCCAAGCCTGAATGTTGTCCAGCCTTGCTGCATGCGGGCATGGACTGCTTCATTATCTGAGGAGTTGCGAATGGAACTGAACACTGTGAAGTCATCAGCAAACATCCCCACTTCTGACATTATGATAGAGGGAAGGTCATTGATGAAGCTGGTTGGGCCTGGGACACTGCCCTGAAGAACTCCTGCAGCAATGTCAGTCTCGCCTCACCTCTGGAATTCAGCTCTTTTGTCCATGTTTGGACCAAGGCTGTAATAAGGTCTGGAGCAGAGCGGAACCCAAACTGAGCATCGGTGAGCAGGTTATTGGTGAGTAAGTGCCGCTTGATAGCACTGTCAGCGACACTTCCCATCACTTTACTGATGATTGAGAGTAGACTGATGGGGCGGTAATTGGCTGGATTGGATTTGTCCTGTTTTTTGTGGACAGGAGATACCTGGGCAGTTTTCCACATTGTCGGGTAGATGCCAGTGTTGTAGCTGTACTGGAACAGCTTGGCTAGAGGTGCGGCTAGTTCCAGAGCACAAGTCTTCAGCATGACAGCTGGGGTGTTGTCAGGCCCCATAGCCTTTGCTGTATCCAGTGCGCTCAGCCGTTTCTTGATATCACATGGAGTGAATCAAATTGGCTGAAGACTGGCTTCTGTGATGGTAGGGTCCTCAGGAGGAGGCCGATATGGCACTTCTGGCTGAAAATGGTTGAAAACCTTGTCTTTTTCACTCGTGTGCTGGACTCCATCATCATTGAAGATGGGGCTATTTAGGGAGGCTCCTTCTCCCATTAGTTGTTTAATGGTCCACCACCATTCACGACTGGATGCGGCAGGACTGCAGAGCTGTGATCTGACCCGTTGATTGTGGGCTCGCTTAGCTCTGTTTATAGCCTGCTGCTTCTGCTGCTTAGCATGCATGTAGTCCTGTGTTGTAGCTTCCCCGGGTTGGTACCTCATTTTTAGGTACACCTCGTGCTGTTCCTAGCATGCTCTTCTGCACTCATTGAACCAGAGTTGGTCCCCTGGCTTGATGGTAATGGTAGAGTGAGGGATAAGCCAGGCCATGAGGTTACAGATTGTGGTGGAATACAATTCTGCTGCTGGCCCACAGCGCCTCATGGATGCCCAGTTTTGAGCTGCTACATCTGTTCTGAATCTATCCCATTTAGCACGGTGGTAGTGCCACACAACACGATGGAGGGTGTCCTCAGTGTGAAGACAGAATTTCATCTCCATAAGGACTGCATGGTGGTCATTGCTACCAATTCTGTCATGGACAGATGCATCTGCGACAGGTAAGGTGGTGAGGATGAGATCAGGTAGGTTTTTCCCTCGTGTTGGTTCTCTCACCACCTCCCGCAGGCCCAGTCTGGCAGCTATGTCCTTCAAGACTCGGTCAGCTCGGTCAGTAATGGTGCTACCGAGTCACTCTTGGTGATGGACATTGAAGTCCACCCAGAGTGCATTCTGTGCCCTTGTTACCCTCGGTGCTTCTCAGTTGGGCACATTATAAACCTTTGATATCAATGCTAATTTCCAGTCCCGTTCCTATGTATAAATATAAGGAAATGGAGCAAAGATTGGTCTGATACTCTATCTATTATATATACATACATATATAAATTCTGAATTTGGAAAATTCAGCTAACATACTGCTTTAATACTGGGTGGTACTTGATATTCATTACTATCGTACAATCTCACTATTTAGTACACCAATTCTGCATTCAGGATAAGAGTGCTAGGTATAGGACATTAACATATATCACTTGTTTCCAGAGTACCAGCATCATACATTCTCATGGTCAGATGCAGAATAAAGCCTCCCCTATACTGTACTATCCAATAATCCTAGGTCAGGTGTAGGATAGGTTAGTCGCACAGTAAAGCTCCTCTATATTCTCCCATAAATCACTTTGCAGGTCAAGCACAGCATGGATTATTTGTAGGATGAAACTTCTTCTACATTTGACCTATCAGACACTCCTAGATCAGGTACAACACAGCTTAGATGCAGATTAAGACGTCTTCTACTCTGAGCATCAATGTGTCTTAGCCCCAGCTCAAAACAGTACCTCTTAATTGCTTAGCCGTTGTGACTCCATCTCGGATTCTTTCCCGATAGCTATTGCAGCCAATCTCAATTGCTTGATATTCAGTGACACTGCTGTTTCATCAATCCAGTTGATTTACTGATATCACCTATTGATCAATCACCACCTTGAACGAGCACTTCCCCCTTTCGAGAATCATTATTGGATGACAATACTAAAAGTGCGAGTGACATGTATCTATGGCACTTGAACTTCCACACATGCACCTTATTCATGACAATAACTTTCTTGGCTTTAACAGGTCTTCTTAATCTTTCATTAGTAATGCATGCAGTATGGAGTACTGGTAAGAACTCCATTATAGGACAGGTATAGTGGACAGCTATGTAACTGCAGCAATACACATTATTTCAATATGGTATTCAGATTGCATTTGCCTTTATTAAGATGAAATTACAAATAAAAAGTTTCTAGTAGCGGTATGACATCACATTATTATTTCTGCCTCCAGTTCTAAGTCTGGTGAAATGTCTTCCAAATTCAATGAAAATAAAGTGGACATTTCTTTAGCTGTTAGATAATTTAATTACAGGCAACTCTCGATTATCTGGGTCCCTCGGGGATCGAGCTATTCCGGGTAAAACGATTTTGCCGCTAGGGCGAGTGCACGTACTTGGCGAGAATGTTTGGGTCCCAAATTTGATGTGGAGAGAAAGGTAAAAACGCGGGCAAGGACACGGTGCACCCTATTGTGTTGGAAGCAGGTATTTTTAAACTCTCTGGAATGGGAACATTCAATAAATCATTCATTGCACCCAGAGCTGCAATTACGCACTGATGTCAGCGCTTTCGTGCAAACAGCGGACGGTGCAGAAAGTGGTCAGCGCAGGACTGTGTGTGGGGTGGGTTTAATGGTCGTGTGTAAGAGCACGTTAAAGAGCAAAAATGAGTAGTTTGGACAGGAGCTTTGCATTGCTTTCTGTTGCAGTTGGGATCAGCTTGTTTTCCGGTGCTGAGATTAGAAAAATAGCGAAATGTCCATCTCGGTGCAGCTGTACACGGGACACTATCACAGTTTTTAAAAAGTGCCGTTGCAACGGGTTCTCCGTTAGATCTGTGTACGGATAATTGAGAGTTGCCTGTATTTAAGATGTTCACAAAAACTCTGCAACCCTTTATCAAAATAAGCATCAGTATTTACCTCGTGAAGTGGGAAGACTGATTGAAATGTCTTGTTTCTCAGTAATTCGGGAAGGCCATCTGTATTCAAGAGAATACATAGTTATGTACAAGCAAAAAGGCAACAGCTTCATAATGGTGCAATGATGAACACCTCAGACCATATAACTGCCTTCAGTCCACAAATCATACTTACCTTGAAAGGCATCTGTGCTCACATTTATTATTGAGAAAACCAGGTGAAAGGTCAATGCCTGTAGTACAGAGCACAAGTAGTGGGTTTTAATAGTCTGTAGGTTGTAGGAGGTAAGGAAGACATGTCCGCGTGCAAGTTAAATGGGTGTGAGGAGTGATGTGATGGGGCCGGTTTGACAAGGTAGGTGAGGTGTGGGGGTGAGGTGAGGTGAGGTGTGGGGGGGGGTGGCGATGTGCACAACAGGACGTAGGTGAATGTACAACTGTACTCACCTTTCCTGACCTGGTCAGCCGTGATTAGGAGATGGACTTGGCAGTGACTGCCACCGACAACAAACCCTGCATGAAAACTCAGATCTAGGAAAAGTTCACTGACCTCTCGAGAGCAACCAACGTGAAAATGCACTGTAGTAAGCATGTCTCCCTGTTACAGATACTTCGTCTTCACTGCATCAAGCACCATCTGCAACTTATCACCCACATGAAAAGATACAATAACTTTGACGACACCCTCTTCCTTCTCTTTCAAGTGTTTCTTTACTCACAGCTAGGCATGTCGTGAAGCAGTGGAAGGCTTAAGTGGTGAGTATTTGATTGCCAGCTGCTGTTCCCTCCCTTATTAAGGGATGCTTTCTAAAACCTGAGTTGCATATCATATGATAGCACATAAAATTCCTTCATTACTTCTTAAAGGAAACTGGCCCACAACCAAAGTCAAGCAATTACCACTTCAATCCCTCAAGGTTCCGGCTACAAATCACAGCCAGTTCTCTCAGGACCTTCTGCCAATATCCACCCAACATCAGTGAGATGGTGGGGATAGTTGACCATTTTCTTTTTCTAAAAGAGTTTACTTATTTTAACTTCAATATGGCCATCTACAGAAGACTACATCTCTCTTATCTATATTGAATGCATAGCCAATATTTGACAATAGCAATGTGATTGGAAGTAAAGAGGGAGAAATTGCCCCTCGCTCCGATTACGGGCAGTAATCTTCCAGGGCTGGGACTTTTAGCGCCTGGCCCGGACGTCCCACCCCCGACGTGGAATTGGGCCTTACGCCCCTCAAAGGAAGCGAAGCTCTGTCCCCGGCGCTCAGCTTCCTTTGAGGGGCACTCCTGGGGCAGTAGCGTGGCGCTGAATCCAGCGCCCCCTGGAGGCACTAACGGGGCTATAAAAAGGAGCATTTTTGACCTCCCCCAGCTACTCTAACAATTCACATCTTAGGCATCCCACTTTGGTTGCCTTAGCAATGCACACCTTGTGAAATCCCACTGCAGCCTGTCTGCTTTGAGTTGATTGTTTTTCTTTCAGAAGTACTATGTGTGACCTTGAGTTTTAACCACTTACATGTTGCTTTTAACAATAACAAATTCAATGTAGATAAAAAATATATTTTTCATCACAATGACCTACAGACATCAGGAACAGTGTCAGCTTTTCTTACAGAAGTGTAGGTTTCCAAACCATGCTAACAGATGCTTCCAAACCATCACAGATCAAGGAGCCTACAATGTATCACGCACTGGGCAATGGCCCAAATCTTCCGGGAAAAATAACAGCGAGTTCATGATGCATGTCATTATTAAGACACAAATCGGCAGCAAGTTCAGGTGAAGAAGAAATATGCCGTGAGTTGCTGGTCAATTTCCGTCACTCCAACGTTTGCCTTCCTCAAATGGCAGCTTGCCCTCAACAACCCTGATATTTTTAATAACTTGCTAGATTTGCACATTACTCTCGAATTAAACTGACTGCAGAAAGTTAGGGATCATACTTAACAGCATAACTACTCTTTTAACAATGTGATCATTGTTAATGCAATGTCAATCAACTACAGCAACTCAGAAAGGGAACCACTTAAAATGTTGAGTCTCATTGCTGCATGTTGCAAATTCTTCTTAGAGATTTAAGAAACTTTTAATTTTTAAATTTGTTCTTACTTTTCCTTTGTCACTTTTTTCTTTCAGCAATCTTTCTTTCCCTCTCTTAATTTTTCTTTTTGTATCTGATTTGACTCCAAGTCACCCTCCTTCTCCGTCGTTCTTGTTTCTTTCTCAATCCTTAAATCTCATTGGTTAAGGAGACACACTGTTGGTCCTGTCATTCATCAAGATTCAAGATCCAAGTTGCCTTTGCCATATCTTTATCAGCCCACACTTCCAGCAACTTACAGGGAAAAATATTTTCGCGTTGAAGGATGCAGGGCAAAGTCTAACAGCACATGGCACAAGTTGCCCTGCTCCAGCAAGATTTGGGCCACTATGCTTGCAAAGGACAATACTTCCCTTAGAGGTATTGAGTACAAAAGCAGGGAAATTATGCTGAACCTTTATAAAGCTCTGGTATAAAGCTCTTATAAAACTGGAGTATTGCGTCCAGTTCACTACACTTTAGGAAGGATGTGAAGGTCCTCGGGAGGTTGCAGAGGAGATATGCCAGAATGGTTCCAGGGATGAGGAATTTTAGCTACAAGGTTAGGTTGGAGAAGCTGGGTTTGTTCTCCTTGGAGCAAAGGAGGTTGAGGGGAAATTTGATAGAGGTGTACAAGATTATGACAGGTTTAGATAAGGTAGACAGTGAATGGCTGTTCCCATTAGCTGATGGTACAAGGATGAGGAGGACACAGATTTAAGGTTTTGGGCAAGAGATACAGGGGGGATGTGAGGAAGAACTTTTTTACGCAGCGAGTGGTAATGATCTGGAACTCGCTGCCTACAAGGGTGGTGGAAGCGGAGGTAATCAATGATTTCAAAAGGAAATTGGATCGGCACTGGAGGAAAATAAACTTTCAGGGCTCCGGGGATAGAGCGGGGGAATGGGACTGACTGGATTGCTCTCAGAGAGCCGATATGGACCCGATGGGCCGAATGGCCTCCTTCTGTGCCGTAATGACTCTATGGGCTGGAAATTTGGTATCGCCCGCTTTAAGGCGCTGACGCGCTAAGGTGGTACCTTTAGCTCCGGGCAATGGCTATCGCCTCAAAGTGCGATATTCAGTTGTATCGCCCCAAGAGGAGAGTGGAGTGCTCAGAGAAGTGATAGCGCAGGAGGCCGACTCAATTTTCTGGCGTTAGGATGCTGGCATCCTGGTGCCAGAAGATGGAAAAAAAAATCCTTGTGAAAATTTCAATAAACTTCACCCAAACCTCCCCACTACTGCAACAAATAAATAGAAGTTGGAAAACTGAAATTTCATCACTTACCTTGCACTCTGGACGATATCGCCTGCCCCAGGATCGACACGGTACTGACTGCTTTCTCCTGCTGGTGTCAGTGCCAGGCGTTAGCGCAGGCGAAAGTAAATATTCCAAACGCATGACTACGGGGGTGTTGCACACTCGGTGATGTCACCGAGTGGCGGCGCTTGCGAGCGCAGCGCAAACTGTCAATGCCTCCACTAAACCTTTACTGAAGTTCGCGGCAGGAGTTGACAGCTAGCGCTTGGGCGGTAGGTGTAGACCTTCACATCCTTCCTAAAGTGTGGTGACCAGAACTGGACACAATACTCCAGTTGTGTCCTAACCAGAGCTTTATAAAGGTTTAGCATAACTTCCCTGCTTTTGTAGCCTTAGTACCCCTCTCTGGTGCTAATGGTGTTGCTAAACAACTGAATTGCTAGCCTATGACTGTCCTCCAAAGGTGCATCAGCTGGACAGAATGCAGCATTGGGTGGCGTGGTTCATTTGGGGACAAGCCACCACAGACAGCACCCATCTGGGCATCACAGTTCCTCATACCAACTTCATGGCCTACATTAAGCAAAATGGTTTGCACTCAATTCATGTTCATGAAAGGGAAAGGGTTTTGAAGGCACATTTAACAATGAAAGAGATGCAGGAGTAACATTTGAGATCAGTGGTGATAGTAGGGAAAAGAATATTAATTAGAAAAGGTTCCGGTTGGGACTATCAAGGGTAAAACATGGTAGCTGCTAACTGGATGTGTGAAAGAACGTGAATAAACTGCGTCTTCAAATAATTGAAAGATTGCACTATGAGAGGAAGGAACATAAGAATTAGGAACAGGAGTAGGCCATCTAGCCCCTCGAGCCTGCTCCGCCATTCAGCAAGATCATGGCTGATCTGGCCGTGGACTCAGCTCCACTTACCCGCCCGCTCCCCATAACCCTTAATTCCCTTATTGGTTAAAAATCTATCTATCTGTGATTTGAATACATTCAATGAGCTAGCCTCAACTGCTTCCTTGGGCAGAGAATTCCACAGATTCACAACCTTCTGGGAGAAGAAATTCCTTCTCAACTCGGTTTTAAATTGGCTCCCCCATATTTTGAGGCTGTGCCCCCTAGTTCTAGTCTCCCCGACCAGTGGAAACAACCTCTCCGCCTTTATCTTGTCTATCCCTTTCATTATTTTAAATGTTTCTATAAGATCACCCCTCATCCTTCTGAACTCCAACGAGTAAAGACCCAGTCTACTCAATCTATCATAAGGTAACCCCCTCATCTCCGTAATCAGCCTAGTGAATCGTCTCTGTATCCCCTCCAAAACTAGTATAGCCTTCCTTAAGTAAGGTGACCAAAACTGCACGCAGTACTCCAGGTGCGGCCTCACCAATACCCTGTACAGGACCTCCCTGCTTTTGTACTCCAACCCTCTTGCAATGAAGGCCAACATTCCATTCGCCTTCCTGATCACCTGCTGCACCTGCAAACTAACTTTTTGGGATTCATGCACAAGGACCCTCAACTTTGCCATCCTCGCCGGCCGTCCGGACACGCCATGGCGTACCATCTTGCCGTCCGGAGGAGGCGGGGGTCCCCGATGGAGGGCACTCTACGCAGGGGTCCTCCCACTATTCATCGGGGACTTGGCCTGGAGGGTGGTGCACGGAGCAGTGCCGTGCAACAAATTTTTAAGCCGGTTCACGGACTCCCAGGCCGCCTGCAATTTCTGCGGTCTGGAGGAGTCCGTGTTCCATGTTTTTATTGAATGCACGAGGTTGCAGCCCCTGTTCCACTATTTGAAGGGGCTGCTCCTGAAATTCTGGCTGCACTTCAGTCCCACTCTCCTGATCTTTGGGCACCCTGTGCGGAGGGGAGCGGGTAGGTCCGAAGGCCTCCTCGTAGGACTGCTCCTGGGCACGGCCAAGGGTGCCATCAGCCGGTCCAGGCAGCGGGCGGTCGAGGGGGTCGTTCAACCTGACTGCCTGCCTCTCTTCCGCTCTTACATCCGGTCCAGGGTGTCCTTGGAGATGGAGCACGCGGTGTCCACCGGTACGCTCGCGGCCTTCCGCGAGAGGTGGGCACCGGAGGGACTGGAGTGCATCATCACGCCCGGCAACCAAATTTTAATTTGATTTTACGTTTTAAGTTAATTTGTTTTAATTGCCGGTGCTTTTAGTGTCCCCTTCCCTTTTATAGGGGGCACTGGGGAAAAATTGTGATTTTAGTGCCCAAAAAAAAACAAAAAAAAAAAAGAAAAAACACAAAAAAAAACAAAAAAGGGGGGAAAAAAAGGGCCTTGTAAATGTCTGGAGTGTCACCCAGGTCGGGTGGCACCGTTTAATGTCTTTATGTTTTGCAGGTAAACTCAAAAGAGTTTCATGCACAAGGACCCCCAGGTCCCTCTGCACCACAGCATGTTGTAATTTCTCCCCATTCAAATAATATTCCCTTTTACTGTTTTTTTTCCAAGATGGATGACCTCACATTTTCCGACATTGTATTCCAATGGGTCAGACCACAATAAGGTTTCTGAACCACCTCCCTCCCCCTAACCCCCGCCCCCCCCCCACCCCCAACCCAAACCCCCACAGTCAGAGAAACTCAGAAGCAGGTATTTCTCCTGGTACTGTATGCCATTATTATTATGGAGGAGGAAGAGCGAAGAAGAGTCAGGCAACATTCTAGTAGAATGCAGCCCACCAGATAATGCCCTCACAATTTTTTTTTACTGACAGCACAGGTCCTACAAGGCCTTGCTGAGAAGTTCTGCATCAGAAGAGTTCACTTCTCAGAAGCTGCAGGAGGACATCTCTGTGACCTGCTGCATGAAGATCTGAAGACTGTCCTGTTCTCTCAGTGGCTATGAAGATGACCACCGGCCTCAACTTTTATTGCTCAGGCTTATTTAAGGCAGCCCTGGGGGATCTTTGCAACTTAAGCCGGGCAGCAGTATGGGCATCCATGCACCAGGTCACTAACGCCTATTGCAACAGCAACACATTTCATAGGCTTTGGCATCACCACGAGGCTGAAGAGGAAAAGGGTCAAACAGTTCTCTGGCGTTACTGGCTTCCCCAGTAAAGGCACCCACGTCACATTGAAGACACTCACAGAGCACCCCCTCACCTATGTGACTAGGAAGGGATTCTCCATGAATGTGCAGGCGGTTTATGACACCATTCAAAGGATTCTTTATTTCAACGCCTGATATGTCTTCATCCTCCTTGGTGTATGGGGGCCCCAGTTTCAAAACCAATTCTGTATATTGTCTTATAAAGCTCTGCTAGATCAGGTGTAGCACAGTTTAGAGCTTCATTGAACATAAGAACATAAGAACATAAGAATTAGGAACAGGAGTAGGCCATCTAGCCCCTCGAGCTTGCTCCGCCATTCAACAAGATCATGGCTGATCTGGCCATGGACTCAGCTCCACTTACCCACCCGCTCCCCATAACCCTTAATTCCCTTATTGGTTAAAAATCTATCTATCTGTGATTTGAATATATTCAATGAGCTAGCCTCAACTGCTTCCTTGGGCAGAGAATTCCACAGATTCACAGCCCTCTGAGAGAAGAAATTCCTTCTCAACTCGGTTTTAAATTGGCTCCCCCGTATTTTGAGGCTGTGCCCCTTAGTTCTAGCCTCCCCGACCAGTGGAAACAACCTCTCTGCCTCTATCTTGTCTATCCCTTTCATTATTTTAAATGTTTCTTTAAGATCACCCCTCATCCTTCTGAACTCCAACGAGTAAAGACCCAGTCTACTCAATCTATCATCATAAGGTAACCCCCTCATCTCCGATATCAGCCTAGTGAATCGTCTCAGTACCCCCTCCAAAGCTGGTATATCCTTCCTTAAGTAAGGTGACCAAAACTGCTCACAATACTCCAGGTGCGGCCTCACCAATACCCTGTACAGTTGCAGCAGGACCTTCATGCTTTTGTACTCCATCTCTCTCACAATGAAGGCCAACATTCCATTCGCCTTCCTGATTACCTGCTGCACCTGCAAACTAACTTTTTGGGATTCATGTACAAGGACCCCCAGGTCCCTCTGCACCGCAGCATGTTGTAATTTCTCCCCATTCAAATAATATTCCCTTTTACTGTTTTTTTTTCCAAGGTGGATGACCTCACATTTTCTGACATTGTATTCCATCTGCCAAACCTTAGCCCATTCGCTTAACCTATCTAAATCTCTTTGCAGCCTCTCTGTGTCCTCTACACAACCCGCTTTCCCACTAATCTTTGTGTCATCTGCAAATTTTGTTACACTACACTCTGTCCCCTCTTCCAGGTCATCTATGTATAATGTAAACAGTTGTGGTCCCAGCACCGATCCCTGTGGCACACCACTAACCACAGATTTCCAACCCGAAAAGGACCCATTTATCCCGACTCTCTGCTTTCTGTTAGCCAGCCAATTTTCGATCCATGCTAATACATTTCCTGACTCCGCGTACCTTTATCTTCTGCAATAACCTTTTGTGTGGCACCTTATCGAATGCCTTTTGGAAATCTAAATACACCACATCCATCGGTACACCTCTATCCACCATGCTCGTTATATCCTCAAAGAATTCCAGTAAATTAGTTAAACCTGATTTCCCCTTCATGAATCCATGTTGCGTCTGCTTGATTGCACTATTCCTATCTAGATGTCCTGCTATTTCTTCCTTAATGATAGTTTCAAGCATTTTCCCCACTACAGATGTTAAACTAACCGGCCTATAGTTACCTGCCTTTTGTCTGCCCCGTTTTTTAAACAGAGGCGTTACATTAGCTGCTTTCCAATCTGATGGTACCTCCCTAGAGTCCAGAGAATTTTGGTAGATTATAACGAATGCATCTGCTATAACTTCCGCCATCTCTTTTAATACCCTGGGATGCAATTCATCACAAGGTTGCTCACATTATGGGCTTATGATCTGAATTAAATTTTGCATTACAGAGTAGAATCAACCAAAAAATAACAGATACGGTTGTATGATTACTGATGGAAATCATTGACATGGAGAAGGAATATAGAAGAGATAAAAGAACTGAGCTCTGGGCAATCCACAAGTTGATAGAAAAAGGATGGTTTATTAACTATAGCACAGATAGACTGATTTGAGAGAAAGTTAGATAGCCATGAACATAACTTGAGTGAAAAACCATATAACCATAGTCAGAGCTGGTTTGGAGATGTCTAAGGCAATGAAAAATGAATCATTAAAGTGTTCAAATGCAAAGTTCCAGATAAGCATACTGTGGGCAAGGTCATCAGTGGAATAGTCAAGCTGAAAACTGTATTGGCCATGAGGGATTAGAACAAACTTTAAACTTTAGAAAGTATGATTTCTCTGTGTCTACCTTGTGAACTGTTGGTACTTTGTATATGGGCAGCTTCAGTTTACCATATAAACATGTTGCTTTCTGTGCAGTGTCTTGTAAATCATACAAACAACTATTTCTGCTTACTGTGTACATTACCATGCTTGTCATAGGAATTCTCTCCATTTACCATATGAACTATATCCTTACCACAGTTTGGTGTAGTCGTCCTCCAAAGAATAAAATGTATAATTCGAATTCTGGAATGAATGCAAAATTAAAATATTATCTTTAGATGCTCAAGTTGGTCTTTAATTGTTTTTCAGACTTTGTAATACTGATTCATTTTTGTATAGAAAATCACAACCAGATTGTGTGAATTAAAGAGGAAATAACCCCCTTTCTCTCTTTCAATTGTGGCCCAATAAGACGATGCTCTGTGCCCAAAGTGCTAATGCACATTGGGTGTAGGCAACCCACATTATCAGACACTAAACCCTGTGTATCTCCATTGTGTATTGCATGACATAATGCAGTGGGGAAGTGCCTGTGGCACAGATAATGTAGTATCACCACCTCAACAGTGCTGCAGTAACTCAGTGCCCAAATTAAACAGGCGCTGGGGAGTGGATCTACGGAAATATATTTTAAAGATGTAATATTCAGCAATATTTTAGAGGATTGCTGAGGAACCGATGACAACATAATTAGGTTAGATGTAAAAATTGAAGCGGGGAAACAGTTAAAAAGAAAGCAAATTTCTTCAATATAAAAAGGAAAGCAGCACAGATAAAGAAGAACAACTGGCAGATAAGATAGTGACAAACAGCGGGAAAAAAGTTAAAACAGGAGATGATTATGGTATCGATTCGACATATCAGCACAAGAAGTAAAGTGGTGCAGGAATTCCTTGGATGAGTAGAGAAATTAAAATTAAAATGGAATTTGAAGAGAAAGAGGTGCATGACAAATCCCTCCAAAATACAAATGAAATATAACAAGAAAATAGAGGAGAAGCAAAAGAATTTGAACGGTTAAGAGGGAATGAAGAAAGGCTGTCAGGGAACATCAAGAAGAATATTAAAGGATTTTATAGACATATAGAAGTTAAAGAATAATTAAAGAAAGAGTAGGTCGAATAAAGAAAAAACGGAAATCTTCTCATAGAGTATGATAGAACAGTGGAGATATTAAGAGGGGGGGGTGAACTTTTCCAGGGTTTCTGCAGCTCTTCCACAGAAGCTATGAAGAACAGTTGGGAGAATCCCATTGGAAATTCTCCCCCTAAATGAGCCCTGTACTTTGCCATGGTTTTCACAGAAGAGTGACAGTGGAAATGAAAGGGTACAAAAGGAGATGGATGGTACAGCAATACAATAGAACAGGTATCAATAAGGACTGAAAAACTCGGTGGAACGCAGAAACAGAAAAGGACTGGGCCCTGAACGCATGCATCCTAGAAAGCTGAGGGAAACAGAGGAAGGGAGGATATAACAAAGGCTTTGCCCACAATCTTTCAAACATCCTCGGATATTGAAGTTGTACCAGAGGACTAGAGGGCTGAAAGTAAAAGGGAGAAAGAGACAAATAGGAAAACTATAAACCAGTCTGCCTAATAGCAGTAGGTAAGCTTCCAAAGGCCATAATACAGGACAAAAATCAATACTCACTTAGAAAAACATGGACGAATTACGGGCAGTTGGCATGGATTTGTTAAAGGCAAGGTATGGCTAAAAAAAATGATAGCGTTCTTAAGGAAATAACAGTATATTGATTAAGGAAACGCAGTGAATGTTGTCCAAATACTTTTTTAAAAGGTGTTTTATAGCAATGATTAATGGGTGCCAGACTGGAGTGATAAACAGTGGTGTCCCCCATGATTCTCTTCTCAAAAGATATGGACTAAACTTTCCACTATGATCGCTATCACCCCAAAATGGGCGATATTTCTGGCGTTAGTGTTATTTTTATTTTTCAGGATCACTGGAATATCGCCCATTTTAAAATCTGCTAGTTTCGCCTTTTTAATTTGGCTGACAGTCTTAGCGATGTATTCAGTCATACAAGGCTGGCGTCCATAGCAATGGCCGTTCTGCGCATGCGCGTTTTTTTTCAGGCAAAGAACTTTGCCCGCATTTTGGGAGGTCAGGGGTCATCTGCGAATGCTCAGAAGGCAAAGGGAGGGAGAGAGAGAAGGAAGGTTTGTGTGGAGTCATTTTTTGAAGGAATTGATAATCAGATAAGATGGAGATGGAGCACGAGGAGTCGCGAGACAGTGTTGAGGTGGTTGCAGGGAGAAGCAGGGCAAAAGGCCTTAGTCCATGAGGTGGAGACTCGGTGGGGCCAATTAACTCGAGGTGGGCATGGGAAACCTCCCCCCGCATATACCAGCGAATATGGGCGGATATCGCCGCTGTAGCCTACAATAGACTAGAGGCAGACCAGTGCTCCAAGCATTGGAACAGTCTTGTTTCATCCACAAAAGTATTAAATTATTAAATTTATAATTGTAATCATGCACTGACTCATTAATTAGAATGTAAATCTGCCGGAATGTAATTAATTGGGTAATCTTGGGTGGCTTCCCTGTTTAGATTTGGATTGGAGTCGGAACCTGTGCCCTTTTACTCTAATGTTGCTGATGCCTTAAACTTAATCGACAGTGTTAATTATTATTTAAACGCTTTGATTGAAAATTGGGACCAAAGGAATGACTGGAAACAGACAGACCACAAACACTCACCATTTCTACCACTTTAGTTTAGAAGGAGAATTATTAAATTATATCGCTGCTTGTGTGCTGTGAGCAACTCTTTAACTTGGGCACCATCTCCTTTTTGGTTAGGTTGGTGGATGGGGCACGACTGAGCATTGAGAGGTCCGGTCACCTTGTCACCAGACTGTGTGAGTCTCTCCGGCTGCTGTCAGTTACAGTGACCCAGCCTGGACTGGGAGAGAGCTGCCCTGACTCATTGTCTACCCTGGGACACTTTGGGTCATTTTCTCTAAGCACAGCCCAGGGACACGGTGTCCCCTCCCATTATGGTCCTGTCGTTGCCGAGCTCACCAGCTCAACAGCGGTCCTGATTCTCCCCCTCTCGGGGACCTCCATCGATTCCAATAAACCACCGCCCTCCCTTCAGGCGCCGAACGGCATGGCCCGTGGATGGGGCCTTTCCTGAAGATTGTACATGAGAGGGTTGGTGTCAAGCATTACTTCCTAAACATCATCTTTCTAAATATTTTCTCTGAACGTAGATGTTATAACCATGCATCCATTGGATAAAAACCGTATCAGCATATAATATTAATGTTAATGATGAATAGCATGTGGGGTGATTAATTGCAGATTACAATATTTGTTATGTTTCCATAATAGTACCTCGGCAATTAGCTTATGCCATGCTCTTGTCACATTTGCAGAGGAAGATATCTAAGAATCAGGCGGAGCGGAGGCAGACCGGAGGAGGGTCTGCTGACTTTCACTCTATGACGGATCTGGAGGAGCATGCCGCAGCCTTAGTAGGCACACATAATCGTGCCAGCCGTGGTGGTGCAGATCCCATTGTTGCGCCACGGGAGTAATATGTAAACCAGTGGTAAACCAGTGGTAATTTAAAGTAATTTAATGCCATTTGATTATAATATATGAATGATGTTATGTTATGCATGCGACTTCTGTACTTTGTTGTACTCTCACGTTAATCATATGTAAGGTCTCTCATTCACATTTATTGCAGTAGTGTTGCTCCTCGTACATATGCCTGTGCAGCGCAAGCATTCTCATGTCTCCCCTTCTCTTCTACTAACCTCAATTATGTTTTCCAGCTCCCCAGGCACTACGGGAGACCCCTGGAGCATCATCCCTACCGCTGCAGGTCGTGCTGACCATGGGGGAAGAACAAGAACAAGATACAACCGAGGAGGTGGATGATGAGCCTGAAGGGTCATCTGTGGTACCTGCAGCCACATCATCCTCAACGGATGAAATGGGGAGTCAAGCGGCTTGCAGCAGGGCACTCCGGGTCGTCCAGTGCCCATGCCGAGACCCCGTGGAGGTTTGGTCGGCGAGGTAGACACGCGTTGCGGCGGCCAGATGTCAACGAGGACATGGTGTCACTGTCGAGGGTGAATGTCGACATAGGTCGAGAGCTCCTCTAGGCAATTGGTGGGTTGACCAGCAACATTGCCACACTATCTGTCAGAATCTCGGAGGGCACGGGGCAGATGGTTGCGGCAATGCGGCGAATGATCGACGCTGCAGCACACAATAGTTTCGGGATATGGCACTGCACCCAAGGTGAGGTACCACCATCCAGCACGACAGATGCAAGACAGGAGGAAGAACTTCCTTCTGACTCGGAAGACGTTTCTTCGCAAACGTCTTCTCCTTGATCCACTGAAGTCATTCTGCCAACTTACCCCCTCCCCGCCCACATTAGCAGTCCTCAAGGTGCTCTGCTGCAAGATGTCTTGGTCCCGTTACATGGGGAATAAATGTGAAACTGCGGGTTACGACGGGGGTGGGGGGGTAAAGTTAGAGGAGGGAAGCATGGCAGCTGGTGGCGGGTGGGGGGGGCGGTATATTATTATATTATTTTTTTTAATTGTTGATTGTTGACTGTTGGGGATGGTGGGAGGGTGTTCTCGTTATATTGTTCTTGAAAAAATGTTGTTGACTATTGGGGGGGTAGGGTTGTTATAATTTGTTAAAAAATATTTTTAATTTCTTGTTAAATTATTAAAAAATTTTATTCAAGTTTGCAATTGTTGTGAAGTGTCTTTTAATAACATAAGGTAAAACATCAATACAAGGGTTGCAAACAATTCCCAGGCCAGGCCAGGCCAGGATGAAAAGTAACGCAACTGTAACTGTCACCAACGTAACTTCATGCAAAGCATTCATTTATGAGATGCTGACGCAACAGTTTTGTAGCTGTGTAACTACCACGGGGCTTTTCCAGTGGTGTGGAGTGGCGTTGGGGCATGGGTTCATCGCCAGGCTGATTGTCCTCCCCAAGATCTTCATTCTCCTCCTCGTCCTCCTTTTCCGCCTCCCCTCTCTCCTGAGGTGGACCGGCGGTCCCATCTGGCAATTGTTGTCCTCTACTGATAGCTAGGTTATCAGGACACCACATGCAGCACACCACAATGAACTTAGCGACCTGCTCAGGGTGGTATTGTAGGTTGCCTCCTGAGTGGTCCAGACATCTGAAGCGCTGCTTCAGAACTCCAAGTGTCTTTTCGACGATATTGCGTATGGCTATATGGTTTTCATTGTTGTGTATCTCAGCTCCTGTTCAGGGCTTATGCAGAGGGGCCATGAGCCAGCTGGCAAGGCCATATCTTATATCCCCCAGCATCCAACCGTGACCTTACGGCTGACTCTTAAACAGGTCAGAGACAGTGCTCTCACGCAAGATGTGCGCATTATGGATGCTCACTGGAAAATGTGCATTTACTGCCATGATTATTTGCTTGTGGTCGACAACGAGTTGCACAGTCAGGGAGTGGAATCCCTTTTGGTTCCAAAACACCTCTGCAACCTGTAAAGGTGCTCGCAGGGTGATGTGCGTACAGACTGTACCTTGGGGAAATTTGCTATTCTCGAGAACTCCAAAGCTCTCTCACTCTGTGCCTCCCTGGTAATAGGAAAGTTGAAAAAATCCATCCTGCGTGCGTAAAGGGCTTCAGTCACCTGTCGAATGCAGCAATGTATTGCATGCTGAGATACCGCAAATCTGAGATACTGAGATCGCCCATTTAAAACAGAGATGAGGAGAAATTTCTTCTCTCAGGGGGTTGTAAATTTGTGGAATTCACTGCCTCAGAAATCTGTGGAAGCTAGGACATTGAATAAATTTAAGACAGAAATAGACAGTTTCTTAAACGATAACATAGAAACATAGAAAATAGGTGCAGGAGTAGGCCATTCGGCCCTTCGAGCCTGCACCACCATTCAATATGATCATGGCTGATCATTCACCTCAGTACCCCTTTCCCGCTTTCTCTCCATACCCCTTGATCCCTTTAGCCGTAAGGGCTATATCTAACTCAGTCTTGAATATATCCAATGGACTGGCATCAACGACTCTCTGCAGTAGGGAATTCCAAAGGTTAACAACTCTCTGAGTGAAGAAATTCCTCCTCATCTCAGTCCTAAATGGCCTACTCCTTATTCTAAGACTGTGTCCCCTGGTTCTGGACTTCTCCCAACATCGGGAAAATTCTTCCCGCATCTAACCTGTCCCGTCCCGTCAGAATCTTATACGTTTCTATGAGATCCCTTCTCATCCTTCTAAACTCCAGTGTATAAAGGCCCAGTTCATTCAGTCTCTCCTCATATGACAGTCCAGCCATCCCTGGAATCAGTCTGGTGAACCTTCGCTGCACTCCCTCAATAGCAAGAACATCCTTTCTCAGATTAGGAGACCAAAACTGAACACAATATTCTAGGTGAGGCCTCACCAAGACCCTGTACAATTGCAATAAGACCTTCCTGCTCCTATACTCAAATCCCCTAGCTATGAAGGCCAACATGTCATTTGCCTTCTTCACTGCCTGCTGCACCTGCATGCCAACTTTCAATGACTGATGAACCATGACACCCAGGTCTCGTTGCACTTCCCCTTTTCCTAATCTGCCACCATTCAGATAATACTCTGCCCTCATGTTTCTGCCACCAAAGTGGATAACCTCACATTTATCCACATTATACTGCATCTGCAATGCATTTGCCCACTCACCCAACCTGTCCAAATCACCCTGCAGCCTCTTAGCATCCTCCTCACAGCTCAGTTTAGTGTCATCTGCAAACTTGGAGATATTACACTCAATTCCTTCATCCAAATCATTACTGTATAATGTAAAGAGCTGGGGTCCCAGCACTGAGCCCTGTGGCACTGCACTAGTCACTGCCTCGCATTCCAAAAAGGACCCGTTTATCCCGACTCTCTGCTTCCTGTTTGCCAACCAATTCTCTATCCACGCCAGTACATTACCCCCAATACCATGTTCTTTGATTTTGCACACCAATCTCTTATGTGGGATCTTGTCAAATGCCTTTTGAAAGTACAAATACACCACATCCACTGGTTCGACCTTGTCCACTCTACTAGTTACATCCTCAAAAAATTCCAGATTTGACAAGCATGATTTCCCTTTCATAAATCCATGCTGACTTGGGATCCTGTCACTGCTCTCCAAATACGCTGCTATTTCATCCTTAATAATTGACTCCAACATTTTCCCCACTACTGATGTCAGGCTAACCGGTCTATAATTACCCGTTTTCTCTCTCCCTCCTTTTTTAAAAAGTGGTGTTACATTTGCTACCCTCCAGTCAATAGGAACTGATCCAGAGTCGATAGACTGTTGGAAAATGATTACCAATGCATCTACTATTTCTAGGGCCACTTCCTTAAATACTCTGGGATGCAGACAATCAGGGGATAAGGGATTATGGGGAACGGGCGGGAAAGGGGAGCTGAGTCCATCATCAGATCAGCCATGATCTTATTGAATGGCGGAGCAGGCTCGAGGAGCTGTATGGCCTACTCCTGTTCCTATTTCTTATGTTCTTATGTAAATGTCGCCAGCTGAGGCCTGAAAGGAGCCCGATGCGTAGAAGGAAAGTGCCGCAGTAACCTTAACCTCAACGAGCAGTGCGGTCCCGATGGTAGGCTGCAGATCTCCCTTAATTAGCTGGCATATCTCACTGATGACCTCCTTTCGGAATCGCAGCCTTCTAACGCACGTGTTATCAGTCAAGCCCAGGTATGATTGCTTATACCTGTAAATGCATTGGGTGTAACGTCTCCTCCTCCTCAGCAGTCTGCCACCTCTTTGATTGGGCACATAATGCTCTTCAATGAACCTTCTCCCATCTCTAGTCTGCAGCGTGTGAGTAGTCAAAAATACTGGTTGAGAAGTTAGAGGTCCCATCACTATAAATCACAGTAAATGCCCTAATCTGTCTTCTTAAATTGTCCTCAACAAATACAATATAAACTGGAAATTAACCACAATGGCCAGAAATAGCAGCGAACCCGGGGACTGGGAGAAATTTAGAACTCAGCAGAGGAGGACAAAGGGTTTGATTAGGGCATGGAAAATAGATTATGAGAGGAAGCTTGCAGGAAACATTAAGACAGACTGCAAAAGCTTCTATAGATATGTAAAGAGAAAAAGGTTAGTAAAGACAAACGTAGGTCCCCTGCAGTCAGAAGCAGGGGAAGTCATAACGGGGAACAAAGAAATGGCAGACCAATTGAACAAGTACTTTGGTTCAGTATTCACTAAGGAGGACACAAACAACCTTCCGGATATAAAAGGGGTCAGAGGGTTTAGTAAGAAGGAGGAACTGAGGGAAATCCTTATTAGTCAGGAAATTGTGTTGGGGAAATTGATGGGATTGAAGGCCGATAAATCCCCAGGGCATCCCAGAGTACTTAAGGAGGTGACCTTGGAAATAGCGGATGCATTGACAGTCATTTTCCAACATTCCATCGACTCTGGATCAGTCCTATGGAGTGGAGGGTAGCCAATGTAACCCCACTTTTAAAAAAAGGAGGGAGAGAGAAAACAGGGAATTATAGACCGGTCAGCCTGACATCGGTAGTGGGTAAAATGATGGAATCAATTATTAAGGATGTCATGGCAGCGCATTTGGAAAGAGGTGACATGATAGGTCCAAGTCAGCATGGATTTGTGAAAGGGAAATCATGCTTGACAAATCTTCTGGAATTTTTTGAGGATGTTTCCAGTAGCGTGGACAAGGGAGAACCAGTTGATGTGGTGATTTTGGACTTTCAGAAGGCTTTCGACAAGGTCCCACACAAGAGATTAATGTGCAAAGTTATAGCACATGGGATTGGGGGTAGTGTGCTGACATGGATTGAGAACTGGTTGGCAGACAGGAAGCAAAGAGTAGGAGTAAATGGATACTTTTCAGAATGGCAGGCAGTGACTAGTGGGGTACTGCAAGGTTCTGTGCTGGGGCCTCAGCTGTTTACATTGTACATTAATGATTTAGACGAGGGGATTAAATGTAGTATCTCCAAATTTGCGGATGACACTAAGTTGGGTGGCAGTGTGAGCTGCGAGGAGGATGCTATGAGGCTGCAGAGTGACTTGGATAGGTTAGGTGAGTGGGCAAATGCATGGCAGATGAAGTATAATGTGGATAAATGTGAGGGTATCCACTTTGTTGGTAAAAACAGAGACAGACTATTATCTGAATGGTGACAGATTAGGAAAAGGAGAGGTGCAACGAGACCTGGGTGTCATGGTACATCAGTCATTCAAGGTTGGCATGCAGGTACAGCAGTTAGTTAAGAAAGCAAATGGCATGTTGGCCTTCATAGCGAGAGGATTTGAGTACAGGGGCAGGGAGGTGTTACTACAGTTGTACAGGGCCTTGGTGAGGCCACACCTGGAGTATTGTGTACAGTTTTGGTCTCCTAACTTGAGGAAGGACATTCTTGCTATTGAGGGAGTGCAGCAAAGGTTCACCAGACTGATTCCAGGGATGGCGGGACTGACATATCAAGAAAGACTGGATCAACTGGGCTTGTATTCACTGCAGTTCAGAAGAATGAGAGGGGATCTCATAGAAACGTTTAAAATTCTGACGGGTTTAGACAGGTTAGATGCAGGAAGAATGTTCCCAATGTTGGGGAAGTCCAGAACCAGGGGTCACAGTCTAAGGATAAGGGGTAAGCCATTTAGGACTGAGATGAGGAGAAACTTCTTCACCCAGAGAGTGGTGAACCTGTGGAATTCTCTACCACAGAAAGTTGTTGAGGCCAATTCATTAAATATATTCAAAAAGGAGTTAGATGTCGTCCTTACTACTCGGGGGATCAAGGGGTATGGCGAGAAAGCAGGAATGGGATACTGAAGTTGCATGTTCAGCCATGAACTCATTGAATGGCGGTGCAGGCACGAAGGGCCGAATGGTCTACTCCTGCACCAATTTTCTATGTTTCTATGTGATTAGATGATTGGCAAGATTCAAAAACGCCCTTAAAATCACTCACAAATTACTTCTCCTCCCAACCACTTCAAGCAGCCTTTTATTAAAGATCCTCCGAGTTACAAAATGGCATCCATACTGCCGAGTTAAGGTCAGGTGAATGCAGTTTCCCTTAGCATCTTTTTGGGCGAGCGATCATTTGGGCGAATTACAGGCGAAATGACAAAAGTAGTGCTCGGCAATAATCTGGGCGGTAATTGGGAGCTAGTTTCCATTATAAACAGTATTCTGGGCCTAGCACGAGGATGACGTCATTTTTTAAAAATACAGACCGGGCGATGCAGCTCATTCCTGTATGCCAAAAGTTGCACCAGCGATAAATGGACGATAATCAGGTGCTAGTTTCCATTTTTCATCAAATATGGGCGATAGCCTGATCTCAGCGCTTATATAGGTGCTAAATGGGCGCTAAATGGGTGATGATGTGCCGAAAGTCTAACCTATAGAAATGATTTGAACTTGGGTATAGGAGATGCAAGATCATATGACACAAAAATAGAGAACAATGTTGTATATTGTGAAGAGTTTATATTGTACCAGCAACCGAGCAGTCAGGCAGGCTAGTAGATTGGGTAGATACATTTGGGGTGAAAAGTAATGTGGAGAAATATGTGGTGATACATTTAGGAAGAATATGGAGAGGAAATATACAAAAATAGTAAAACTTTTAAGGAAACAAAAGAGCAGAGAGACTTAGGGGTTCAGATATACAAATCTTGGAACGTGCAAGGACAAGTTGAAAGAGCTGTAAAAACAAACCATATTGGATCCCAGGGTTGTACACGACAAATGGAAATAGATAAAGCTATACAAATCATTTGTTAGGCAGCAGTTAGAATATTAAAACTGATTCTGTAATAAGGTGCTTCCAGCAAAGGGTGTCATTCATACAGCCCCATATCCCATGATTTTTCAGTCCACTGAAGTTGTTGGATGGAAAATCACTAGCTGTGGACCCTTAATTTAATGACGTGCTCCCTGTGAGAGTGTAGTTCCACACTAGATGCACCTGAACATGGCATCAGCCCTACTCTGTCCAGTTTTGGGAGGAAGGATACCAAGGCCATGGAAACAGTACAGCAGAGCTGTATTAAGATGATACAGGTAACAGGCTTTATGAGATGAGACTAAAGGAATTGAAGGTCTTTTCATTGGAACAGAGAAGATTGAGGAGATCTGGGGATAAATGTTTTGAAACTGCATCACTGGCGAGGTACCCCACATATCATCAATGTGCATCAGAAAATTGTGGTTGCGCTGTCTGTGGCTTTCCAATAAGCACTGGTGGCAGGCAGGTGCGGAAGAGGCCAGATTTGGAGGAGTGCAGAGATCCTAGTGGGTTGTTGGGCCAGTGGTCACAGAGATCGGGAGATTAAAGAAAATATTAGGTGATTTTTTTTAATACAGAATGTTTTCGGTGTATGGAAAGCCCTACCAGAAACAGTAGTGGAAGCAAAATCCATAATTCTTTTTGAAGGAAAGTGGATGAATATTTGAAATAGGTATGGGCAAACACCAGGGAAATTAGACAAAGTGGAAGATCTTTCAGGGAACCAGTGGAGGAAGTGCATCCGAGAGGGTGCTGAGCACCTCGAGTCTCATCGCCGAGAGCATGCAGAAATCAAGCGCAAGCAGCGGAAAGAGCGTACGGCAAACCTGTCCCACCCACCCCTTCCCTCAACGACTATCTGTCCCACCTGTGACAGGGACTGTGGTTCCCGTATTGGACTGTTCAGTCACATAAGGACTCACTTTAAGAGTGGAAGCAAGTCTTCCTCGATTCTGAGAGACAGCTTATGATGATGATGATGATGACGACGATGGGCTGAATGGCTGGCTGTGCTATAACAGTCTATTATTTTATAAATATTTCCACTATGGTCCAAATACATAGAATCATAGAAACTTACAGCACAAACGGAGGCCATTCAGACCATCATTCATATGCTGGCTCTTTGAAACAGCAGTCGTGCTTAGTCCCACATTCCCACGTTTTGCCCCTAACCTTGTAAGTTCCTCATCTTCAAGTACCTGTCCAACTTCTGAAATTATTCATGAAATCAGCTTCCACCACCTTTTCAGGTAACGGGTTCTGAGTGAAAAAAATTCACCTCATCTCCTCTCTAGATCTTTTGCCAATGATTTTAAACAATTGCATAATGCCCACTGCGCCAACCATAGAACAGGTCGGGTGCTGTGCTACTCCAGCAAGCCTACAGACTCTTTTGTGCATCTTTAGCTGCATTTAACTGGCCGCATCCCTTTAAATATCAGCTGCAGTGTAATTTTCTATTCCCTCATTATACGAGCTCTCTGTGCAACACCAAAGCTTAGGATAATTAAGCAAATGAACACATAGAATCATAGAAAGTTACGGCAAAGGAAGCCATTTTGGCCCATCGTGTCCGTGCCGGCTGACAACAGCTAGCCAGTCTAATCCCATTTTCCAGCTCTTGGTCCGTAGCCCTGTAGGTTACAGCACTTCAAGTGCACATCCAAGTACCCCTTAAATGTGGTGGGGCTTTCTGCCTCTACCACCCTTTCAGGCAGTGAATTCCAGACCCCACCACCCTCTGGGTAAAGAAATTTCCCCTCATATCTCCTCTAAACCTCTTACCAATTACTTGAAATCGATGTCCCCTTGTTGTTGATCCCTCTGCCAACTGGCCCCAGAAAATGGTGAGCAGTCAGCTCACTGTGCTTTTGGCTAGCTTTGTGTTAGCAACTATTCACAGCTCAACATTGTGTTCATGTTGCTGATCTACATCAGAGATTTACTGAATTCCACAAGAAAACTGTTTATGTACAGGTAGAGCCTCCAAAATCCGGAAACCTCGGGACTGAGGCCATTCTGGATTTCGGGTATTTCTGGAGTTTGGAACGTCTTTCCGACGTCCCGAATCTAGAATCGCCTGGGCTGAGGTTCGGGTATTTCCGGATTTCCGAACGTCTTTCCGACGTTCCGTGTCCGGAAACGCCTGGGTGCTGCGGGTACTGCGGGTCCGGGTCCCGGACGGTGGTGGGACCGGGGCAGCAAAGGGGCTGGTGGTGGGACCGGGGCAGCGGAGGGTCTGGGGCAGCAGAGGAGGGGGAGGGGGCAGCGGATCCGGGTGCTGCGGGTCCTGGTCTGGGGCAGCGAAGGGGTGGGCGGCGGGTCCGAGTGCTGTGGGTGGGGATCAGTGGCGGGTCCAGTCGCTATGGGTCCGGGGCGGCGAGGGGGAGGTGCAGCGGATTCGGGTGCTGCGGGTTCCGGGTTCGGTAGTGGCCAGGAAAAACCTCCGTTGCTGCCATTGGGACAGCGGGATAGGTATGAAGACCTGCAAAAAAGGTAAGTTAACGTTTTTTTTAATTCTTTTGCAATGATTCGCTAGAAAATGGTCTTGAGACTGTTTTGTGATTTTTTATTTTTTTGGAATATTTTGGGGTGTTTTCCCCCCTCCCTAGGCCAAACTCGCAGCGGTAATCAGCTTCACACTAAAGTTGGCGAGGACTGCGCTTTTCGTTAATTGTTACTGCTGGGCCTTTAAAAAATAGCAGAGTGATTAGCAGTATTTTTGGCGAAAAAATACCGCTATCGCTGTTTAAAAAAATGTCCGGATTTCGGAATATTTTCCAGATTCCAGACGACCCCTCCATGGATCAGCACGTTGTCCGGATTTTGGAACATTCCAAATTTCGGAAGCTCTACCTGTATTACCAACAGAGACAGGATCCTAGAATTAATGGGCCCAAGTTTCGGCCTCAGTTGCTCCTGATTTTTTGGAGCAACTGGTGTAGAACGGAGTATCTTAGAAATTCAAATTCTCGGCATTTAGTTTGCTCCAGTTCTAGTCAGTTAGAACAGTTTCACTTTGGAACAGAATTTTTTTTTCAAAAGGGGGCGTGTCCGGCCACTTACGCCTGTTTTCAAAGTTTCGGCAGTGAAAGCTTACTCCAAACTAACTTAGAATGGAGTAAGTGAAGATTTTTGTACGCTCAAAAAAACCTTGTCTACACTTTAGAAAATCAGGTGTAGGTTACAAATCAGGCATAGGGAATGGGGGCGGGGTTTAAAGGGAAGTTTACAAACATTAAACACTTCAATTTTACAAAAAGAGTTATCATCAATAATAAATGATAAATACATCAATAAATCAACCAATAAATCAATCAAAAAAAATTAATAAAAAATAAAAAAATTTAAAAATCAATAAATAAAACATTTTCTACTTACTGACTGCAGCACCGGGAGTCCTCCTACAGCGTGCTGGGTACGCCCCCCCCCCCCCCCCCCCGCATGTCTCTGTCAGTGTCTTTATCTCTCTGTCTGCCTGTGTGTGTCTCTCTCACTCTCTGTCTGTCAGTGTCTGTGTTTCTGACAGCGAGGGGTGGAGGGGAGGGGGAGGATGGGGAGGGGGGCTGGAGGAGTGGAGGGGAGGGGGAGGAGGAGTGGGGAGGAGGGGTGGTGGAGTGGGGGAGGGGGGTGACAAGGGAGGGAGGGGAGGGGGGTGACAAGGGAGGGAGGGGAGGGGGGTGACAAGGGAGGGAGGGGAGGTGGGTGACAAGGGAGGGAGGGGAGGGGGGGAGGAGAGGTAGGAGGAGGGAGGGGAGGGGGGGAGAGAAGGGAGGGAGGGGAAGGGAGGGGTGGGAGAGAAGGGAGGGAGGGGGGTGAGAAGGGGGGTGTGAGGGAAGGGAGGGAGGGGAGGGGGGTTGAGAGAAGGGAGGGAGGGGAGGGGGGGTGAGAGAAGGGAGGGAGGGAGGGGAGGGGGGAAGAGAAGAGAGGGAGGGGAAGGGGGTAGAGAAGGGGGGAAGAGAGAGAGAAGGGAGAGAGAGAGAGAGAGAGAAAGAAAGGAGAGGGAGACTGAACGAGCCCGGCCCGGCCAGGCCCAAGACTTCGAGCTTAGACTTACCGGATTGACAGGTAGGTGGCATCGGGTCCGGGGTCCGGGGGGGTCGGGAGCGCGGATCGGGGGGGAGCGCGGGTCGGGGCAGAGGGGAGGGGGTCGGTCGGTCGGGGGGGGGGGCGGAGATCGGTCGGGGGGGTGGAGATCGGTCGGGAGCGGAGGTAGGTCGGGGAAGGGGGGGGAAGGTCGGGAGCGGGAGAAGCGGAGGTCAGGTCGGGGGGGGGGGGGGGGCGGTCCGGTGGGGGGTGGGTGGGAGCGGGAGTCAAGTCGGGTCGGGTCCGGTCCGGAGGAAGCAGGAGCTGGGCGTGGAAGGCAGCCTTATGCACGCAGCCCCAGTGAGGCCATTCGGCCAGGGCTTCGGCCCCTCCCACACAGTTTTGGGCGCCTGGAGCTACTGCACATGCGTGCCCATTGTAGCGCGCATGTGCAGAGGTCCCGGCACTGTTTTCAGCGCAGGGACCTGGCTCCGCCCCCTACAGCTCGTGCTGCGCCGCGCCGAGCTGCAAACGACCTGCAGGGAGCCGGAGAATCTGGAAGTTTTTTTTAGGCGCACTTTGTGGCGCGTAAAACGGGCGTCCAGGTCGGGGCTGCGCAGTTCTAGGCACGGCCCAAAACTTGGGCCCACTGTTAGCAATTATTAAACTAAGTACAAATGAAGGAAGCCTTTCAGCTTTTCCACCTCATCTTTGCGTAGAGATCTACAATCTCTCCACCATCAGCACATCATACAATTACCTCTTAAACAATTCCAGTGGTTTTGCCCCCACTACACTACTCAGATCATCACTTTGTGTGAAGAAGTGCTTCCTGATGTCTTTCCTAAACTTACCTATATCTGCTTTTCCAGCAGTTATAGTTTTACTTGCAATATTACCAAGAATTAATTGTTCCTATTCCATTAAATAGCTTATACAACAAAACAACGTTCCCTTCTTTCAAGGCTTAGGAGTCCAGATTTTCTAGCCTTTTCCCATAACTTGGTCCTCTGGCATTAGAGATCACCTTATCGACCAGCTCTGCACCACTGATCAGAATTGTGTATAAATGTAACCCATTCACAGTGTAGTGGTGGGTGGTATCCCCAACTAGTTAATTTGCATGTGTGCACTGAGTTCTTTAATTCATACTTAAGGGAATGGAGGGATTTTCCAGTGACTATCTCTCAATTGTATATAAGGATGGGGAAGAGAAATGTTCAAATGACACAACTACATGTGTTGGTTGGGATTGCTCATACAACAGTACCAGTGATTTGAGTAGTTCTTCAGGAATTCTTCCATTATGGACTGAGTAAACCATTTGAAACTCTCTGCCAAATCTGGAGTTGATTTATGCATCAAGCAACTGAGACCCTAAAAAAGTGAAGGTTCCCAATGGCATCATCTACATTCAATACCATTTATATGTGGTGCATATGGAGAGCAACGATATTCAAATTCACATTTGGAGGACGGGACTCCAGTGAGGACAACTCCATTTTTGAATCTACAGTGGCCTATTGAACGCAACATGGCAGAGCAAACATACTCAATTCCATGTCAAGGGGCGGTGGACAGATAGCTTTGGCAACTTATCAAATATATAATCAAATTCAATCTACTGCACTTAGATAAAATGATACCTGGTTGAATTTGAGATTGTGTCCAGTCCAGTATGACTAGAAGTTCTCTCAGCAATATCTAAAAGTTGTATGTATGTTTCAAACATCATGTCAGGGGCTTGAATTCCAAAGAACAAACTGAAGTCATCTTCTTTTTTCTGGGGGAGAAAACAATCTTGATTTTTATGATTTTAGTTTCAAATTAGCTCATTAACATATCTCAGCATTATCAACCTCCTTATTCTCAAGCACTGTACCAATCCACTGAAAACCTCCATCATCACCACTCTCCTAAAAAGCTCAGCGTCGACTCTTCTGTTTATAAGCCACCGCTTAAGGTTAACTTCTGCTTCTTATACAAGCACCTCAAATATGTAGGGAAGAATTTTCCGGGGGGGGGGGGGGGGGGGGATGGGGGTCAGCAGGCTCGATCAGCGGCGGGTCGGGTGGGAAAAAATGTTTTTGACAGCGGGTCGGGACCCCGTTGTCAACCCGCCGCCACACGCCGTTTCCTAATGCCGGGTCTGCCGGCACTGAGCAGACCTGACATGCAGCGGCGGGGAAGTCAACTGAAATCATTAGTGGCTTGTTTACAGCCATTTCATGCTTTTGTTCTCAGCTTTTTGATGTTGACAGGTCGCCCACAAGTTTCCTGCTGTGCCTAGACCTCGTTTGTGAAGCTGAAGCAGGAGGTGACTTTTCATTGTTTCAACTGATGAGTTGACAGCTTCAAATATCAAGTCAAAGCTCCCAACTGAATCAGATACCTTCCCTTAGTCACAAGTTTCTCTAAACTGCATTTCCATTACAGATTCTGAATTCTGCAAATCTTTACACCATCCTGTCTGACCTCATTAGCTCTCCCAACATTGACAGATTGTTTCTGTCATTTCTACTGCACCTGCCATCTATTCCATCAGCATCGCTGCCCTTGAAACTATCTCACCTTGGACCTCAGAATCTCACCGCAATCAGCCCCAACACCAGCAGCACCAACAACAACACCAACCTTCTCCGCAATCAACTGACGCTGCACAGGCCACAGGGCATCGGCACCCGACCACATTACTGCCCGGGAGGCCAGGGATGGCCTCACCATGGCCACATTTACTTCACTTGACGCTGTACACCCATATGGCTGCCACATGATGCGCCAGGTTGGCATCACACCACACTAACACCTTAAAGCCTCCCTGCAATGCCCAAGCCATTCCTTTCAGTCATCACCATTGCGGAGTGTAACATTATGTCTCATCATTCACTGCAACTAACTAACAAAGGTGCACACAAATCTGTCCAAGAACGCAGAGTGTTCAAAATAAAGGTTTCAATGTTTGACACCACATTAACAGAAACTTTACATGAACATTGCATAAAACATCAAAGTGTGTGTTGTTAGTTGGTATGATTGCACTAGGATGAGGGTGAGTGTGAGGGTTGGTTAGTGAGATGGGGAAGTGATAATGTAGATAGAGAGGGATGGGTGGAGGTGCAAGGTAAGTTGGTGTGAGGATGTGCGGGAGCAGGGTAGTGAAGGCAGAGTGATGGGGTTGTAATGAGTGGCACAGCAGAATGCGGTTGAGTGTGGCTTTGCAGTAATGTTTCGTGATCTACTGAGATCATTGAAAGGTGTGCGCCACTGCAGCCTGGTCCTCCTGGCGACATCCCTGCTTGTGCCTTTCAATGCAATGTGCAACCAGGCTGCGTTGGTCTCCTGCACCTTTGTGCAGGGCTTGTCAGTGTTTGCAGCACCTCAATGCTGTATAACACTGACAGCACAAATGTCTAAATAAATTTGCGCATGGTCCCTTTAAGGAAACTGGCTGAAGACGGGTCATCAAATGACTTCATCAGACCCACTTCCTTCAATTGGCTGGCAAACGCACTGGGTGGGCTTAACAAACCCAATATGGGGAAACTCATTTTGGACAGCTGGCTGCAGCCAGCAACAAGGCCGGGACCGACCACCGACTACAGACCCGCCGAGGTTGGTAAAATCATAGAAACATAGAAACATAGAAAATAGGTGCAGGAGTAGGCCATTCGGCCCTTCTAGCCTGCACCGCCATTCAATGAGTTCATGGCTGAACATGCAACTTCAGTACCTCATTTCTGCTTTCTCACCATACCCCTTGATTCCCCTAGTAGTAAGGACTTCATCTAACTCCTTTTTGAATATATTTAGTGAATTGGCCTCAACAACTTTCTGTGGTAGAGAATTCCACAGGTTCACCACTCTCTGGGTGAAGAAATTCCTCCTCATCTCGGTCCTAAATGGCTTCCCCCTTATCCTTAGACTGTGTCCCCTGGTTCTGGACTTCCCCAACATTGGGAACATTCTTCCTGCATCTAACCTGTCTAACCCCGTCAGAATTTTAAACGTTTCTATGAGGTCCCCTCTCATTCTTCTGAACTCCAGTGAATACAAGCCCAGTTGATCCAGTCTTTCTTGATAGGTCAGTCCCGCCATCCCGGGAATCAGTCTGGTGAACCTTCGCTGCACTCCCTCAATAGCAAGAATGTCCTTCCTCAGGTTAGGAGACCAAAACTGTACACAATACTCCAGGTGTGGCCTCACCAAGGCCCTGTACAATTGTAGCAACACCTCCCTGCCCCTGTACTCAAATCCCCTCTCTATGAAGGCCAACATGCCATTTGCTTTCTTAACCGCCTGCTGTACCTGCATGCCAACCTTCAATGACAGATGTACCATGACACCCAGGTCTCTTTGCACCTCCCCTTTTCCTAATCTGTCACCATTCAGATAATAGTCTGTCTCTCTGTTTTTACCACCAAAGTGGATAACCTCACATTTATCCACATTATACTTCATCTGCCATGCATTTGCCCACTCACCTTACCTATCCAAGTCGCTCTGCAGCCTCATAGCATCCTCCTCGCAGCTCACACTGCCACCCAACTTAGTGTCATCCGCAAATTTGGAGATACTACATTTAATCCCCTCGTCTAAATCATTAATGTACAGTGTAAACAGCTGGGGCCCCAGCACAGAACCTTGCGGTACCCCACTAGTCACTGCCTGCCATTCTGAAAAGTCCCCATTTAGCCTGTAGTTGCTACTCAACTGCATACCCACTTCTCTCACCAGTTTTTATTCAAGTCCCTCCAATCCAGCTTCCTGCTCATCCTTTCTGCTGTTTTGGAAACTGTTAACCGCTCCATTCTCCTCAGTACACTCATCTGTAATGGTACTATTCCTACCTGGCCAAATGTATTCACTATACTTCGAAGGGCAACCCTTGGTACCCCTCAAATTATATTATCTGCCGGTACACAGTCAACTTCCACATTAATGTCACAATATCCAACTTCACTTCTCTGTCACCACTTTCAACCTAGGGATTCAATAATATAATGCTAATTGACCATTGTGCTGAGCACTGTGAGCATATTATTGGGAGCTAAGGTCTTCTGCCTGCAATGAACCAGTACTGCATAGTGCACCATAATGCTGTAGGAAAGTGCCTGTAGCATTGATGGCCTGTGCACCATGCATCAGCTCACTTCATTAACGATCTACAGGTATGATGGAGCAGTTCCTGCAATTAGACACTGAATAAATTGCTGTGATTGCTGCCTCAGCTTGCAGTTTGCCATGCCTAGTCATTTGAGTAGGGCAGATGGGTGATATGGAATATGGATAACTATCCCCATTAGCTATATAGCTCTTGACATTTCCTTACTTTTAGCCATTCCTTCAGCCTGAATAGAAATATCTATGGAAGCAAACCAATGAAATAGTAAGGTTGTTGAAGCTTAACGTTATGGATGCTCTGAATCTGATTCTCTAACATGGAATCCAGACAAGACCCAAGATCTCTAGAGCCTAGCAGAGCATTCGCTATGGAAGCTAGTTCATCTTAGGACCTTGGATAAGGGGGACTTTAGTGTAGAGGACCCAAAGTGGTCACCCACTGCATGCATGCATCATGTAAGCTGCTTGGCACATTCTCAAATGATTACATTAATGGCTGATGCTGAGCTACAACACTGAGTTTATAAGCAGGCCCTGTGAGGCTGATTCTCTGGGCTCAGCAACTGAAGGAGTTACTGGACTGGTCTTCTGTCCAGTCAGTTGTAGCTCAACCAATTCCAGCCTCCACTTGCTCCTCTTCACTCATGCTTTGTGCTTTACCAAGTGCTCCCTGCTACACGCATTAACTGACTGGACGTATCTGTGCTGGTGTTTTCCACTGCATGAGCGGATGACACTGAATGCTGGGCAGTGATTTATTAAGGCAATTTGATATTTATTAATACCTGGACTTGGGTATACAGGGCATAATTTCAAAGTCTGCAGATGAGGCAAAACTCAGAAAAGTAATAAACAGTGAGGAGGATAGTAACAGACTTCAGGAGTACATAGACTGGTGAAATGGGCAGACACATGGCACATGAAACTTAACGCAGAGGTGTGAAGTGATTGATTTTGATAGGAAGAATGAGGAGAGGCAATATAAACTAAATGATTCAATTTTAAAGGGGATGCAGGAACAGAGACACCTGGGCGTGTACATGCACAAATTTCTGAAGGTGGCAGGATAAGTTGAGAAGGCTTTAAAGCACATCCTGCACTGAATCCAGGAACATGGCACCATGCTCTTGCTGCTGACCTCCTGCCACACCTTCTTGGTGTCAGCAGAGGATTCTTCCTCCTGTTGCTGAGAAGAGTATCTCTCTCCAGCTCCTCACTGACCTCGGCATTATATCAAAGAGGCGTCATTAAACATGGCACAGCCTTTGACCATTTACACGTGTTGTCTTCTCTTGTTTCCAACTCCAAGCTCCTCCAAATTCCATCTTCATATTGGTCTTGTAAGTACTGGAGTTAAGATTGCATCAAACAGGTCTTCAACACGCCTGCTGCCGAGCACTGGACGACAAAGCTGTAAGTAAAATACTAATGAGCTGGCTGAGCTAAACAGGCACTGTCAGATGTATTGAACTTTCTTCCGGGTTTCCCATGTGGTATCGGGTTTCCCACATGATATCCCACCCCGCCCCCCCGCCCGTGTGCCTCTGAGTTAATATTGGGGCTAAACCATTGTAAAACACTGGTCAGGCCCCAGCTGGAGCATGGTGGCTAATTCTAGGCACCACACTTTAGGAAGGATGTCAAGGTCTTGGAAAATGTAAAGAGATATACTAGAATGGTACCAGGGATGCGGGACTTCAGTTATTTGAAGAGACTGGAGAAGCTGGGGTTGTTCTCCTTAGAGCAGAGAAGGTTAAGGGAAGACTTGATAGAGGTGTTCAAAATCATGAAGGGTTTTGATATAGTAAATAAGGAGAAAATTATTCCAGTGGCCGAATGATCGGTAACCAGAGTACATAGATTTAAGATGAATGGCTAAAGAACCAGAGACGACACGAGGGAAAACAACTAAGTTGTTATGATATGAAATGTGCTGCCTGAAAGAGTAGTGGAAACAGATTCAATAGTAATTTTCAAAATGGAATTGGATAAATGCTTAAAGGGGAAATTTTGGAGGGCTATGAGGAAAAGGCAGGGGAGTGGGAGAAATTGGATCGCTCTTTCAAAGAGCTGGCACAGGCACGATGGGCAGAATGGCCTCCTTCTGTGCTGTATCATTCTATGATTCCCCTCTTGGAAACAAACAAAGAAGCAGAATAAAGAAAGAGAAGCAAAAAAGAACATATTTTAAAATGCTGGCCGTCAGACAGGCGCTGGAACAGGACTTACAGCTATTCTAATGTGTTTAGCTCCGGCACAGCACAATATGCCTTTGTGTGAGGGAGTAAATGAATAAGTGTGTATGGAGAACAGAATTAAAAACAAAAAACATGTGCCCTGAGGGCCAGCTTCCAATCTCATCCTTTCCCACTCACCCCATTGCCACCAGGTCAGAATTTCCAATGGTTTCTACTCGTAAGAAGTCAAAGGTATATAATGAGGTGAATCCTGCATGGCTGCTGCTTTTTAATGTGTATCCTAGAGGATAGAAATGGGATATGTGTTCGAATGAGATGAGAGAAGCTGTGCATCACCCAAGTTCACAGCTCTGCAGCCAGCTTGTCTATGACCCAGCAACATGCAAGAACCTAGCATTGACATTGTGCTCGGCATTTACTGATTGCCACATTCAATGGGCTGCAGGTAATGGCAACAATACAGACTGGCCTTCTAAAACATAGCATGCCTGTGCATTTGTCAACAACAACAATAATTATATAGCACCTGTAATGTAGTGAAACGTTCCAAGGCGCTTCACAGGAATGTTAGGAGATAAAAAATTTGACACCGAGTCGCCTAAGGAGAAATTAGGGCTGGTGACCAAAAGCTTGGACAAAGAGGCAGGTTTTAAGGAGCATCTTGAAGGAGGAAAGAGGGGTAGAGAGGCGCAGAGGTTTAAGTCGGGAATTTTAGAGCTTGGGGCCTTGGCAACAGAAGGCACAGCCACCAATGATTGAGGGATTATAATCAGGGATGCTGAAAAGGGCAGAATTAGAGGAGCGTAGATATATCGGGGGGTTTTGGGGCTGGAAGAGATTACAGAGATAGGGAGGGGCGAGGCCATGGAGGGGTTTGAAAACAAGGATGAGAATTTTGAATTCGAGGCGTTGCTTAACCGGGAGCCAATGTAGGTCAGTGAGCACAGGGGTGCTGGGTGAACAGGACGTTGTAGAATTTACCAATATTTCGCAAAGATTCCTGGTACGTTTCCCCTGCAGAGGAGAAGAATTCCTTTCTGGACTTTTAAAATGGAAGGAAAAACTTCGGGACACAAATGAGTTTTAAAGGGGGAGACGAGGCCTGCAGGGGATAAAAAGGGATGCATTCATGGAGACCCCCCCAGTGTTTGGACTCACAGGAAAGGGAATTCAATTTGGAACTATCTACCAGAAAGTTTGAAATCTTAAAGTGCACATGGAAGAAACTACGAACTTTAATCGAATTTGGGATTTTTAAAAGGTGAATGTTGGGTCAGCAAGAAAAGGGGTGGGGTCAATCTCTAAAGGGCCAGTTTGGACATTGGAGCTAATCAAATTGTCTGGGAACTGTTTACCCTCGAAACTTGCCCCTAGAAAATATTAGCATTTAAACAATCGACCATGGAAGAAACATTATCACCCCACCCAGAGGACCCAAATGTCACATACATATTCCAACACCTTTTCAACAAGCATAGAAATATCTGGCTCAGGCCAGACTAGCACAATGGACGAGAGCTCATCAACTTCGAAAAGCCTATTAACGCCAGATTAAAACCACTTAATCAAGTTTCAGTTAGCTGGGCTGCAAAATCGAAACAAACAGCTGGGCCAGATTTGGTGGGAGATAAGGAAGCCTTTTTGGGGTATATCTATTCCCAGTTTTACCAGGAAATGACACAGACTCGAACACAGACACAGACACAAGCAGCCGGAGCTGGGAAGTGAAGAAATGGAGTAGTGAAGGAAACTACTAGAACTCATCAAGAACTGACTGAGCACGAGGCCCACGAAATGGAAGGTTGTCAGCAACCAAATTGACAACCACTCTACAATCTACTTCTGAATGACCCAACGGGTGAGAAATTACCAAAAAGGACTAACTAAAACTATTCCTAACCAAAGAAAGTGGGTACTTACCCCATACATCCAAACGCAACTTATCGCATCAACGGACGCACCCTAACCGAAGACTACGCAGTCCGAAGTCCTCTCCTCCGTCCGGAGTACGGCACGCCTAGAAGGCCAAGAACAGTGAACCCCGAAACCGCAATTCACTGGCAACTGTCAAAAAGGGATGGGTGAGCATAGCCCCTGAACCCCCAGAGCTATAACTTAGTTAGTTAGGGGAATTGGGAGGGGAGAGGCTGGGGTAACTTGTGTAAATGTATCTGCATTCTCCTCTTTACCCCATTTAGAGTTTAAGCTGTATTCTTTTCCCCACAGGCTGTAATTTGACATTTTATTCAATGTGTTGTACCCCTCAATGTGTATTGGCATTACTATTCTGTGTGCATTATTAAAGGTGTGTCTTTTACTTCGTTTTAGACACAATAAAGCCATACCTGCTTCCTACCTTGAAACCGATTGTCTGTCCAAGTCTGTCACAGTCCCTTCATAATTCCAGTGTCTAGAACCAAGAGTGTGGGAGCGATTCGGAACCGCTCATATAAGGTCAGAAGGGAAAGCTGAACCCCTTGAAAACCTCCCCTTACATAATGGCGACCCAGATGGAACACTGGTGCAAGGGACGTGATAAGAGAGAGGCTGGTTTCAGGAAGAGAAGCAAAATGGAAGAGGGAATTTCCTCATATGTGTTTAAGAGGGTAAATGTGGCTAAGGAGTGGGTACGCGATCTAGTGTATGCTTAGCGTCCAGAAGATGCTGCAGCTCAATGGACCGAGAGCAAGGACCATAAAAAGTCGATAGAGAAGGCCATTTGGCTAATTTGCCTTCAGCGACAGATCCGACTTCTAGATGAGGAGAATGAGAAATTAAAGGAAGTATTGAGGCAGGCAGAAGAGAGGTCCAGTGCAAGGGCCACAGTCGGGGAAAGGCTGTGGACAGAGGTGGGACAGTGAAAGGAAAGTAGAGAGCTCACTAAAGAAAAGCACAAAACCCAACTGGACCTTTTACAGTGTCAGATTATTGAAGCCAAGAATAGCGAACTGGCGTTGCGGGAAGAGAATTCCTGCCTCGCCAAGCAAGTTAAAGAGTATGGGGAGAGGGTGAGAGACATTCAGGTAGCCTATAAGGTAGCCAGTATCAGGGAATTTGAGGCAGGAGACCACGGCCCCTGCCAGCAGCAGATCCAAAGCTTGAACCTTGCTCTATCCCGGGCTAAAGGCATGGTGTGTCTGATAAACCTGGGTATAGCCCAGGAACACCTGGTAGAGCAAGGAGAAACCCCTCAGTCACTGCCTGCAGCTCCCGGGAACGGCCCGGAGCAGCAGGGGTGTCAGCCAGAGTGCGGGGCAGGCAAGGATTGCGAACTACCAACACCGGCAGCACCGAGTTTTAACTCGGCTTGGCAGCAAGGGGAAGCGGGCGAGCCAATACAAGAAGGGCCAGGACCAGGGCCAATGCACCCGGTCCGTCAGCAGAAGTTTGGCCCGCCTGACGCCAATTGGGCAGCAGGACCCCTAGAAAGCAACTTTGTAGTCCCCCACGACACCCAAAAACTGAGGGCTATGATAGGCCACCTAAGTAAGCTCACCCAACAGGGGGATCCCTCGGTACACTTCCTGGAAGTGGAACATACAGGGGATATTAACGGGTGCGATGATTCGGAGCAGGCTAAGCTGTTGCTCTTCTCGCTAGACACCAAGCTGTGCCATTCCCTCTCTGCAGACAGCAGAAAGGGACGAAACACGTACGCTACGGTTAAGGAGGAGGTTCTAGAGGCCATGGGTATGAACAACGGGAGTCCTTTCTCCCGAGTGGAGGAAACAGTGCAGCTCTATGGGGAGACTCCACAGGCTTTCGCCGACAGGTTGTGGCCGGTCTACGAAAGGGCCTGTAGTGGGGTTCTTGACCAGGCCCATCTGAACCCTAACGAGCTGGCTCACAGGCTCCGCAGCCTGGTGGCAAACAGCTTACCTGGAGTAAAGGCAAAAGCCGAGGTCTGGTTCGATCCAAGAGATCCCAGAACCACCGAGGAGACAGTGGTCAGACAGTTGACCCTGGCTTACCGGAACGGTAGAGGGACAGAAGAGCCCTCCTCTAAAGGGAGGGTCCATGAGATTAAACCCAGCCAAGATAAGAGAAAGTGGCATCATGAAGGTGGGAACCCTCCCCTCAAAGGGGGCGAGTGTTTTGGGTGTGGGAAAAGTGGGCACTGGAGGAAGGACTGTAGGAACCCCTGGAAAGAGACTAAGGGAAAGGCCACTCCAGCCCCAGCTCGTAAGGCCGGGGCAGGAACACCCGACTCATATGAGACACTCGTAGCCGCCCTCCAGACACTTATAAACGGACAGGGAGCAGTAGCTACCGCAACCGGTACAGTAGCCGGTACAGTAAAACCCTCTGCTCTAACCCACCCAGATGCATGACTAGAGCCAGCGCAGCTTGTGTACCAGTGTTCCCTAGAGTACGATGTCTGGAAGAGACAGTGCGTTACGATGGAGGTGGAGAAAGTTAAAGGGACCTACCTGCTAGATACCGGTGCTTCCAGCACCCTTGTATATGCAGATAACCCAGCTATCTCACCTCTATCGAATGGGGTCCCGTACAGACTAGTGGGGTTCACAGGCAATGAGCAAACTGGTTCATTTTCCATCTCGCTCACCATTCAGTTAGGGACACTCAAAACCAAATGGAAGTGCGTCCTGATGAAATGGGAGCAGAAGAGAAAAGGGATCCTGGGAGCTGGTTTTATCATTAGCCACCAGATCCTAGTGGATCTCAGGAACCACTGTCTATGGGGAGCCATAGGGCCTGACAAGGAAGGTGAGGTGGCAGTGATCCCAGAAAAAGGGGCCAAGGGAACATTGTGTACCATGAAGCCAAAGGAGGGTTACGACTTGAAATTACTGGTCAGTAACACCCCGGTGGAGTACCAGGCATATGTACGGGCACACCTTGCAGCATTCGCCACCCATAAACATGACTGTGGCAGGGTAACGGGGATGGAAATTAATATAAAAGGGGACCCCCGACCCGATCACAGAAGCAATATAACTTCCCCAGGGAGGCAGAGGCAGACCTGACAACGGCACTGGGATCACTGGTAGAGCAAGGGGTGTTAAGACCGATAGCTACCTATGTGAACTCTCCACTGTGGCCGGTTAAGAAACCGGACAACTCATGGAGGGCCACCCGTGGACTATCGAGTACTAAATAAGAATATCCCTGCCTGTGCACCCACTGTAGCAGCCGTAGCGGACCTCATAGGGAGTATTCCAGCATCCGCGACCACTTTCACGGTGCTGGATATTTCAAATGGGTTCTGGTCCATTCCTTTAAAACGGGAGGACCAGTACAAGTTCGCCTTTACCTTCAAGGGCCAACAATACACATGGAATTTTCTTCCCCAGGGCTTCCACAACTGCCCCAGCATTTTTCACCAATGCAAGGCGAACTGTTTAAAGGGCTTTAGCAGACCCCAGCAATTGGTGCAATATGTGGATGACCTGCTCCTGTTTACCGATCAGGGGGAGGAACATGGCCCACTGCTGGCCGAGCTTCTGGAGCTGCTAAAAGAAGAAGGGTGTAAAGTAAACCCCAAGAAGGTACAGATCGGCCAGAAGGAAGTCAAATTCTTGGGGCTGACTGTGCGCGCTGGGGAAAGGGCCATAGACAAGGCTAGAAGGGAGGCAGTACAGGAGTTACCAGTCCCCAACACAGTGACAGGGGTAAGATCCTTTCTAGGACTCACCGGGTACTGCAGAGATTTTATTGAGGATCATGCAGCCCCCGCAGCCCCTCTGCTCAGGCTCCTACACAAGGGTGTAGAGTGGGACTGGGATGAGGGTTGCGAGGTTTAATCAGCTCAAGAAGGACTTGCAGACCGCGCCAGCCTTAGGAGCGATAGATGTAGGAAAGGAGTTTTTCCTCGAGGTGGCAGCCAGCGGGGACAGTTTGAGATCAGTGCTGCTTCAAGAGCGGCACGGCCAGCTGAGACCAGTGGTTTACTCCTCCAGGATCCTCACAGATGTGAAGAAGGGGTACTCCAACTGTGAGAGACAACTCCTAGCAACACATTGGGCAGTGAAATGATCCTTGATATTCATGGGAGGGTCTCCTCTAACACTCCTAACCCACCACACACCTACTCAGATGCTCCCAGATGGGAGGTTTAAGGACGGGATGGTGAGCAGTGCCCACATTGCTCGCTGGACCCTGCTCCTCTCCTAGATAGACCTCAGAGTAAAAGGTCCCCGCGAGCCAAGGCTCGCAGCCAACCTAGTCTACCCAGGGAAAGCCCACAGGTGCTCCATAGAAGGGGTATGGGAGGTGAACATTGGCCTTCGGGCTGGGTTACACCCTACAGGCCGGGACATCTACGTGGACGGGTCCAGCACGGTATCTACTGGCGAGCGACTCACCGGGTGCGGAGTCTATGACCCAAGGGCAGGTATTGCCCTGGCAATCAAACTCCCTAGCACCATGAGCGCCCAGCATGCTGAACTGTCCGTCGTAATGTACATGGTGACCCATCCCGAGGAATTCCCTACCCCGTACACGATTTGCTCGGACAGTATGTTCACCTGCAATTCACGAACGGAGTACCTGGCTATCTGGTCCCGTCGCGGCTAAACGTCCGCTGACGGGAGACCCCTGGCAATCAAGCCCCAGCTGGAGAAAATCATGACAATGGTGGGGGAAGAGGGAAAGGTCTACACACATAAGGTGAAGGCCCATTCAAAAACTGAACTCTGTGCAGAGGGAAACCAACAGGCTGACAAACTGGCCAAAGAAGGTGCCCGCACGGGAAAGTTCTGGGACCCCTATGACAGCGGCCACATAGCAGCGGTCAAGAATAAGAACAGGGCAGCAGAGAGTAGAGGGATAGCTTTGGCCCCGGACTTAAAAACAGTTCAGGCACAGGACCCGGTCCTGAAAGCTGTCCTGAATGCGCTAGCTAGAGGAGAGAGAGTAGAAGGTCCGTACGGTACAGCAGCCATTACCGTTAAGGAAGGCATGCTGGTTAAAGAGGGACAATGGATCGTGCCGCAGCAGCACCAGAGGGAATTCCTAAAACTGGCCCGTGAGGGTCCAGGAGCGGGACACCCCGGGCCTGAGACCACCTGGCAACGGGTGGAACAGGCAGGGTGGTGGCCTGGACTCAGGGAGGACGTCCGCGAGTTCTGTGCGAACTGCCTGGTGTGTGCTGCGAACAACCCTGACCCCCAGAAAAGGAAGGTGTCCCTACGTCAGGAGGGTAGAGGGACCATGGCAGTCAATCCAAATTGACTACATCGGGCCCCTACCCACCGCCCAGGGAGGCTACAAATACTGCCTAGTCCTGGTGGACGTGTTCTCAAAATGGGTTGAAGCCTTCCCCTGCCGAACAGCCACCGCACTAGGGACAGCTAAGATTCTAGTGAGGGAAGTGTTCTCCCGGTGGGGACTCCCACAGTATGTGGAGTCGGACCAGGGGAGCCATTTCACCGGGCAGGTAATGCAGGCAACCCTTAAGGTGCTCAGCATTGAGGGGAAATGGCACGTTACCCACAACCCACAGTCATCGGGTATTGTGGAGCGTTTAAACCGCACCATTAAAGAAAGGCTGCGGAAGGAGACGGGGGACTCACCCCAAAAGTGGGTGGAGGTTTTACCGTTGGTCCTAATGGGGATCCGAGCCAGCCAGTCAAAGAGCACGGGGTATTCCCCATATGAGCTCTTGACTGGCCGGATCATGCGGCCCCCCACCCATGTCCTAGCCCCGGTGCTCACAGAAGGTCAGCTCAGAGAGGTGAACCGGGACCGGTTTGTCAGGCACCTGTTTGAACACCTCAAACAGATTCACTGGCAGGCTGCTAGTAACATGGGCAGACACCACGAATGGGAGAATGGGAACCAGGTCATGGTGAGGAACTATGCTCGGGTAGGGGTTTTTGAAGCATTATATATGGGGCCATACAGCATTGTCGACAAGGCAAGCCCGATGGTCTCTGCCATAAAGCTGCCCCGCCATACTAAGTGGTTCCACATCAACCAGTGCAAGCTGTACAACCCAGAGTCAGCTAAGCACAGAGGGCAGCCGGGAGGGGTGAACCGTCCTCAGGACAGGGACCCTCCGTTGGTCGCCCCCGATGGTGGAGGGCCCACAGGGAATGGGACAGGCTCAGAAACCATGCCCATAGGGGCAGTGAATTGCACTACTGGGGGGGCTGTCCCACCCATCATTTCGGATTCGGACGCACCCCCAGTAACCCAAGCCCTGAGATGGTCCCTCCGTACACCACGGCCAAAGATACCGTGGTCACCGGCATCTGAGCCTCAGCGATTCTACCCTAAGAGAAGGGCAGCCCGACAGGGAAGGCCAAAGTTCAGGAGGCCGCTCAGAGTAGGGACCCCCAGCCAGCCGCTTCCAGTGGTGAGGGTCTCACAGGAGCAGTAGCAACGAGCTGTCCCAGAGACAAGGGTCTCCAGCTCACCGGCTGCGGGGAAATCCTAGCATCCAGGTGGCTATCAGGCCCCACAAGGCATGGGCCTGACAGGGATTAACCTGTCGACCCGGAGACTGGTGGCGGTTGTACATAGCTCTAATTTTTAGTTTAAGGCAGCTGACTGCACCATTTTACATTTTAAGGTTTAGTTTAGAATTAAGGTTAATGTTGCAGTAATGTTTAGGTGATTTGTTTTGAGTTTGTCTTGTGTGTCAGCCAGCCTAAGAGCAGTTCTCAAGGGCAGGATCCAGACATTACTGGGTGATGGACAAACCTCACGAAACCAATTGATGCTGTTTTATTTTAATCTATGTTCTTCCTTCTGTAATGTGGTTCTACGTTGCCGACATGCTGGTGAATATAATGTAACTGAAATGGAATGTAACTGTGCTGAAATGCAATTGTAGTGATTGAACCCCCCCCTCCAAGCTGGGAGGATGTAAATGTAAAAAGTTTGTACCTGTAAAGGGAAAAGTGTGTATCTATGGTGATGTTGCACAAGTGTAATGCATATTTTGGGTATTAGTTTAGTTAATTTACGGGGAAGGTTACCTCTTGGGAGTCAGGAACTTTGCTCACCTGGAAGATGATACCATAAGTGGTATGGTATCACAGGGGGAGTGTAGAATTTACCAATATTTCGCAAAGATTCCTGGTACGTTTCCCCTGCAGAGGAGAAGAATCCCTTTCTGGACTTTTAAAATGGAAGGAAAAACTTCGGGACACAAATGAGTTTTAAAGGGGGAGACGAGGCCTGCAGGGGATAAAAAGGAATGCATTCATGGAGACCCCCCCCCGCAGTGTTTGGACTCACAGGAAAAGGAATTTAATTTGGAACTATCTACCAGAAAGTTTGAAATCCTAAAGTGCACATGGAAGAAACTACGAACTTTAATCGAATTTGAGATTTTTAAAAGGTGAATGTTGGGTCTGCAAGAAAAGGGGTGGGGTCAATCTCTAAAGGGCCAGTTTGGACATTGGAGCTAATCAAATTGTCTGGGAACTGTTTACCCTCGAAACTTGCCCCTAGAAAACATTAGCATTTAAACAATCGACCATGGAAGAAACATTATCACCCCACCCAGAGGACCCAAATGTCACATACATATTCCAACACCTTTTCAATAGGCATAGAAATATCTGGCTCAGGGCAGACTAGCACAATGGACGAGAGCTCATTAACTTCGAAAAACCTATTAACGCCAGATTAAAACCACTTAATCAAGTTTCAGTTAGCTGGGCTGCAAAATCGAAACAAACAGCTGGGCCAGATTTGGTGGGAGATAAGGAAGCCTTTTTGCGGTATATCTATTCCCAGTTTTACCAGGAAATGACACAGACTCGAACACAGACACAGACACAAGCAGCCGGAGCTGGGGAGTGAAGAAATGGAGTAGTGAAGGAAACTACTAGAACTCATCAAGAACTGACTGAGCACGAGGCCCACGAAACGGAAGGTTGTCAGCAACCAAATTGACAACCACTCTACAATCTACTTCTGAATGATCCAACGGGTGAGAAATTACCAAAAAGGACTAACTAAAACTATTCCTAACCAAAGAAAGTGGGTACTTACCCCATACATCCAAAACGCAACTTATCGCATCAATGGACGCACCCCAACCGAAGACTACGCAGTCCGAAGTCCTCTCCTCCATCCGGGGTACGGCTCGCCTAGAAGGCCAAGTGCAGCGAACACGAAACCGCGATTCACTGGCAACTGTCAAAAAGGGATTGGTGAGCATAGCCCCTGAACCCCCAGAGCTATACCTTAGTTAGTTAGGGGAATTGGGAGGGGGGAGGCTGGGGTAACTTGTGTCAATGTATCTGCATTCTCCTCTTTACCCCATTTAGAGGTTAAGCTGTATTCTTTTCCCCACAGGCTGTAATTTGACATTTTATTCAATGTGTTGTACCCCTCAGTGTGTATTGGTATTACTATTCTGTGTGTGTTATTAAAGGTGTGACTTTTACTTCTTTTTAGACACAATAAAACCATACCTGCTTCCTACCTTGAAACCGATTGTCTGTCCAAGTTGTCACAGTCCCTTTATAATTCCAGTGTCTAGAACCAAGGGTGTGGGAGCGATTCAGAACCGCTCATATAAGGTCAGAAGGGAAGGCTGACCCCCTGAAAACCACCCCTTACAACGTGGTGCGAGTTAGGACACTGGCGGCCGAGTTTTGGATCACCTCTAGTTTATCTAGGGTAGAATGTGGGAGGCCAGCCAGGAATGCATTGGAATAGTCAAGTTGGAAAAGTAAAAATAAAACGGGGAAGGTGGCTCAACCGTGGCTAATAAGGGAAATTAAGGATAATGTTAAATCCAACGAAGAGGCATATAAATTGGCCAGAAAAAGCAGCAAACCTGAGGATTGGGAGAAATTTAGAATTCAGCAAAGGAGGACAAAAGGTTTAATTAAGAGGGGGGAAATAGAGTACGAGAAGAAGCATGCCGGGAACATAAAAACTGACTGCAAAAGCTTCTATAGATATGAGAAGAGAAAAAGATTAGTGAAGACAAACGTAGGTCCCTTGCAGTCGGATTCAGGTGAATTTATAATGAGGAACAAAGAAATGGCAGACCAATTGAACAAATACTTTGGTTCTGTCTTCACGAAGGAAGACACAAATAACCTTCCGGAAGTACTAGGGGACCGGGGGTCTAGTGAGAAGGAGGAACTGAAGGATATCCTTATTAGGCGGGAAATTGTGTTAGGGAAATTGATGGGATTGAAGACCGATAAATCCTCGGGGCCTGATTGTCTGCATCCCAGAGTACTTAAGAAAGTAGCCCTAGAAATAGTGGATGCATTGGTGATCATTTTCCAACAGTCTATCGACTCTGGGTCAGTTCCTATGGACTGGAGGATAGCTAATGTAACACCACTTTTTAAAAAGGGAAGGAGAGAGAAAGCGGGTAATTATAGACAGGTTAGCCTGACATCAGTAGTGGGGAAAATGCTGGAATCAATTATTAAGGATGAAATAGCAGCACATTTAGAAAGCAGTGACAGGATCGATCCAAGTCAGCATGGATTTATGAAGGGGAAATCATGCTTGACAAATCTTCTGGAATTTTTTGAGGTTGTAACTAGTAGAGTGGACAAGGGAGAACCAGTGGATGTGGTGTATTTGGACTTTCAAAAGGCTTTTGACAAGGTCCCACACAAGAGATTGGTGTGAAAAATCAAAGCACATGGTATGGGGGGAATATACTCACGTGGATAGAGAACTGGTTGGCAGACAAGAAGCAGAGCGTCGGGATAAACGGGTCCTTTTCAGAATGGCAGGCAGTGCCTAGTGGAGTGCCGCAGGACTCAGTGCTGGCACCCCAGCTCTTTACAATATACATCAATGAATTGGATGAAGGAATTAAGTGTAATATCTCCAAGTTTGCAGATGACACTAAACTGAGCTGAGAGGGGGATGATAGGAGGCTGCAGGGTGACTTGGATAGGTTAGGTGAATGCATGGCAGATGCAGTATAATGTGGATAAATGTGAGGTTATCCACTTTGGGGGCAAAAACGCGAAGACAGAATATTATCTGAATGGTGGCAGATTAGGAAAAGGGGAGGTGCAATGAGACCTGGGTGTCACGGTTCATCAGCCATTGAAAGTTGGCATACAGGTACAGCAGGCAGTGAAGGCGGCAAATGGTATGTTGGCCTTCATAGCTAGGGGATTTGAGTATAGGAGCAGGGAGGTCTTACTGCAGTTGTACAGGGCCTTGGTGAGGCCTCACCTGAAATATTGTGTTCAGTTTTGGTCTCCTAATCTGAGGAAGGACGTTCTTGCTATTGAGGGAGTGCAGCGAAGGTTCACCAGATTGATTCCCGGGATGGCAGGACTGACATATGAGGAGAGACTGGATCAACTGGGCCTTTATACATTGGAGTTTAGAAGGATGAGAGGGGATCTCATACAAACATATAAAATTCTGACGGAACTGGACAGGTTAGATGTAGGAAGAATGTTCCCGATGTTGGGGAAGTCCAGAACCAGGGGACACAGTCTTACGATAAGGGGTGAGCCATTTAGGATTGAAATGAGGAGAAACTTCTTCACTCAGAGTTGTTAACCTGTGGAATTCCCTACCACAAAGTTGTTGATGCCAGTTCATTGGATATATTCAAGAGGGAGTTAGATATGGCCCTTACGGCTAAAGGGATCAAGGGGTATGGAGAGAAAGCAGGAAAGAGGTACTGAGGGAATGATCAGCCATGATCTTATTGAATGGCGGTGCAGGCTTGAAGGGCCGAATGGCCTACTCCTGCACCTATTTTATGTTTCTAGAGGTATCAAAGGCATGGATGAGGGTTTCAGCAGTGGATGAGCTGGGGCTAGGGTGGAGACGGGCGATGTTACGGAGGTGGAAATAGGCGGTTTTAGTTATGCTGCGGATATGTGGTCGAGAGCTAATTTCAGGGTCAAATATGACACCACCAGTCTGGTTACGAACAGTGTGGTTCAGCCTCAGACAGAAGTTAGGAAGAGGGATGGAGTTAGTGGCTGGGGAACGGAGTTTGTGGCGGGGACCAAAAACAATGGCTTCAGTCTTCCCAATATTCAATTGGGGAAAATTTCTGCTCATTCAGAACTAGATGTCGGACAAGCAATCTGACAATTTAGCGACCAAGGAGAGATTGAGAGAAGTGGTGGTGAGGTAGAGTTGGATGTCATCAGCGTACATGTGGAAACTAACGCTGTGTTTTCAGATGAATAGCTGGTAGCGTGCTCTACATTCTAACCTGTGATGCTTCACCAAAAGTGCAGAGTGTTATGTGAAATTGTAAATTTCAGCACAATGTGAACACACTTGCTGTGGAGATTTTCAGAGACCAGCATACCTTTCCCTCACCTGATCCTAAGATTGGTGCACAGGTGAAGCAATATTGAATCTTTATGCTGCCTCCACCAGCCTACTGTTAATTGAAGGATATCCCTCAGATCCATAAAAGGGACTAGCTTTCTTTGCAGCAGGATATTCAAGATTGCATACTGGAAAGGAGCCAGTTGCTTCATGGCCATGCATTTCTATCCCTCAGAAGGAGGATAGTTTTAAGGGCCGCTGGCATCTGATAACCCAATCTTTAATCCATTATGCTCCTTGTGTGTATTGCACTCTCCATCAGGAGTGGCACTATATCATGTAAATCAGCTGACCTCTCAAGACTATGGATGGTGCTTGAAGAAGAGCAATCATGCTGTCACTGAGCTGGGACCACATTAACCAGTGACTACGACTTCTACTGTGCTATCTGACTGCCTGTCTAACATTGAGTAGTGAATTAACCCAAACTTCCTCTGTGTGTGTCACAGTGAATGTGTTCCTGCAACTTACTACATCTGCTTACACAAGCTGGCACAATAATATATGGGAACCAATCCGACCCGAAACTGAAGAACAGCTCAAGAATCATAAGCCCTTGATTGCCTTGGAGGCCACCATGGACATCTTTGCATCTCAAAGCATGGATGGAGCAAGGTGAAGTAAAGATTCTTGCCTGGCCTGGATGTTACAGGTGAAGCCCACATGCACCCTTGTAGAGGCCAGTACGCCTCACCTCATTAGGCCAACACTGAATTGTCAGGTTCCCTTCTAGGGCTAGGAGTGGTAACTCCTAACTTAGGAAATCCTCATCCCATATCCTGCCCCAGCCCATCATTTGTCTGATATCAGGCAGTCAGAAGATTTGTCCCTTATCTGGCATTAAAGAAACTCAGAGAAATTGCAGATAACTAGCCTAACCACAACATTTTGCTTTCCTAAACCCATATGAGTTTGCATCTGGAGTTAGGAATAATTATGCAAATGTGCATAGACCAGATCATCGAATGCAATTTGCATTTAAAATTCTGATGGGTCTAAAAGTGCTAACCAAATTAGAATGGATGCACACCTGCAGACAGAAACTGGCCCCCCTGCTTGCACTTCCTGGGGCTGAAAATGGTCTTCAGTGATAGTGCAAAACAAGTGATAGAAAATTGACAGCCTGTTTTAAGCTACAATGGAAAAGAAAATTGGGCAGACTGTAAAATAGGCTGCCAATTCACTAAAGCCTGCTTTGGTCCAACACCAAAGAGCAATTTCACCTTCCCCTCCACCCCCCACCGTGTTTGTTTAAAATTTATTCGTGGAATGTGGGCAAAGCTAATCTACTGCCCATTCATAGTTGCCCTGAGAAGGTGGTGGTGGGTCTTCTTCTTTAGCCTTCTTTTTACATAAGAACATAAGAAATAGGAGCAGCGAGGCCGGGACCTACCAGTGACGTGGCACGCCACTGACCCACCGAGGTTGGTAAAATCCAGCCCATAGTTGCTACCCAACTGCATACACACTTCTCTCACCAGTCCTTATTCAAGCCCCTCTAATCCAGCTCCCTGCTCATCCTTTCTGTGGGGGACGGATAGGAAGGTGAAATTGCTCTTTGGATCTGTAATGGTACTATTTCTATCTGGCCAAATGTACTCACTATGGGCTCAATTTTCCCCAGTTATTTGCGCTGTTTTTTTGGCAGCGCCGCTTTTTTTGGCATAAATTAAAATATCCAAGTTTCCCCAAAGTTTCTGCAGCAGCATAACTCAGTTAGTAACGATTTTTTTAGGTTAGTATTTTTTTGCATCATGGGGGCGTAACCTGATGTCTGCGCCATTTTTCAGATTTAAACAAGTTTGGTCAATTTCCATTTTTCCTAGGACGGCGTATCTGACCACTCACTCCCAAAATACCTTCTGGGCACTTAAGAAAAACCAGCACACATTAAAAAATCGGCAGAGAAAGACGCCATTGTTTTTAAGCGAAATTTTGGAGGGAGTCAAGAAGACAAAGAATATGCATCATGAAGCTTATATTTTTCAAAGTCAAAAGGGAGAAAATGAAATTCTAATACAATTCTTTAATTTTTGATTTTTTTCAAAGTACCACGCCACTACCGAACATCTCCTCACTGGGCTCGAGGGTCGGAGCGTCGGCCGGCAGAATCGCTCCCTCGCCCAGACATAGGGGAACGGCTTCAAAAGAAGTCTGGGGGGGTGGGGGGGGGAGCGGTGGACACCGAACCGCCATGTCCAGGCGAGGGAGCGATTCTGCTGACCAATCCTTGAGCCCGGCAAGGAAACTTTCGGTCAGTGGTGGGGTGGTACTTTGAAAAAAATTAAAAATTAAAGAATTGCATTAGACTTCGATGCTCCAAATGTCTTCCTTGAATGCCTAGCTTCCCGTTCTAAGCAAACCTATTGCACATGCGTAGACCAGGGTGTGGTCCATGTCATGTATCTCACACTACTGTATATAACTGTACCTTACCATGCTATACATGACTGTAACTAGATATGACCTGTAACCACAAGTTTTACCACCAGGGGTGCACTTGCAGGAGACACTACATACCTGTTCTACACAGGTATATAAAGGCAGGTCTCAGGCAAGTGTGGCATTCGAGAGCTGTGAAATAAAGGTGCAGGTCCAGAGTGACCTTGACTTCAGCATGTGCCTCGTGTAAGTCTGTACTGCAGGATCAGGACTTTACAGTCCATATTATGGCGTCCACCTTGGGAGAGGAAAGAAGGTTTGAGTGCTTTGTCCTGCTGGTCTGAGCTTCTTGCAAAGCTACAGTTTAATTATGGGGGCAATATTGACAATGCCATACCTCATGCAAGCCTTCTGCATGATGGTGCTGTGGAAGAGATGATTGATTAGAAATCATCGCATGAGGAATCTTAGAGCACGTAGGATGATGAGCAGGAGACCTTACCCACATCGGCTATATCGAAGCAGGCGTCCAAACCTGCACCTGAGTGATGCAGACTGTGTGAGAAAGCTGCATTTCCGCAAAGAAGTTGTAACCGAGTTGTGAGTTAATAAAAGCAGACCTGCAACCTAGAAGCGTCAGGAGGATTGCTTTGTCAGTTGAAGTAAAGGTTACAGCTACACTTTCATTTTATGAATCTGGATCATTCCAGGCCACAACTGGGGATGTGCGCGCCATTTCTCAACATGCAACACATATCTGCATTCGGCAAGTGATTGCACCAGATGTCTAGAGGAATGACTACTTAAAGTTCCCCATGACCGCCCAGGCAATGCGTGACAGGGTTGTGGGCTTCTCCAGGATTGCTGGCTTCCCAAAGGTACAGGGCTGCATTGATTGTGCCCACATCGCCTTGCAAGCACCTTTGGAGGATTCCAAGATGTACAGGAACAGAAAAGGCTTCCACTCCATGAATGTGCAGCTCGTCTGTGACGACATGCATCGCATCATGTCAGTTGATGCGAGATACCCTGGGAGCACCCATGATGCATTCATCCTACTCTAGAGCGCTATATCTGCTATGTTTCAGCAGCAGCCAGAAGGGCAGAGCTGGCTGCTGGGGGATAAAGGGTACGGCTTCACCACCAGGCTCATGACGCCCCTATGCGTAACCCGGGCGGATGTCGACCGGCAATACAACATGTCGCACATTGCGACACGCAGCATAATAGAGGACCATTGGCATCTTGAAGCAGTGTTTCCGATGCCTGGACCATTCCGGAGGCTACTTGCAATACTCCCCAGAGATTGTCGGTCAGCTCACTGTTGTGTGCTGCATACTGCATAACTTAGCCATCATGAGGCAGCAGCAGCTGGTAGTAGAAGATCCACCTGTGATGAAGAGAGGCTGATGATGAGGAGGAACATGCAGATGACGAGGAGGAAGCCATGCAACTACCTGAACCCGGAGCACGACGGCGGAGGAGGGCGGGCCGTCATGCCACTTTAACGATTGCTCGAGCCTTGCGCCAACAGCTCATCCGTGAACGCTTTGCTGCCTGAAGGCTCAGCGTCAACTATTCCAAATGGACCACGTTTACTGTTTGGACCTGTTCCGTAATGTTGTGTTGTGTTAATGGAACAAATAATGGAAATTATTCTTCTTTAGTTCAAAAAGTTGTGTTAATAATGGAAGAAATAATGGAAATGATTCAGTTATAATTTAAAATATATTTTATTCAAAAGTTTAACACTTGTTTGTACTTAACTTAACTTTAATCAAAATATTCTTGCATCAAACTTTAAAGTTTACAGTTAAGATCACTAACAAACTTTAAGACCACTTACAAACTTTTAAACTTGTAAATTTACATCACTTACAAAAAACTTTTACAGTGGGAACAGTTACAATAGTAACAACAGTAACAACAACAGAAGCAAAGAAAGGCTGCACCCATCTCTCCTCCACCTTATTCTAAGACCGCCTGCTGCGTTTGGTCTTGGTGACTTCACCCCTGCCCGCAGGCAGTGGCGCAGCGTTTCTCGGGTTGATCCCAAGCTTATTCTTTCGAGCATCTCGGGTAATGCGCATTTCTTGTTGGGGCGTGTGAACAGGCAGTAATGTGGAATGCCGTGCCTGTACCTCTTCAGAGGCTGGTCTGGGGATTGAAGTGGGAGTGGCAGTTGATTCTGTCAATGGGCGCGGGGTCTGGGCGTGTTCCCTTATTGCAGCAGCTAACTCCCACATTCCCTCCCTCATGTGCTCTGACAGTGTCTCAACTTCCTGCTGCATTCCCTCCCTCACGTTCACCGACAGTGTATTAGCTACCTGCAACATTGCCTCCCTCATGTTCACTGACAGTGTATCCAACTACCTGCAACATTCCCTCCCTCATGTGCCTGGACTCTCGTAAGAGTGTTGTTACTTCTCCCAACAGTCCCGATACCTCATCACCCACCCCACTGATGGTGTCCAGGAGTGGACGCGTAAGGTCAATGCTCTCCGCACTCATTGCCATCATCTGAACCACATCTGTTAGATCCTGCACCTCAGAAGAACGCTGTCAAGCTCTCCTTCCCCTCCTGACCCTGGATATGCCTCGCTGAATCCCACTGGGACCCACAGCCTCGGATGGTGGGGCCCTGGGTGTGCCTCGCTGCATCCCACTGGGACCCACAGCCTCGGACGGTGGGGCCCTGGGTGTGCCTCGCTGAATCCCACTGGGACCCACAGCCTCGGACAGTGGGGCCCTGGGTGTGCCTCGCTGCACTCCACTGGGACCCACAGCCTCAGACAGTGGGGGCCCTGGGTGTGCCTCGCTGCACCCCACTGGGACTCGCAGCCTCGGACTGTGAGAAACCATGAAAGGTCCCATCACTCGTACCACTCAGGAAATGGGCTGGCACCTCAATGGGTGACACCTGCACCTGCTCCAGAGTGAGTACAAGAGTGGGGGTTTCATCCTCCCTCTGCCCCTCCCCCTCACCCCCATGCTCTTGGTCTGGAAGGTGGGATTGGAAAATGTTTTCCTCTTCAGACTCATTCACATCTGAATCTTCTTCTGCATTGGCTTCAGCCTTGTCAGGGTTGGCCTCAAGTTCTGCAAAATATATCAGAACAGACAAATGATTAGTAGCAGAGGAGGGGGCAGGGTGGCATGAGTAGGCTCACACAGCACAGGCAGCAGGCTCATTTGAAGGACGACGATGAATGATAGCACATTGCATCAACCGAAGCGTAGATGACGGAGACACCTCCATGAGCCGAAACATGGCTAGCCTGTGCAGTGTTTGACTTTTAGCAAAGCCAGAATGTGGAATTTGCAGGACTTACCCTCTCCCTCGAGTGTGGGCCCAGCTTGCGCAGTGGTGGTTGCTTTTCTCCAGACAGGACCCATCAAAGCAGCGACCCTGTCTTCCAAATGTGTTAGTGGGTGCAGATTTGCTGGGCCTCCTCCTGTTTGAGTTCTTTCCCTTTTGTTGTGTGCCACCTTCCTCTGCAAAGATGAAAATATAACTTTTTAGAGAGGGAGTCTTTCTGCTGGTGAGACATATAGATGGTCACATTTACAATTGCAATTCCAGTGAATAAATGAAAATATTACTTACAACTAACTACTTGACTAAGGTCCTGCCACTTCTTTTTGCACTGGCCTCCAGACCTCGGGGTGGTCACCATTGCACAGTAATCTTCTGCAAGTTGGTTCCAGCGTTTCTTCATTTCTTTTGGTGAAACTTTTGACGTCTGCGGGTGTCCAGCTCGTGCCATTTGGCCTCAATTACAGTAACCAGTGCCTCCACTTCATCACATGAGAAATTCTTGGTCCTTGAGCCGCGTTGCATATTGTATTGCAGCTCCGATTTTTCCACTGAAAATTAAAGTTCTCACACACAACTGATTCTTTAAAAATGGCCGAATGCAGACCGGGAGCTGTACTGGGCATGCGCCCATAGCAGTCACGTAAAAAACGTCTTTTTCTTTTTCGCGCATGCGCAGAAGGGGAAGGGCCATCGTTTTTTCAGCACAGATATTAGACTCCACCCCCCAAAGCTAAAGGACAGGCTGCGTGCTCCAATTTCAAAAATTAGAACGGGGAAACTTGCAAGCTATTTTTTTGGAGTAGTTGGGGTCAATTAAACAGGCATAACTCTTGTAATGCGCCAAAAAACGGCATTTGGGGAAAATTGAACCCAGCATCTCCTACAAGAGTTTCTCGTCCTAAGCCGCATGGTTACCTCCAGCATGCTCAAAGAGCAACCCTTGGGACCCCTCAAATGATATCATCTGCCGGTACCTAGAAACATAGAATATAGGTGCAGGAGTAGGCCATTCTTCCCTTCGAGCCTGCACCACCATTCAATATGATCATGGCTGATCATTCACCTCAGTACCCCTTTCCTGCTTTCTCTCTATACCCCTGGATCCCTTTAGCCGTAAGGGCCATATCTAACTCCCTCTTGAATATATCCAATGAACTGGCATCAACAACTCTCTGCGGTAGGGAATTCCACAGGTTAACAACTCTCTGAGTGAAGAAGTTTCTCCTCATCTCAGTCCTAAAAGGCTTACCCCTTATCCTTAGACTATGTCCCCTGGTTCTGGACTTCCCCAACATCGGGAACATTCTTCCTGCATCTAACCTGTCCAGTCCCGTCAGAATTTTATATGTTTGTATGAGATCCCCTCTCATCCTTCTAAACTCCAGTGAATACAGGCCCAGTTGATCCAGTCTCTCCTCATATATCAGTCCTGCCATCCCGGGAATCAGTCTGGTGAACCTTCGCTGCACTCCCTCAATAGCAAGAACGTCCTTCCTCAGATTAGGAGACCAAAACTGAACACAATATTCCAGGTGAGGCCTCACTAAGGCCCTGTACAACTGCAGTAAGACCTCCCTGCTCCGATACTCAAATCCCCTAGCTATGAAGGCCAACATACCATTTGCCTTCTTCACCGACTGCTGTACCTGCATGCCAACTTTCAATGGCTGATGTACCATGACACCCAGGTCTCGTTGCACCTCCCCTTTTCCTAATCTGTCACCATTCAAATAATAGTCCGCCTTCGTGTTTTTGCCACCAAAGTGGATAACCTCACATTTATCCACATTATACTGCATCTGCCACTCGTTTGCCCACTCACCTAACCTGTCTAGGTCACTCTGCAGCCTTTTAGCGTCCTCCTCACAGCTCACACTGCCACCCAGCTTAGTGTCATCTGCAAACTTGGAGATATTACACTCAATTCCCTCATCCAAATGATTAATGTATATTGTAAACAGCTGGGGTCCCAGCACTGAGCCCTGCGGCACCCCACCAGTCACTGCCTGCCATTCTGAAAAGGACCCGTTTATCCCGACTCTCTGCTTCCTGTCTGCCAACCAGTTCTCTATCCACGTCAGCACAAAGTCAGTACAAAGTCAGCTTCCACATTAATGTCATAATATCCAACTTCAATTCTCTACCGCCTCTTTCAACCTAGAGATTCAATAATATAATGCTAATTGTCCATTGTGCTGATATGCATTCAGCCGGCTGGTGAGCATATTATTGGGAGCTAAGGTTTTTTGCCTGCAATGAACCAGTACTGCATAGTGCACTGTAATGCAGTAGGAAAGTGTCTGTAACGTCCTACAGGCATGATGTAGCAGTTCCTGCAACTACATTGGTGCTCATATAATGGGGTAAGGTTGGAAATTCCAAGATTTTGACCCACTGGTGAAGGAATGACAACATATGTCCAGTCTGGATGGTTTGTGACTTGGAGAACTTGGAAGTTTGGTGTTTCCATAATATTCCTACTCTTGTCCTCTTCGATAGTAGATATCACAGGGCTAGAAGGTAATGTTAAAGTAATATTGATGAATTGCTTCAGCGCATCCTGTTATATATGTAAACTTGTATTTACTCTGTACAGCCATTAGAGGGCTCATCCCCTGGAGTCCCAAGGGATCCCATAATCCCTCGGGAGCACAGGTACTTAAGGAGGCCTCACAGGTTGGAGTGGCACTCTGGAGACCTGCAATAAAAGACTAAGGTCACACTTTACTTTGAGCTCACAGTATTCAGTCAGACTCTTTCTTCATACATAACAACTGGCGACAAGATACAGATAACGAACCCAACGATGCAGAGAACAGTGGGCATCCTGGAGAAATTCTCGGAGGGAGATGATTGGGAAACCTTTGTGGAGCAACTCGACCAATACTTCGTAGCCAACGAGCTGGAAGGAGAAGCGAACACTGCCAAATGAAGGGCGATTCTACTCACCGTCTGCGGGGCACCAACGTATGGCCTCATGAAAAACCTGCTCACTCCAGCGAAACCCACAGAGAGATCGTACGATGATTTGTGTACACTGGTCGGGGAGCATTTGAACCTGAAGGAAAGCGTTCTGATGGCGAGGTACTGGTTCGACACCTACAAAAAGTCTGAAGGCCAGGAAGTGGCAAGTTATGTCGCCGAGCTAAGACGCCTTGCAGGACATTGCGAATTTAAAGGATATTTAGAGCACATGCTCAGAGACATTTTCATAGTTGGCATTGGCCACGGAACAATACTTCGCAAACTTTTGATTGTCGAGACCCCAACCTTGAGTAAGGCCATAGCGATAGCCCAGGCGTTCATTGCCACCAGTGACAATATAAAGAAAATCTCTCAGCACACGAGTGCTCCTACAAGTACTGTAAACAAAATGATGTTGTTTTCAAATCGCAACGTATAGGACAGGCCCCACATGCCTGCAGCTGCACGTCCGCAGATGTCTCAAGAGTTTACCATCAAGGGTGATGAATGCAAGGCCATTAACACCTTGTTGGCGCTGCAGGAATGATCATGGTTTCCATTCATGCCGCTTCAAAGGATACGTTTGCAAGGGCTGTGGAACAATGGGACACCTCCCATGTGTGTTCAGGCAAGCTACAAATCCTGTTAATCCTGCAAACCATCATGTTGCAGAGGAGGACAGATCCACGGCGGATCAAGACAAACCAGAGCCTTAGACCGAGGAGGTAGAGGTATATGGGGTGCACACATTTACCACAAAGTGTCCACCGATAATGCTGAATGTTGAACTAAATGGATTCCTGGCGTCAATGGAGCTGGACATGGCGCGAGCCAGTCCATCATGAGGAAAGACTTTTGAAAAATTGTGGTGCAGCAAAGCCTCAAGGCTAGTCTTAACTCCAATTCACATGAAACTAAGAACTTACACAAAGGAACTGATTCCCGTAATCGGCAGCGCTACCGTGAAGGTCTCCTGCGATGGAGCGGTGCACAAGCTACCACTCTGGGTGGTACCGGGTGATGGTCCCACGCTGCTCGGCAGGAGCTGGCTGGGAAAGATACGCTGGAACTGGGCCGACGTCCGACGCTTTCGTCCATCGACGACACCTCTTGTGCCCAGGTCCTAAACAAGTTCCCTTCGCTATTCGAACTAGGCATCGGTAAATTCCAAGGAGAAAAAGTGCAGATCCACCTAATTCCGGGGGCACGACCCATTCATCACAAGGCGAGAGTAGTACCGTACATGATGAGAAAGGCTAGAAATCGAGCTAGATCGACTGCAAAGAGAGGATATAATTTCACCGATCGAATTCAACGAGTGGGCCAGCCCGACCATCCCAGTCCTCAAGGGAGACGGCACCGTTAGAATCTGTGGCAATTACAAAGTAACTATCAATCGTTTCTCCCTGCAGGACCAATACCCATTACCAAAGGCCGACGACCTCTTTGCAATACTTAAATGGTTGATGGTGGATAAGCAATGGCAAACATTTAAAGATCACATGGATGAACTTCAGCAACTGTACATCCCTGTCTGGAGTAAAAATAAAACGGGGAAGATGGCTCAACCATGGCTAACAAGGGAAATTAAGGATGGTGTGAAATCCAAGGAAGAGGCATATAAATTGGCCAGAAAAAGCAGCAAACCTGAGGACTGGGAGAAATTTAGAATTCAGCAGAGGAGGACTGAGGGTTTAATTAGGAGGGGGGAAATAGAGTATGAGAGGAAGCTTGTAGGGAACATAAAAACTGCAAAAGCTTCTATAGATATGCGAAGAGAAAAAGATTAGTGAAGATCAACGTAGGTCAGAATCAGGTGAATTTATAATGGGGAACAAAGAAATGGCAGACCAATTGAACAAATACTTTGGATCTGTCTTCACTAAGGAAGACACAAATAACCTTCCGGAAATACTAGGGGTTCGAGGGTCTAGCGAAAGGGAGAAACTGAAGGAAATCCTTATTAGTCAGGAAATTATGTTAGGCAAATTGATGGGATTGAAGGCCGATAAATCCCCAGGGCCTGATAGGCTGAATCTCAGAATACTTAAGGAAGTGGCCCTAGAAATAGTGGATGCATTGGTCATCATTTTCCAACATTCTATTGACTCTGGATCAGTTCCTATGGACTGGAGGGTAGCTAATGTAACACCACGTTTTTAAAAAGGAGGGAGCGAGAAAACAGGGAATTATAGACCGGTTAGCCTGACATTGGTGGTGGGGAAAGTTGGAATCAATTATTAAAGATGAAATGACAGCGCATTTGGAAAGCAGTGACAGGCAGGATCGGTCCAAGTCAGCATGGATTTATGAAAGGGAAATCATGCTTGACAAATCTTCTAGAATTTTTTGAGGATGTAACTAGTAGAGTGCACAAGGGAGAACCAGTGGATGTGGTGTATTTGGACTTTCAAAAGGCTTTCAACAAGGTCCCACACAAGAGATTAGTGTGCAAAATTAAAGCACGTGGTATTGGGGGTAATGTATTGTCGTGGATAAAAAACTGGTTGGCAGACAGGAAGCAGGAATAAACGGGTCCTTTTCAGAATGGCAGGCAGTGACCAGTGGGGTGCCGCAGGGTTCAGTGCTGGGACCCCAGCTATTTACAGTATACATCAATGATTTAGATGAAGGAATTTAATGTAATATCTCCAAGTTTGCAGATGACACTAAGCTGGGTGGCGGTGTGAGCTGTGAGGAGGATGCTAAGAGGCTGTAGGGTGACTTAGACAGGTTAGGTGAATGGGCAAATGCATGGCAGATGCAGTATAATGTGGATAAATGTGAGGTTATCCACTTTGGTGGCAAAAACAGGAAGACAGAATATTATCTGAATGGTGACAGATTAGGAAAAGGGGAGGTGCAACGAGACCTGGGTGTCATGGTACATCAGTCATTGAAGGTTGGCATGCAGGTACAGCAGGCGATGAAGGCGGCAAATGGCATGTTGACCTTCATAGCTAGAGGATTTGAGCATAGGAGCAGGGAGGTCTTACTGCAGTTGTACAGAGCCTTGGTGAGGGCACACTTAGAATATTGTGTTCAGTTTTGGTCTCCTAATCTGAGGAAGGATGTTCTTGCTATTGAGGGAGTACAGCGAAGGTTCACCAGACTGATTCCCGGGATGGCAAGACTGACATATGAGAAGAGACTGGATCAACTGGGCTTGTATCCACTGGAGTTTAGAAGAATGAGAGGGGATCTCATAGAAACATATAAAATTCTGACAGGATTGGACAGGTTAGAGGCAAGAAGAATGTTGCTGTTGCTGGGGAGTTCCAGAACCAGGGGTCACAGTCTAAGAATAAGGGGTAAGCCATTTAAAACCGAGATGAGGAGAACTTCTTCACTCAGAGAGTGGTTAACCTGTGGAATTCTCTACCGCAGAAAGTTGTTGAGGCCAGTTCGTTAGATATATTCAAAAGGGAGTTAGATATGGTCCTTACGGCCAAAGGGCTCAAAGGGTATGGAGAGAAAGCAGGAAAGGCGTACTGAGGTTGAATGATCAGCCATGATCTTACTGAATGGCGGTGCAGACTCAATGGGCTGAATGGCCTGCTCCTGCACCTAATTTCTATGTTTCTATGTTTCTAATCATCAAAGGGCCTAACCTGCATCAACACACACAAAGGTCTCTTCATTTATAACAGATGTCCGTTTTGAATTCGATCAGCGGTGGCGATATTCCAGAGAAACATGGAAAGCTTACTGAAGTCGGTCCCGCGCACAGTGGGAGCATCTGCAGAGTCTGGAGGAGGTTCTTAGTTGACTCAATCGCGTGAGACTCAGGTTAAAACGCTCAAAGTGAGTTTTCTTGGCACCTGAAGCGGAGTTCCTGGGGAGGAGGATCACAGCAGACGGCATCAGGCCCACCGATTCGAAGACGGAGGCGATCGAGAACACGCCGAGGCCACAGAACGTGATGGAGCTGCGGTTGTTTCTAGGACTCCTGAACTACTTTGGTAACTTCTTACTGGGTCTCAGCACTCTGTTAGTACCACTGCACGTCTTACTACGTAAAGGGGATGAATGGGTATGGGGCAAAAGCCAAGAAAGTGCCTTTGTAAAAGCTAGAAAATTGTTATACTCAAACAAATTGCTTGTGTTGTATGATCCATGTAAGCGTTTGGTACTAGCATGTGATGCGTCATCATATGGCATCGGGTGTGTATTGCAACAAGCTAATGATTTTGGGAAATTGCAACCAGTTGCTTATGCATCCAGAAGTCTGTCTAAGGCTGAGAGAGCCTGATTGAAAAAGAAGCATTTGCGTGTGTCTATAAGGTAAAGAAAATGCATCAATATCTGTTTGAGCTTCAATTTGAATTGGAAACTGACCATAAGCCACTGATATCCCTGTTTTCCGAGAGTAAGGGGATAAATACTAATGCATCGGCCCGCATCCAGAGATGGGCGTTCATGTTGTCCGCATACAACTACGCCATCCGCCACAGGCCAGGCACAGAAAACTGTGCAGATGCTCTCAGTAGACTGCCATTGCCCACCACGGGGGTGGAAATGGCGCAGCCCGCAGATTTAGTCATGGTTATGGAAGCATTTGAAAGTGAGCAATCATCCGTCACAACCCGACAGATTAAAACCTGGACGAGCCAGGACCACTTATTGTCCCTAGTCAAAAACTCTGTGCTTCACGGCAGCTGGTCCAGTGCCCCAGTGGAAATGCAGGAAGAGATAAAGCCGTTCCAGCGGCGCAAAGGTGAAATGTCTATACAGGCAGACTGCCTTCTGTGGGGCAATCGAGTAGTGGTTCCCAAGAAGGGCAGATACACCTTCATCAGTGACCTCCACAGTACCCACCCAGACATCATAATGATGAAAGTGATAGCCAGATCCCACATGTGGTAGCCCAGTATTGATGCTAATTTAGAGTCCTGCATTCACAGATGCAACACGTGCTCACAGCTAAGCAATGCACCCAGGGAGGCGCCACTAAGTTTATGGTCTTGGCCCTCCAAACCGTGGTCTAGGGTACACGTCGACTATGCAGGACTGTTCTTGGGTAAAATGTTCCTTGTGGTTGTAAATGCATTCTCCAAATGGATTGAATGTGAGATAGTCGACGAGCACGTCCGCTGCCATCACTGAAAGTCTGTGGGCCATGTTTGCCACGCATGGACTACCTGATGTCCTTGTGAGTGACAACGGGCCATGTTTTACCAGTGCTGAGTTCAAATAATTCATGACCCGCAACGGGATCAAACATGTTATATCTGCCTCATTTAAACCAGCATCCAATAGTCAGGCAGAGAGAGCAGTGCAAACCATCAAGCAGGGCTTGAAGACGGTAACGGAAGGCTCACTGCAGACTCGCCTATCCCGAGTCTTGCTTAGCTACCACACGAAACCCCATTCGCTCACTGGGATCCCACCTGCTGAACTGCTCATGAAAAGAGCACTTAAGACAAGGCTTTCGTTAGTTCACCCTGATCTACATGAACAGGTAGCGAGCAGGCGGCTTCGACAAAGTCAATATCATGGTAGCGCAAATGTGTCACGTGAGATTGAAATCAATGATCCTGTATTTGTATTGAATCATGGACAAGGTCCAAAGTGGCTTCCCAGCACTGTTGTAGCCAAAGAGGGGAGCAGGGTGTTTCGGGTCAAACTTTCAAATGGACTCATTCACCGAAAACACTTGGACCAAATCAAACTCAGATTCACGGACTATCCTGAGCAACCCACTTTGGACCCTACCTTCTTTGACCCCCCAACATACACACCAGTGGGAACCGACACCATGGTTGGCCACGAAGCAGAACCCATCATCCACAGCAGCCCAGCAGGACTCACCACACCAGGCAGTCCAGCATGGTCAGCTGCACAGCAGCCCAGCGAGGGCCCAACAAATGATTCAACAACACCAGCTTTCACACCGAGACGATCAATCAGGGCAAGAAGGGCCCCAGATCGACTCACCTTGTAAATAGTTACACTGTTGACTTTGGGGGGGAGAGTTGTTATATATGTAAACTTGTATATGCTCTGTACAGCCACCAGAGGGCTCATCCCCTGGAGTCCCATAATCCCTTGGGAGCACAGGTACTTAAGGAGGCGTCACAGGTTGGAGTGGCACTCTGGAGACCTGCAATAAAAGACTAAGGTCACACTTTACTTTGAGCTCACAGTATTCAGTCAGCTCTTTCTTCATACATAACACATCCTGTAGATAATATATGCTGCAACTACAGTGTATGGAGGTGGAGAGGAGAATTTTGAGTCCAGTGGAAGGATCACTGATCAAACGGATTGCTTTGTCGGATCGTGATCTTGACTTTTGTTGCGGCTTCACTCACCCTGACATGTTCCGTGTAGATGGTGGAAAGACTTTCAGGGATCAAAGGTGATCCACTCATTGCAGACTACACTGCTCTGAGCCGTGATGTTTATATTGCTGGTTGGGCTAAGCTCTGGTCAGCAGTGACGCCCAATATGTTGATGGTAGGGGATTCGGGAATGGTGGTACAATTGAAGGTTCGGGCTTTTTCTTGTTCAAGATAGTCATCACCAGTCAGGAATTCTGAGTGCTTCAAGTGAATCCGTTTTTAGTAATCTATAATGACTCAAGAGTCTAGTTACTGCAAACTCACTCAGGTGCAACCTGATCCATCTTTATTCCAGCCCAAGAGTGCCAGCTTGACAAAGACACACAGCTTAAATACAGGTGACCAAGCACACATGCCACATGCGTACAGCACGATGACCTCCAACCGCGGCGCCCTCTGGTGTCTGGTGACCCCCAAGCATTAATACATAACAACATCCCCCTTTTAAAATCTTAACAAGAGTCTTTTTACAAATTAAGACGGTCTGGGACTTTCCTCTCACGAGTTGATCGTCTCAGTTCAACTTTGGCTGTGGGCGAGCGTTCTGAGTCCGTTGAGACTGAGGGCTGAGTAGCCGATCTGATGGGAGTGGTCATGACCACATCAGAGACTGAAGGTTCAGAGTCAGTAATGTCAGCAGACCCTCTGGTGAGTGAACAATGGTTGGTTGGTCATTGACTGCATCTTCCTCACTCGGTTTCAGTTCATCTGTGTGCCGCAGTTTAACCTGGTCAAGGCGTTTCCTGCATGTTTGCCTATTCTTGAGCACGACAATAAACACTCTGTTACCCTCCTTGGCAGTAACAGTGCCGGCGATCTACTTTGGACCTTGACCATAGTTCAGTACGTAAACCGGATCGTTACTTAGATGTCACGGGACACGGCAACACGATCATGACATCATTGCTGACTTTGACGTCTGTTGTAGTTCAGCAGGAGGAACCCCAGTAAGAATATGAGGTCTTGACCTGTAACTGAGCAATATACATGACAACCGTCTCTGCAGTGAACCCTGAGTTACATGTTTCATACTTTGCTTGATCGTTTGAACGCCATGCTCTGCTTGACCATTAGAAGCAGGCTTGAATGGAGCTGATCTCACATGTCTGATGCCATTGAGTTTGTCACTCACAACAATGTCAGGCAAACCATGAGTAGCAAACATGATACAAAGGCTCTCAATGGTAGCTGTAGACATAGAAACATAGAAAATAGGTGCAGGAGTAGGCCATTCAGCCCTTCTAGCCTGCACTGCCATTCAATGAGTTCATGGCTGAACATGCAACTTCAGTACCCCCTTCCTGCTTTCTCGCCATACCCCTTGATCCCCCTAGTCGTAAGGACTTCAGCTAACTCCCTTTTGAATATATTTACATACTGGATGACATAATAACACACTCTATCCATTTAGAATATGCATTCACCAAGACAAAAAACATCTTTCCTCGGAACGGGCCTGCAAAATCAATGTGGATCCTTGATCATGGTTTGGATGGCCACGACCAAAGACTCAGCAGAGATTCCACTGGTACTTTACTTAGCTGCATGCAAGTATTGCACTGATGCACGCATGATTCCAGATCAGAGTCAATTTCAGGCCACCATACATGAGACTTAGCAATGGGCTTCATCATGGCAATACCAGGATGAGTGCAATGAAGTTCACGTACAAATTTTTCTCTACCTTTCTTAGGCATGATTACACGATTGCCCAACAGTAAACAGTCTGACTGAACGGACAGCTCATCCTTGCGACGGTTGTAAGGTTTGGTCTCCTCACGCATCTCCATAGGTATGGCAGACCAATCACCACTGAGTACACACCGTTTCACAACCGATAAAATAAGGTCATGGCTGGTCCAGATCCTAACTTGTTGAACAGTGACAGGGGTTCCTGTGTCTTATAGGCCAACGTCAGATCCAGTTTCGTGAGCGACTTTCCACCAGCTAGCATGGCGAACAGGTCATAATCCCTCGGTAATGGATACTGATCCTGTTTCGAAAATCGGTTAATCGTAACCTTGTAGTCTCCACAAATCCTGACAGTACCATCACTCTTCAACACAGGAACACTGGGACTAACCCACTCATTAAACTCAACCAGTGATATGATCCCTTCATGCTGGAGTCTGTCAAGCTCAATTTCAACTTTCTCCCTCAAAATGTACAGAACAGACCGAACTTTGTGATAGACAGTCCTTGCATTAGAGTCCAGGTGAATCTGCAACTTGGCTCCCGTAAAATTACCAATGCCCGTTTCAAACAAAGAAGGAAACTTTTTCAATACTTGAGCACACGAAGTATCATCCACCGAGGACACATCTTGACATCATTCCAGTTCAGCTTGATTTTCTCGAGCCAATTCCTGCTGAACAGCATTGGACCATTACCTGGGATGATCCATAATGGGAGCTCGTGAACCACACCGTCATATGACACCTCGATTGCAGTACTGGCAAGCACCAGTATGAGTTCCTAAGTGTAAGTACGCAACCTGGCATTGACTGGACTCAGCTTCAGTTTCGCTGCCTTAGTGTCCCACATCTTGTCGAATGTCCTTTGGTTCATGATCAACTGGCTCGCACCCGTGTCCAGCTCCATTGATACAGGCACGCCATTCAGCTTCACATTAACGACTATTGGCTGGCTCGTGCTAAGGAACGAATACAGTCCATTCACTTCCTCCTTGGGTTGCGTATCTGGGCCATCACTGAACTGGTTCTCATCAACCACGTGGTGAGCCGCACCACGCTTGCTCCGTTGTGGACACATCCTGTGAAGATGCCCCACTTTCAAACATCCATTGCATGAGTATTGTCTAAACCGACACTGATGAGGCCGGTGATTGCCCCCACAACGCCAACAGGGTGAAATCTGATTCGAGCCAGTTGGCGGGCTCTGAAGCAGCGGCAGGTTTCGCGTAAACAGCTCTGCCCGAAGATGGCGCCATCTTGTTTACAGTACTTGCCGTGGAACTCTGACTCGTCGATGATATCTGCCTCAAATTATCATCCGTCGTCATGCATGCCTGGGCAGTCGCGATGGCCTTTCTCAAATCCAGCGTCTCTGCAGCCAACAGCTTCCTGAGGATCGCATCATGGTTGATGCCTATCACGAAGACATCACGCAGCATGTCTTCCAGCATGTTCCCGAATTTACACGGCTCAGCAAGATGTCGCAGGTCGCGACATATCCCGACATGTCCTGGTCCTCAGCACGAACATGCGTGTAGAAACGGTAGTGTGATATGACGATCCCCTCCTTTGGCTTCAGATGGTTACCCACCAACGGACACAATTCCTCATACCCTTTTTCCGCTGGACGTACAGACGAGAGAAGATTCTTTATGAGGCCGTAAATTTTCGGACCACAAACGGTGAGGAGAACTGCCCTGCACTTAACTGCGTAGGTCTCTGCCTCCATGCTGTTAGCCACAAAATACTGATCCAGGCGGTCGACAAAATCTGCCCAATCCTCGCCCTCCATGAATCTCTCCAGGATTCCAACAGTACTCATTGTGCATGCGAAGGTTCTTAAATTACCTCGTCGTCAATTGTAATGATTCAAGAGTCTGTTTATTGCAAACTCACTCAGGTGCAACCTGATCCATCTTTATTCCAGCCCAAGAGTGCCAGTCTGACAAAGACATACAGTTTATATACAGGTGACCAAGCACACATGCCACATGCGTACAGCCCGATGACCTCAGACCGCGACATCTTCTGGTGTCTGGTGTCCCCAAGCATTAATACATAACATAATCTATGGTGGAAATCTATTCAATAATCAGTGACTCCATGTGTTAAACAGGTTAAACCTCAGTTTGTAGGTTTGTATCCTTTTATTATTGCTTAGATTCTGATTTGATTTTATTCTACTCACCACTATATTGAAGCCTTTTTCTCTCAAGTTTCTCAGATATAATCTCCTATTCGCATCATTTCTGCCAATGCCAATGTCTAATTTTCTTGTCACTAAGACAAAGTCAACTTTATCCTGAAACATACAAACATTATGGTTCAGAAAATGGACAAAGCAGCAGAACACAGTAAAACTTATCTTTCTACAGGAAGACTTAACTTCCGCCTAATGCATGCTATAGCTGACCTGGGAGTGTTTAATGCGGCAATGAAAAGGGACTTTACGCTCCATCCACATGACCTGGAAGGGTTTGATATGACAGATAGAGATTCATTTAGAATCAAATCTATTCATACCTGACCTTAGACCACCTGGTTAAGTGACAGCTTTACTCTGCAGCTAACTTCTGTGTTTGATGCAAGGTTGCTTCATGGGACAATGTAGAAGGACTGCTTCTATCCTCTTCCAGTACCTGATATAGCAAAAAACAAAAAGGGCCACTGTACACCAAAATTCTAAAGGGTCAAAGTGTAATAAAAAGACAAGCCTGAAAGCTCGGTGCCTCAATGCAAGGCGTATTCGGAACCCAGGAGAGGGCTCTGAGTTAGTTAGAGTGGGTGACAGCTCAGATGAACAGGACCCCAAGAAAGAATGCAAAAGGCAGGAGGCAACAGAGCAGAGTAGCACTGGAGTCAGTGTAAACCACAAGGTGATAGGAAGGGACAATATGTATGAATATAAAGGGGCTGCAGGAGGGGTCAAAACTAAAAATCATGGTTTAAAAACTAGTATTAAAACACTTTACCTAAACGCACGCAGCATTCGAAATAAAGTAAATGAGTTGACGGCACAAATCATTACAAATGGGTATGATTTGGTGGCCATTACAGAAACGTGGTTGCAGAGTGGCCAAGACTGGGAATTAAACATACAGGGGTATCTGACAATTTGGAAAGATAGACAAGAAGGGAAAGGAGGTGGGGTAGCTTTGTTAATAAAGGATGATATCAGGGCAGTTGTGAGAGACGATATTGGCTCTAATGAACAAAATGCTGAATCATTGTGGGTGGAGATTAGAGATAGTAAGGGGAAAAAGTCACTGGTGGGCGTAGTTTATAGGCCCCCAAATAATAACTTCTGCACCTGGGCGGGACCGGAACCAATGTCCTAGGGGGAGTGTTTGCTAGTGCTGTTGGGGAGGATTTAAACTAATATGGCAGGGGGATGGGAACCAATGCAGGGAGACAGAGGGAAACAAAAAGGAGACAAAAGCAAAAGACAGGAAGGAGATGAGGAAAAGTGGAGGGCAGAGAAACCCAAGGCAAAGAACAAAAAGGGCCACTGTACAGCAAAATTCTAAAAGGACAAAGGGTGTTAATAAAACAAGCCTGAAGGCTTTGTGTCTTAATGCAAGGAGTATCCGCAATAAGGTGGATGAATTAATTGTGCAAATAGATGTTAACAAATATGATGTGATTGGGATTACGGAGACATGGCTCCAGGATGATCAGGGCTGGGAACTCAACATTCAGGGGTATTCAACATTCAGGAAGGATAGAATAAAAGGAAAAGGAGGTGGGGTAGCATTGCTGGTTAAAGAGGAGATTAATGCAATAGTTAGGAAAGACATTAGCTTGGATGATGTGGAATCTATATGGGTAGAGCTGCAGAACACCAAAGGGCAAAAAACGTTAGTAGGAGTTGTGTACAGACCTCCAAACAGTAATAGGGATGTTGGGGAGGGCATCAAACAGGAAATTAGGGGTGCATGCAATAAAGGTGTAGCAGTTATAATGGGTGACTTTAATATGCACATAGATTGGGCTAGCCAAACTGGAAGCAATACGGTGGAGGAGGATTTCCTGGAGTGCATAAGGGATGGTTTTCTAGACCAATATGTTGAGGAACCAACTAGGGGGGAGGCCATCTTAGACTGGGTGTTGTGTAATGAGAGAGGATTAATTAGCAATCTCATTGTGCGAGGCCCCTTGGGGAAGAGTGACCATAATATGGTGGAATTCTGCATTAGGATGGAGAATGAAACAGTAATTTCAGAGACCATGGTCCAGAACATAAAGAAGGGTAACTTTGAAGGTATGAGGCGTGAATTGGCTAGCATAGATTGGCGAATGATACTTAGGGGGTTGACTGTGGATGGGCAATGGCAGACATTTAGAGACCGCATGGATGAATTACAACAATTGTACATTCCTGTCTGGCGTAAAAATAAAAAAGGGAAGGTGGCTCAACCGTGGCTATCTAGGGAAATCAGGGATAGTATTAAAGCCAAGGAAGTGGCATACAAATTGGCCAGAAATAGCAGCGAACCTGGGGACTGGGAGAAATTTAGAACTCAGCAGAGGAGGACAAAGGGTTTGATTAGGGCAGGGAAAATGGAGTACGAGAAGAAGCTTGCAGGGAACATTAAGGCAGATTGCAAAAGTTTCTATAGGTATGTAAAGAGAAAAAGGTTGGTGAAGACAAACGTAGGTCCCCTGCAGTCAGAATCAGGGGAAGTCATAACGGCGAACAAAGAAATGGCAGACCAATTGAACAAGTACTTTGGTTCGGTATTCACTAAGGAGGATACAAACAACCTTCCGGATATAAAAGGGGTCAGAGGGTCTAGTAAGGAGGGGGAACTGAGGGAAATCTTTATTAGTCGGGAAATTGTGTTGGGGAAATTGATGGGATTGAAGGCCGATAAATCCCCAGGGCCTGATGGACTGCATCCCAGAGTACTTAAGGAGGTGGCCTTGGAAATAGCGGATGCATTGACAGTCATTTTCCAACATTCCATTGACTCTGGATCAGTTCCTATGGAGTGGAGGGTAGCCAATGTAACCCCACTTTTTAAAAAAGGAGGGAGAGAGAAAACAGGGAATTATAGACCGGTCAGCCTGACCTCAGTAGTGGGTAAAATGATGGAATCAATTATTAAGGATGTCATAGCAGTGCATCTGGAAAATGGTGACATGATAGGTCCAAGTCAGCATGGATTTGTGAAAGGGAAATCATGCTTGACAAATCTTCTGGAATTTTTTGAGGATGTTTCCAGTAAAGTGGACAAAGGAGAACCAGTTGATGTGGTATATTTGGACTTTCAGAAGGCTTTCGACAAGGTCCCACACAAGAGATTAATGTGCAAAGTTAAAGCACATGGGATTGGGGGTAGTGTGCTGACGTGGATTGAGAACTGGTTGTCAGACAGGAAGCAAAGAGTAGGAGTAAACGGGTACTTTTCAGAATGGCAGGCAGTGACTAGTGGAGTGCCGCAAGGTTCTGTGCTGGGGCCCCAGCTGTTTACATTGTACATTAATGATTTAGACGAGGGGATTAAATGCAGTATCTCCAAATTTGCGGATGATACTAAGTTGGGTGGCAGTGTGAGCTGCGAGGAGGATGCTATGAGGCTGCAGAGTGACTTGGATAGGTTAGGTGAATGGGCAAATGCATGGCAGATGAAGTATAATGTGGATAAATGTGAGGTTATCCACTTTGGTGGTAAAAACAGAGACAGACTATTATCTGAATGGTGACAGATTAGGAAAAGGGAAGGTGCAACGAGACCTGGGTGTCATGGTACATCAGTCATTGAAGGTTAGCATGCAGGTACAGCAGGCGGTTAAGAAAGCAAGTGGCATGTTGGCCTTCATAGCGAGGGGATTTGAATACAGGGGCAGGGAGGTGTTGCTACAGTTGTACAGGGCCTTGGTGAGGCCACACCTGGAGTATTGTGTACAGTTTTAGTCTCCTAACTTGAGGAAGGACATTCTTGCTATTGAGGGAGTGCAGCGAAGGTTCACCAGACTGATTCCCGGGATGGCGGGACTGACCTATCAAGAAAGATTGGATCAACTGGGCTTGTATTCACTGGAGTTCAGAAGAATGAGAGGGGACCTCATAGAAACGTTTAAAATTCTGACGGGTTTAGACAGGTTAGATGCAGAAAGAATGTTCCCAATGTTGGGGAAGTCCAGAACCAGGGGTCACAGTCTGAGGATAAGGGGTAAGCCATTTAGGACCGAGATGAGGAGAAACTTCTTCACCCAGAGAGTGGTGAACCTGTGGAATTCTCTACCACAGAAAGTAGTTGAGGCCAATTCACTAAATATATTCAAAAGGGAGTTAGATGAAGTCCTTACTACTCGGGGGATCAAGGGTTATGGCGAGAAAGCAGGAAGGGGGTACTGAAGTTTCATGTTCAGCCATGAACTCATTGAATGGCGGTGCAGGCTAGAAGGGCTGAATGGCCTGCTCCTGCACCTATTTTCTATGTTTCTATGGTGGGGCGGACAATAATCAAGAGAATAATGGAGGCATGTGAAAAAGGAACGACAGTAATCATGGGGGATTTTAACCTACATATCGATTGGTCAAATCAAATCGCACGGGGTAGCCTGGAGGAGGAATTCATAGAATGCATACGGGATTGTTTCTGAGAACAGTATGTTACAGAACCTACAAGGGAGCAAGCTATCTTAGATCTGGTCCTGTGTAATGAGTCAGGAATAATAAACGATCTCCTAGTAAAAGATCCTCTCGGAATGAGTGATCACAGTATGGTTGAATTTGTAATACAGATTGAGGGTGAGGAAGTAGTGTCTCAAACGAACGTCCTATGCTTAAACAAAGGGGACTACAGTGGGATGAGGGCAGAGTTGGCTAAAGTAGACTGGGAACATAGACTAAACGATGGCACAATTGACGAACAGTGGAGGACTTTTAAGGAGCTCTTTCATAGTGCTCAATAAAAATATATTCCAGTGAAAAAGGGCGGTAAGAGAAGGGATAACCAGCCATGGATAACCAAGGAAATAAAAGAGAGTATCAAATTAAAAACCAATGCGTATAAGGTGGCCAAGGTTAGTGGGAAACTAGAAGATTGGGAAAATTTTAAACGACAGCAAAGAATGTCTAAGAAAGCAATAAAGAAAGGAAAGATAGATTACGAAAGTAAACTTGCGCAAAACATAAAAGCAGATAGTAAAAGCTTTTATCGATATATAAAATGGAAAAGAGTGACTAAAGTAAATGTTAGTCCCTTAGAAGATGAGAAGGGGGATTTTGCTTCCGTCTTCACAGTGGAAGACACAAAAACCATGCCAAAAATTGCTGGTCACGGGAATGTGGGAAGGGAGGACCTTGAGATAATCACTATCACTAGGGGGGTAGTGCTTAACAGGCTAATGGGACTTAAGGTAGACAAGTCTCCTGGTCCTGATGCAATACATCCCAGGGTATTAAAAGAGATGGCGGAAGTTATAGCAGATGCATTCGTTATAATCTACCAAAATTCTCTGGACTGTGGGGAGATACCAGCGGATTGGAAAGCAGCTAATGTAACGCCTCTGTTTAAAAAAGGGGGCAGACAAAAGGCAGGTAACTTTAGGCCGGTTAGTTTAACATCTGTAGTGGGGAAAATGCTTGAAGCTATCATTAAGGAAGAAATAGCGGGATATCTCGATAGGAATAGTGCAATCAAGCAGACGCAACATGGATTCATGAAGAGGAAATCATGTTTAACTAAGTTACTGGAATTCTTTGAGGATATAACGAGCATGGTGGATAGAGGTGTACCGATGGATGTGGTGTATTTAGATTTCCAAAAGGCATTCGATAAGGTGCCACACAAAAGGTTACTGCAGAAGATAAAGGTTCGCGGAGTCAGAGGAAATGTATTAGCATGGATAGAGAATTGGCTGGCGAATAGAAAGCAGAGAGTCGGGATAAATGGGTCCTTTTCGGGTTGGAAATCGGTGGTTAGTGGTGTGTCACAGGAATCGGTGCTGGGACCACAACTGTTTACAATATACATAGATGACCTGGAAGAGGGGACAGAGTGTAGTGTAACAAAATTTGCAGATGACACAAAGATTAGTGGGAAAGCAGGTTGTGTGGAGGATACAGAGAGGCTGCAAAGAGATTTAGATAGGTTAAGCGAATGGGCTAAGGGTTGCCAGATGGAATACAATGTCGGAAAATGTGAGGTCATCCACCTTGGAAAAAAAAACAGTAAAAGGGAATATTATTTGAATGGGGAGAAATTACAACATGCTGCGGTGCAGAGGGATCTGGGGGTCCTTGTGCATGAATCCCAAAAAGTTAGTTTGCAGGTGCAGCAGGTAATCAGGAAGGTGAATGGAATGTTAGCCTTCATTGCGAGAGGGATGGAGTACAAAAGCATGAAGGCCGCACCTGGAGTATTGTGAGCAGTTTTGGTCACCTTACTTAAGGAAGGATATACTAGCTTTGGAGGGGGTACAGAGACGATTCACTAGGCTGATACCGGAGATGAGGGGGTTACCTTATGATGATAGATTGAGTAGACTGGGTCTTTACTCGTTGGGAGTTCAGCAGGATGAGGGGTGATCTTATAGAAACATTTAAAATAATGAAAGGGATAGACAAGATAGAGGCAGAGAGGTTGTTTCCACTGGTCGGGGAGACTAGAACTAGGGGGCACAGCCTCAAAATACGGGGGAGCCAATTTAAAACCGAGTTGAGAAGGAATTTCTTCTCCCAGAAGGTTGTGAATCTGTGGAATTCTCTGCCCAAGGAAGCAGTTGAGGCTAACTCATTGAATGTATTCAAATCACAGATATATAGATTTTTAACCAATAAGGGAATTAAAGGTTATGGGGAGCGGGCGGGTAAGTAGAGCTGAGTCCACGGCCAGATCAGCCATGATCTTGTTGAATGGCGGAGCAGGCCCGGGGGGCTAGATGGCCTACTCCTGTTCCTAATTCTTATGTTCTTATGTTCAATGAAGCTCTAAACTGTGCTACACCTGATTTAGCAGAGCTTTATAAGACAATATACAGAATTGGTTTTGAAACTGGGGCCCCCATACACCAAGGAGGATGAAGACATATCAGGCGTTGAAAAAAAGAATCCTTTGAATGGTGTCATAAACCGCCTGCACATTCATGGAGAATCCCTTCCAAGTCACATAGGTGAGGGGGTGCTCTGTGAGTGTCTTCAATGTGACGTGGGTGCCTTTGCTGGGGAAGCCAGTAACGCCAGAGAACTGTTTGGCCCTTTTCCTCTTCAGCCTCATGGTGATGCCAAAGCCTACGAAATGTGTTGCTGTTGCAATAGGTGTCAGTGACCTGGTGCATGGATGCCCATACTGCTGCCCGGCTTAAGTTGCAAAGATCCCCCAGGGCTGCCTTAAAGAAGCCTGAGCAATAAAAGTTGAGGCCGGTGGTCATCTTCATAGCCACTGAGAGAACAGGACAGTCTTCAAATCTTCATGCAGCAAGTCACAGAGATGTCCTCCTGCAGCTTCTGAGAAGTGAACTCTTCTGATGCAGAACTTCTCAGCAAGGCCTTGTAGGACTTGTGCTGTCAGTAAAAAAAAATTGTGAGGGCATTATCTGGTGGGCTGCATTCTACCAGAATGTTGCCTGACTCTTCTTCGCTCCAATCTATGCTGCTCTTCCTCCTCCATAATAATAATGGCAGACAGTACCAGGAGAAATACCTGCTTCTGAGTTTCTCTGACTGTGGGGGTTTGGGTTGGTGGTGGGGGGGGCGGGGGGGCGGGTGGGGGTGGATTGGGGGGAGGGAGGTGGTTCAGAAACCTTATTGTGGTCTGACCCAGTAGTTGGCAATCACAATCAAGAGCAGGTCTCAAACTGCAAAAATCAGGAATTACATTTTCCAGACTCTTCAAATTTCACAAAATCCTAATTTCCACCTTGATCAGATGATCTAGGCATCTACTTCACACACAGCCCAATGACCTCTAACAGTGGTGCCAACTGGTGGCTAGTAAACCTAAGCATACATACATGACAATATCCCCCTTTAAGATATTAGTAACGGTCTTTTTACAAATTGAGATGGTCCGGGGCTTTCCGCTCCTGAGTTGAACGTCTCAGTTCAACTCCAGCCTTGGGCAAGCGTTTTGAGTCTGTTATGACTGGGGGCTGGATAGCCGGTCTGATGGGAGTGGCAATGACCATGTCAGGGATCGAAAGTCCAGATTCATTGACCATGTCAGTGATTGAAAGTCCAGATTCATTGATGACAGCGGAGTCCTCTGATGACTGAGGGCAGATTGGTTGGTCACTGATTGTGTCTTCCTCAGACTGTTCCAGTTCATCCGTGTGCCGCAGCTTTATCTGACCGCTATGTTTCCTGCATGTCTGCCTATTCTTGAACTGAACGACAAACACTCTGTTACCCTCCTTGGCCGTAACAGTACCGGCAATCCATTTGGGACCTTGACCATAATTCAGTACATACACAGGATCATTGATAGAAATGTCGTGTGGTACGGTAGCGCGATCATGATACCCTTGCTGACTTTGACGTCTGTATTCGACACGATTATTCAAGTTGGGGTGGACAAGAGAGAGCCTAGTCTTGAGACCTCTCTTCATCAATAGTTCAGCAGGGGAGATCCCAGTAAGCGTATGGGGTCTTGTCCTGTAACTAAGCAATATGCGTTACAAGCGAGTTTGCAGTGAACCTTGAGTTACACGTTTCATACTCTGCTTGATGTTTGGACTGCACGCTCTGCTTGTCCATTGGATGCAGATTTGAATGGTGCTGACCTCACATGTTTGATACCATTGAGTTTCATGAACTCTTAAAACTCCATACTGGTGAAGTAAGATCCGTTGTCACTTACAACGATGTCAGGCAGACCACGCGTAGCAAACATGACACAAAGGCTCTCAATGGTAGCTGTGGATGTGTTGGATGACTTGATTGTACATTCTATCCACTTGGAATAAGCATCCACCACACTTAAGAACATCTTTCCCAGGAAGGGACCTGCAAAGTCGAGGTGGATCCTGGACCATGGTTTAGATGGCCGCGACCACAGATTCAGCAGCGATTCCGCTGGTGCTTTACTAAGCTGCATGCAAGTGTTGTACTGATGCACACGTGATTGCAGATCCGAGTCAATTCCAGGCCACCATACATGAGACCTGGCAATGGCTTTCATCATGACAATACCAGGATGCGTACAATGTACTATGTAGATCATGCACAAATTTCTCTCTGCCTTTCTTGGACACAACAACACGATTACCCCACAGTATACAATCTGATTAAATGGGTAGTTCGTCTTGGCAACGGATGTAAGGTTTGGTCTCCTCACACATTTGCTTGGGTATGGCAGACCAATCACCACTAAGGATACTGCGTAATATCGGGTCCTGGCTGACCCAGGTCTTAACTTGTTGGGTCGTGACAGGGGTTCCTTCACTTTCAAAAGCATCCATGACTAACAGTAGGTCTGCCGGTTGTGGCATTTCCATCTCCGGTGTGCGCAACGCAGATGGCTCAATGCATCAGCACAATTCTCAGTGCCAGGTCTATGGCGAATTATTAATCATAGGCAGATAATGTCAGCGCCCACCTCTGGATGCGGGACGATGCATTGGTATTGACACCTTTGTTTTCCGAAAACAATGAAATGAGTGTCTTGTGATCTGTTTCCAGTTCAAACCGAAGACCAAACAGGTACTGATGCATCATAACCCCATACACATAGGCTAGTGCTTCTTTCCCTACCATGCTGTAGGCTCTTTCTGCCTTTCACAAACTTTTTGAAGCATATGCAACTGGTTGTAATTTGCCCGACTCATTAGCTTATTGGAGCACTCAACCAACTCCATATGACGAAGCATCACAGACCAATACTAGATGCTTACACGGATCATAATGTACCAGCAGCTTGTTAGAGCAAAACAGATTAGTAGCTTTCTCAAAAACTCAATCTTGCACCCCAAACCCAGTTGTCGCCTTTTCTTAGCAGCATGTGCAGTGGTTCCAATAAGGTGCTCAATCTCGGTAAGAAAATACGGAAGTAGTTGAGTAGACCCAGGAACAAACGCAGCTCCGTCACATTCTGAGGCTTGGGTGCATTTTTGATGGCCTTGGTTTTCAAGTCCGTAGGCCTGATACCATCAGCAGCAATTTCCTCCCCAGGAATTCGACTTCCGGTGCCATGAAGACACACTTTGAGCGTTTCAGTCTGAGTCCCACTTTGTCCAGACGATGTAGAACCTCTTCCAGGTTATTCAGATGTTCGGCGGAGTCACGAGCTGTGACCAGTATGTCATCTTGGAACACGACGGTTCTAGGGACGGACTTCAGTAGACTCTCCATGTTCCTCTGAAATATGGCTGCAGCCAAGCGAATTCCGAAAGGACACCTGTTGTAGATAAACAGTCCTTTATGAGTGTTGATACACGTAAGTTTCTTCGACGTCTCGACCAGCTCCTGTGTCATGTAGGCCGATGTTGGCGAGAGGTGGGAGCAGCGTCGGAGCGGCCTTTAAAAGGCCCAGCGGGAGCTCGAGTACCAGCGGCAGTTGGCGAGAGGTGGGAGCAGCGTCGGAGCGGCCTTTAAAAGGCCCAGCGGGAGCTCGAGTACCAGCGGCAGTTGGCGAGAGGTGGGAGCAGCGTCGGAGCGGCCTTTAAAAGGCCCAGCGGGAGCTCGAGTACCAGCGGCAGTTGGCGAGAGGTGGGAGCAGCGTCGGAGCGGCCTTTAAAAGGCCCAGCGGGAGCTCGAGTACCAGCGGCAGTTGGCGAGAGGTGGGAGCAGCGTCGGAGCGGCCTTTAAAAGGCCCAGCGGGAGCTCGAGTACCAGCGGCAGTTGGCGAGAGGTGGGAGCAGCGTCGGAGCGGCCTTTAAAAGGCCCAGCGGGAGCTCGAGTACCAGCGGCAGTTGGCGAGAGGTGGGAGCAGCGTCGGAGCGGCCTTTAAAAGGCCCAGCGGGAGCTCGAGTACCAGCGGCAGTTGGCGAGAAGTGGGAGCAGCGTCGGAGCGGCCTTTAAAAGGCCCAGCGGGAGCTCGAGTACCAGCGGTAGAGAAAGCAAAATAGAAGTAGAAAGGAATCAAAAAGTGACGTCACAGCCAATGGGGTAAGTGATTGGCTGGTGATTGGTGAGTAGCTTTTCTTTTTATTTTTATATCAGTAAGTGAACTGTAACATTGTGATTACCAATTTAAGAGTATCTAAGGGTTAAGGCATGGCAAGAGAGCTCGGTCATGTGATATGCTCCTCCTGCACCATGTGGGAACTCGGGGACACTTCCGGTGTCCCTGGGGGCTACGTGTGTGGGAAGTGTATCCGCCTCGAGCCACTGACGGTCCGCGTTGCGGAATTGGAGCTGAGGGTGGATTCACTCTCGAGCATCCACGATGCTGAGAATGACGTGAGTATCACATGTAGTGAGTTGGTCCTACCGCAGGAGAAGGGTCCACAGCCAGATAGGGAATGGAAGACTAGCAGGAAGAGCAGTGCAAGAAAGATAGTGCAGGGGTCCCCTGTGGTCATCCCCCTGCAAAACAGATACACTGCTTTGAGTACTGTTGGGGGGGATGACTCATCAGGGGAGGGCAGCAGTAGCCAAGTTCATGGCACCGTGGCTGGCTCTGCTGCAAAGGAGGGCAGGAAAAAGAGTGGGAGCGCGATAGTGATAGGGGATTCGATGGTGAGGGGAATAGATAGGCGTTTCTGCGGCCGCAACCGAGACTCCAGGATGGTATGTTGCCTCCCTGGTGCAAGAGTCAAGGATGTCCCGGAGCGGGTGCAGGACATTCTGAAATGGGAGGGAGAACAGCCAGTTGTCGTGGTGCACATTGGTGCCAACGACATAGGTTAAAAAAGGGATGAGGTCCTACGAAACTAATTTAAGGAGCTAGGAGCTAAATTAAAAAGTAGGACCTCAAAAGTAGTAATCTCGGGATTGCTACCAGTGCCACGTGCTAGTCAGAGTAGGAATCGCAGGATAGCGCAGATGAATACGTGGCTTGAGCAGTGGTGCAGCAGGGAGGGATTCAAATTCCTGGGGCATTGGAACCGGTTCTGGGGGAGGTGGGACCAGTACAAACCGGACGGTCTGCACCTGGGCAGGACCGGAACCAATGTCCGAGGGGGAGTGTTTGCTAGTGCTGTTGGGGAGGATTTAAACTAATATTGCAGGGGGATGGGAACCAATGCAGGGAGACAGAGAGAAACAAAAAGGAGGCAAAAGCAAAAGACAGAAAGGAGATGAGGAAAAGTGGAGGGCAGAGAAACCCAAGGCAAAGAACAAAAAGGGCCACTGTACAGCAAAATTCTAAAAGGACAAAGGGTGTTAAAAAAACAAGCCTGAAGGCTTTGTGTCTTAATGCAAGGAGTATCTGCAATAAGGTGGATGAATTAACTGTGCAAATAGATGTTAACAAATATGATGTGATTGGGATTACGGAGACGTGGCTCCAGGATGATCAATGCTGGGAACTCAACATCCAGGGGTATTCAACATTCAGGAAGGATAGAATAAAAGGAAAAGGAGCTGGGGTAGCATTGCTGGTTAAAGAGGAGATTAATGCAATAGTTAGGAAAGACATTAGCTTGGATGATGTGGAATCTATATGGGTAGAGCTGCAGAACACCAAAGGGCAAAAAACGTTAGTGCGAGTTGTGTACAGACCTCCAAACAGCAGTAGTGATGTTGGGGAGGGCATCAAACAGGAAATTACGAGTGCATGCAATAAAGGTGCAGCAGTTATAATGGGTGACTTTAATATGCACATAGATTGGGCTAGCCAAACTGGAAGCAATACGGTGGAGGAGGATTTCCTGGAGTGCATAAGGGATGGTTTTCTAGACCAATATGTCGAGGAACCAACTAGGGGGGAGGCCATCTTAGACTGGGTGTTGTGTAATGAGAGAAGATTAATTAGCAATCTCATTGTGCGAGGCCCCTTGGGGAAAAGTGACCATAATATGGTGGAATTCTGCATTAGGATGGAGAATGAAACAGTTAATTCAGAGACCATGGTCCAGAACTTAAAGAAGGGTAACTTTGAAGGTATGAGGCGTGAATTGGCTAAGATAGATTGGCGAATGATACTTAAGGGGTTGACTGTGGATGGGCAATGGCAGACATTTCGAGACCGCATGGATGAATTACAACAATTGTACATTCCTGTCTGGCGTAAAAATAAAAAAGGAAAGGTGGCTCAACCGTGGCTATCTAGGGAAATCAGGGATAGTATTAAAGCCAAGGAAGTGGCATACAAATTGGCCAGAAATAGCAGCGAACCTGGGGACTGGGAGAAATTTAGAACTCAGCAGAGGAGGACAAAGGGTTTGATTAGAGCAGGGAAAATGGAGTACGAGAAGAAGCTTGCAGGGAACATTAAGGCGGATTGCAAAAGTTTCTATAGGTATGTAACGAGAAAAAGGTTAGTAAAGACAAACGTAGGTCCCCTGCAGTCAGAATCAGGGGAAGTCATAACGGGGAACAAAGAAATGGCAGACCAATTGAACAAGTACTTTGGTTCAGTATTCACTAAGGAGGACACAAACAACCTTCCGGATATAAAAGGGGTCAGAGGGTCTAGTAAGGAGGAGGAACTGAGGGAAATCTTTATTAGTCGGGAAATTGTGTTGGGGAAATTGATGGGATTGAAGGCCGATAAATCCCCAGGGCCTGATGGACTGCATCCCAGAGTACTTAAGGAGGTGGCCTTGGAAATAGCGGATGCATTGACAGTCATTTTCCAACATTCCATTGACTCTGGATCAGTTCCTATCGAGTGGAGGGTAGCCAATGTAACCCCACTTTTTAAAAAAGGAGGGAGAGAGAAAGCAGGGAATTATAGACCGGTCAGCCTGACCTCAGTAATGGATAAAATGATGGAATCAATTATTAAGGATGTCATAGCATCGCATTTGGAAAATGGTGACATGATAGGTCCAAGTCAGCATGGATTTGTGAAAGGGAAATCATGCTTGACAAATCTTCTGGAATTTTTTGAGGATGTTTCCAGTAAAGTGGACAAAGGAGAACCAGTTGATGTGGTATATTTGGACTTTCAGAAGGCTTTCGACAAGGTCCCACACAGGAGATTAATGTGCAAAGTTAAAGCACATGGGATTTGGGGGTAGTGTGCTGACATGGATTGAGAACTGGTTGGCAGACAGGAAGCAAAGAGTAGGAGTAAATGGGTACTTTTCAGAATGGCAGGCAGTGACTAGTGGGGTACCGCAAGGTTCTGTGCTGGGGCCCCAGCTGTTTACATTGTACATTAATGATTTAGACGAGGGGATTAAATGTAGTATCTCCAAATTTGCGGATGACACTAAGTTGGGTGGCAGTGTGAGCTGCGAGGAGGATGCTATGAGGCTGCAGAGTGACTTGGATAGGTTAGGTGAGTGGGCAAATGCATGGCAGATGAAGTATAATGTGGATAAATGTGAGGTTATCCACTTTGGTGGTAAAAACAGAGAGACAGACTATTATCTGAATGATGACAGATTAGGAAAAGGGAAGGTGCAACAAGACCTGGGTGTCATGGTACATCAGTCATTGAAGGTTGGCATGCAGGTACAGCAGGCGGTTAAGAAAGCAAATGGCATGTTGGCCTTCATAGCGAGGGGATTTGAGTACAGGGGCAGGGAGGTGTTGCTGCAGTTGTACAGGGCCTTGGTGAGGCCACACCTGGAGTATTGTGTACAGTTTTGGTCTCCTAACTTGAGGAAGGACATTCTTGCTATTGAGGAAGTGCGGCGAAGATTCACCAGACTGATTCCCGGGATGGTGGGACTGACCTATCAAGAAAGACTGGATCAACTGGGCTTGTATTCACTGGAGTTCAGAAGAGCGAGAGGGGACCTCATAGAAACGTTTAAAATTCTGACGGGTTTGGACAGGTTGGATGCAGGAAGAATGTTCCCCATGTTGGGGAAATCCAGAACCAGGGGTCACAGTCTAAGGATAAGGGGTGAGCCATTTAGGACCGAGATGAGGAGAAACTTCTTCACCCAGAGAGTGGTGAACCTGTGGAATTCTCTACCACAGAAAGTAGTTGAGGCCAATTCACTAAATATATTCAAAAGGGAGTTAGATGAAGTCCTTACTACTCGGGGGATCAAGGGGTATGGCGAGAAAGCAGGAAGGGGGTACTGAAGTTTCATGTTCAGCTATGAACTCATTGAATGGCGGTGCAGGCTAGAAGGGCTGAATGGCCTGCTCCTGCACCTATTTTCTCTGTTTCTATGTTTCTATGTCAGATCCTGATTTGTGAACGACTTCCCCCTGGCTAGTGTTGCAAACAGGTCATCAGCCTTCAGTAACGGGTATTGATCCTGTTTCGAAACTCGGTTGATCGTAACCTTGTAGTCTCCACAAATCCTGACAGTGCCATCACCTTTCAACATGGGAACAATGGAGCTGGCCCATTCGTTAAATTCGACCGGTGATATGATCCCTTCACGCTGGAGTCTGTCCAGTTCGATTTCGAGCTTCTCCCTCATCATGTACGGAACTGCCCGAGCTTTATGATGGATAGGTCTTGCATCCGAGTCCACGTGGATCTGCAATTTGGCTCCCGTGAAATTGCCGATGCCTGGTTCAAACAGTGAGAGGAACATGGAGTATCCTCCTCCGACGACAATGCTTTGATCTCGTTCCAGTTCCATTTGATTTTTTCGAACCAGTTCCTACCAAACAGCGTTGGACCATTGCTTGGAACAATTCATAACGGTAAGTCGTGAACCGCACCATTATACGACACCTTGATTACTGCACTGCCAATCACCGTTATGAGTTCTTTTGTGTATGTACGCAACTTGGCATTGACTGGACTCAGCTTATGCCTCACAGCATTAATATCCCACAGCCTGTCAAATGTCCTCTAGCTCATTATTGATTGACTCGCACCCGTGTCCAATTCCATCAATACCAGCACACCATTTAGTTTTACATTAATCATTATCGGTTAGCTCTTTGTTAATAATGAATACAGTCCATACACTTCCTCCTCTGGTATCTCGGATTGCATGTCTGGAACCGCGCTATACTGGTCATCATCCACCACGTGGTGTGTCGCAGCACGCTTGCTCAGTTGCGGACACATGCGCTGGAGATGCCCCACTCTCGAACAGCGCCGAATTGCGTGTTCCTCTTTCTCCATTTTGTTGGCCACGAAGTACTGGTTCAAGCGGGCTACAAAGTCTGCCCAATCTTCCCCCTCCACGAATCGCTCCAGAATTCCAAATGTGCTCATTTTTGCATGCAAAGGTTCTTGTTATCTTGTTGCCAAATGTGGTGTATGCAATAACTCAAAAGACTGAATACTCCTGACAGGTACAAAGCTGGTTCTACTTTACTGGGGCCCGAAGTGATCACATTATAAGCTGGCTGGCCTTTTATACCTGGGCCGCACACACGTGCGCACAGCCCAATGACCTCCGACAGTGACACCACCTGGTGGCTGGTAAACCCAAGCATACATACTTGACAAAAGCAGAGCCAGGTTTATACCTGTGTTAGTTTACAGTATTCAGTCTATTGAGTTATTACATACACAACAGAAATATATCGGCCGTTCTTCTACAGACAGAACCATTGGCTGACAGATGGCCATAAACAAAAGAGGTCACCGGGACTCGACAGGGAGATCGCAGGAAGACTCAATAAGCTCAAGGAAACTCAGGCGAAGCATTTTAAAAGTACACAAGTGATGAAAATGACTTCCATCTGAATTTCCTCATTAAAGGGTTTGTGCCATTCTAGCACTGCTAATGTGGTGTAAATGTCAAGGAAATTCATCTCCACTATTTCTGCTGGTGTATACCAACACATTTTCTACAATGATATTGCTTTTTGGAGCTGAAGTTGCCCCATTTTATAGCTCCATTAGTGGGGCAGTAATGATTTATCGCCCGGGGGCGGGAGACAGAAGCGACCCACCCGGAATTGCCCCCGGAATGCCGTGGGTGAAAACGGGTTTGCCCTGCACCCCTTACTTTTCACCTCAGGCGGGGGCGCACGCGGAGATGATTTCATCATCGTGTGCACCGGACCCTTATCGCCCTGCACCAACCCCTTTGCGCCCTGCGGGGGATATTGCCCTATAGGGCGCGAAATTGGTGTGGGGCGATGCCAACAAGAGCTGTCATGGCTGGGGCACCCCAGCCACCCTTAAAGGGGAAGGCATTGCGCCGCGGCCAGCATCTTCTTTTTGTCGGCCGACTTTGCATTCGGCCTGACAATGGCGGCCACTGGTTCAGCCGGACCACCAATTGGCCCAGCCAAAACTTTCCCTGATGACTCAGTGGGCACCAGGAAAGCAGCAGCAGAATTCATAGCGGCCCTCCCCTTTAAAAGGGGAGGGACGTTGTGACACGTCAGTGCGAAGCGTCACGTCCACGTCGCACCCCGCTAACGCTGCGCTATCATTCACCTCCAATACCGCCCCACACATTTTTTTCAGACAGAGACCCCAATTCAGCGACATTTAGCGTCCCATCTCGCGGGGCGCTAAATATAATTTAATTCAAATTGTGCGACCCAAACGGGGCGTGGGGCAATTTCACCTCCTTTATCTTTTCTAAGTTATGACAGGGGTTTGTCAGTATTTTTAGGTTATCACCATACAGACAAGTTTGAAAACCTATGATGTAGAGAGAGCTCTAATCCATGCTGTACCTGACTTTGAGTAATTGATGGAACAGTGTAATTGGAGCTTTATACTGTATTTGACTTAAGCTTCCTTTTTACCTGTAACTGCTCAATAGAGCAGTGTGAGATAGTTTTATCCTCCATTTAATCCAAGCCAAACCAGACCTGAAATAGTTTTATTAGTAATATGAAGGAATTTTTATTCTTCTTCTAACCAATATTTTAACAGACTTGAAAGTGTTTGATGGAGCAAACTAATGCAAATGCAGGCTGCACCTCCTCTTCAACAGTGGTGATTATCCCACCATCTAATTTATTTAATCAGATAGTATTAATTAATAGAATGGTGTTACCAGATAGCCTTTATCCTCAGGCAGCAGGTGTGCTTCCTCATTGTCGATTACTATGCATGTTGTTTCATCATTCTGTAAATAAAGAAATGGTGTTAATTAAATCATGTTCATTCACTTGCTGTAACAAAGCAGTCACAAAAAAAATCAAAGTTTCTTCACAATGCCCGATTGTAACCTACCTGCCCAACGAGAACAGGGCAGGCAGGTAGTTAAAATAGCAGTCGGGGGAGGGTAAAGTTGCGTCACAATCTCAATGCATTCCCATCTGCCACCATATTAACTCAGCAAAAGACTTGCTCAGGAGTGCTGTGCACCCCAGGAAAGTGGGGGCCTACTTAACATTCAAAAGTCACGGTGTGATGATGCTATTTTCACTGCAATGCTATTTTAAGTAAAAAGAATCTGGAGGGCTGCACTTCAACAAACCCGCCAGAGAAATTTGGCAGGTGACTGTGACTATGCTGCTTGTAGAGTGTGCTAAATACGTGTTACTCCACAGTCTAATCCATTTACTTAGTCTGACTGCTTCTTTAAAGTTGATCTCACACAGGTAATAAAGATTATTTCTGGTTCAGCAGATTTAGAGGGTTGGAAATAGTGGAACCAATGAGGGAGAGATGGGAGGGGGAAGAAGGGGAACCAAATAGGAGGGGAAGGGTTAGATGGGGAAGGAGTGGAATGGGCGATGGAGAGAAGTGGAGGATATTGGGAGAAAAGGAATCAAGGGAGGACGAGGTGAATGAAGA